>NW_016690205.1:968247-1065176 GCF_001604755.1 Lepidothrix coronata
AGGGTTGGATCAAGGGTTGGACTTGATGATCTCAGAGGTCCCTTCCAACCCAGCTGATTCTGTGATTCTATGATTCTACACCGAATAGATACTTTGGAAAAATATATTTGAACTCTCTCATTAAAAAAAGCCCAACAAAACCAAACCAAACCCAGGCTTATTCATGGTGTAGCACCCTTCCTTCTGATGCAGTCACCTAATCAAGCATTATTATCCATGACACAACTAAAGGGTGCTAACCATCAAGGCTCCATGGGAATGCAATAATAGGAGCAGGGTTGTAAACCCCAGGGCTTAATCCCAATCAAACTCCAAGTTCAGTGGTTATATTTGCCCCCTAGACTAATAAGCAGTTCTTCACTTTTGGTTTAAACATTTACACAGTATTGCCAAGTGCTGATGGTTTCAGAACCAGCAGTTGCATATCAACAGTGGACATTGACAGGCCATATTGTTAATTATATTTGCAAAGTACATTGGGATGCTTTGGGATAGCAGAGCCAGTGCAAAAGGTAAGGTAATTGGTGTGTGTATATTTGGGGGGATGAAAGTGTCTACTGAACACACATTGTTAAGTGACTGCAATCTTTCCATATCTTAAGTGGCCTTTAGATTGGAAACAAACACTTCAGGATGGATTATTTGTTTTAAAAAAAGGAATTAATGGGGGTAAATCAACACGCATTTTGGAAAATATTTCTTCTTGCTTCTACATGAGAGTGTCAGGCAGATCATCATAATTTAGCACATTTTAAGTATAGTTGTATTATACCTCATTTTTCAATAGTAATTTTCCAAAAGCTTTGGGTTTGTAATGTTGTTAAAAAATTAGATGTGTGACTTAGAATAAACAGAATCCTATTCTTTTCTCATTAAGTGTTGTCTTGTCTATTTGCAGTTTACACAGAGGTTGTTTCCAAGAGAAGGATGTAATTTAAAGGATGGAGACATCATCTATACCATCCCTTATCTCTTAACAGCCCATCATTTGTGTTGTAAGTACCCAGTATATTTTCTTCATCCTTTTTTTCCTTGCTCAAAACTGCACAGCATTGCTCTGTTTCTTTTTTTGCTGGGGAAATAAATATTTTGATAAGGGCTCAATTACATCAGTGCTGAGTACTCTAAATTCTAAATTTAGTGTTCCCACTCCAAATTCTCAGTACATTTAGTTTCACATATCTCAAAGTGTCAGGAAGCTCCAGTCACATATTTTCTATGAAAATAGCGAACTGTGTGTAAACAGCAGAAGTCTGTCTGATGTGGATTTCTGAGTGGATTTTTTTTAAGGTTTGCAGGGCTAGATACCAGTGAGGTTGATTTTTCTAGTCTGTCTGTTTTGGTGTAGGAATCAAAACCAGGCTGGTTTGTATCAGGCCCTTGATGCAACTCAGAAATGCTAAAGCTGGCTGGCCTGCCCATTTAGGTTCCCAAACTGAATCCAATGCTGTTAATCAAGAATCCCAAAGAATGGGTGCCTCTTTGGAGTTGCAGGCGACACTTGGCAAATTAAACCTGGTTTTCTAAGAGTGCTTTGAATTCCTTCATTAACTGGCTGCTGCATTTTGCAGATGGTTGGATCAGCAGCCAGATCTCTGCAGCTGTGTGGAGTGGGCAGACAGGTGGGTGATTTTTGCATTTGTGAGTTCACCATCAGCAAGAAATAGATTTTAACAGCAATGGGAAAGGGAGGACTTGAGTACAGGGTTAACCTCGCTGTTCACACTTCTTCTGCACATCCAGTGACAAATTCTGTTTTGTATTGAAGAGCTTGATTTCCTCTCCTTCAATACCTCCATGCCTTCAATTTTCCAACTTCTTAACAGTAAAGAACTCTTAAAATATTTAGTGTTTATGAGAGTGTAGATAATACAGTGTGCACTGAAAGTGATTGAAACATTTGGTACCTGAGTCATGAAGTGAAAAGAGACAGTGAGCTCCTATATCACTTACCTACATTGTGTTGGGTAGTGACAGGTTTATGTATAAAGGTGAAGCAATTGGACTTTCTTCAAAACACAAATGGGGTTTTACAGAAAATTTTACTTCTTTTTTTAAATTGACTTTACATTTGTTATGTTTTTGCAGTTTGACAACCTGAGGAGGAAAACAAGTCAAAAGCACAGATTGCTGGGGGCTGAAATTTTCCACTTTCTTGTATAACAACATGGTAAGTGACAAAGAAGTAAGATCTGGGTATACAGCAGAACTCTCAGTAAGTGTGCACTTAAAACTATTTGTGTCTCTGCATGCTCTGCAAGGGAGAAATTCTTTCTTTGAGGTAGTGTCATAGTGCACTTGACTTTGTGTTTTAAAAGACAAAATTCAAAAGCAAAATTAATTTTGGAAAAGGATTTGAATGCCTGAGGATTAGTTACAACATTTTCCTGCAGTGTTCACTTCCCAAGAATGGCATGCCTAATAAATATGATACTTTGTAGGGCTGGCAGACAATTACAGATGTTTAGTTTGTGATGGACCAAAAAGTTGATCAGTTTTAGAAACTCCTCTTACAATAGAAAAATGTTTTGATTTTACAGCACTGGTCTTCATAATGATTTTTTTTAATTGAGTGCTCTATAGATATTTGGTATTTCAAATGGGAAAAATATAAGCAAAAGAGAATGGTAGAGGAAAAACCAACTATCTGTGTGAAAGCCCAAGAACTGGAATAAAAAAAATTATCCACAGCAGTCACTTTTGGAAGCCATATGTACTATATTTTATCTTCCTGAAAGTTACAAATATACTTGAGATCGAAATTTTAAAAAACATGCTAGGACAGAGATGGATTAGGGAGAAATGATACATTTATTAGTCATCTTTACTGAATAATCCACTCCCCTTTCCCATTTGCTTGGTTTCCACTAATTCACATAGGAAATGTTTGGAGATGGTTGATAAACTCAATCTACTCCATGCATTATTATTGCAGGACTGTGCTGTTTGCTGGACTAATCTCAATAATATGTATGTATGTATTTTCTTAAACTTCCAGAGTCATGTTTCCAAGCTTTTGAAGCCCAGATCCTATAGGATTATCTAAATCTGACATTTATCTGGGTAAAAGCTAACACATAAAGCGTCATAGCTAATCACAGGTTTTTTATACTTTCACTTGGAAAAGAAAGAGCACTGGAAGTGACACACTAACAAATAATACATAATCTGTCCACGTGAAGTAATCTTTGCTGCTTTGTTACCTCTTCCATATGCCACATGCACCACTCACAAATACAGCTTGTTAGCTCTGTAGTTGAGAATCAGGATGTTTATTGTAACATGCACAATAAGTAAATCATCACTGAAAACTGGGATTGGGAGAAATCACCTGTTTAAGATTCCAAGGCACACTGCTATTTTTTTTTTTAAGTCACGTGATTTTAAAGTACGAATATGTGGCAAAACTCTTTGCTTAGTCACACACAGTATGGAAAGAAAAAATGTAATCATAAGATTACATGAGAGATCAAAACACCAAAAGTCTTACACACTTCCATAAAATCTACAATCTGGAAGGAGCTTAAGGAGTTCATCTAGTCCATCTTCTCTGACCCAAAGGAAGCTTTAGTCTGTCATCTTCATCTTACTCCTCACTGTTCTGAACATCAAAAGCTTTCTTTAAATACTTAACTGATGTCATTTAGAGCGACAATTGACCCCATTCTCCCCTCCATCCAAATTTGAACCATAAAGCATTCTCAAACTTTCTTGTTCCCAAGAGAAAACTCAAAAACAAGTGTATTAGGAAATATGTTTTCTTCTTATACCTACTATAAAAGTAAGTATAAGTCATGAAATATCCCATGCAAATTTTGACTGAAAAAAACCCCAACCATAAACAGAGATGATAAATAGCAAGGCCTATTTCTTCCCTTATTTCTGTGCAAGATACATGAGACTATAGAAAAATGAATAGAACATTGTGTCAGACACAATTCAGTATGTATTCCAGTCAGATATTCTTCAAGTGTGGCAGGACAATCTAAAAGAGTGTTAAAATAACCCTTACCTTGCTTGTGCCTAGAGAAGCCCAACTACATGTGCTATTGGTGTATAGCTATCATAAAAATAAATTAGCCAGTCTGCATTTTCAGGTTAATCTTCAATTTCATAATTGAATCAGTAATTACTATAAGTTAATATAATTAGGTGCTAACACTTAATTGACAATTATTTATTCAGGAATCTTCACTATTGTAACATTTTTTATAGCTCCAAATCATTCTGAGTAATGTACTGCATTAAATAAGCTTAACCAGAAACGGAATGGACATTACCTGGAATCTTGCAGTTTAGTTTTGAGCTACTTTTTATCACTAAGGTTTTTACTGAAAGAAGAGAAGAAACAGGGTTTTGTCAGTCTTTCTAGTTCTGCCCATAGCTGAAGTGCCACCTGAGCATTTTTAAAAGATTAAGTCAAATTATATTGGAGAGACTCCTGCTGTCGCCAGTGGTTGTTGATGAAGGCCCCAAGAGAAGACTTTAAGTGTCTCCCAGAATAAGTGACCTGCAAACCCTGATCAGTACTGGTGATGGAATGTGTGCTTTTACACCTACCCTCATATCCAAACAGGAATTCATAATGGGTTTGTTTCACAAAAAAATGGAACTTTATATCCCAGAACAGAGGTGCTATGGCTAATAAACCTGAATACACAATGGTGCAGTTCAAAAATCATCTCAAAGATCAGTGAGGGTTTTTTCTGTACTATGGCTAATAAACTTGAATACACAATGGTGCAGTTCAAAAATCATCTCAAAGATCAGTGAGGGTTTTTTCTGTACTATGGCTAATAAACTTGAATACACAATGGTGCAGTTCAAAAATCATCTCAAAGATCAGTGAGGGTTTTTTCTGCACCGAATGGTTTGAACAAGTTGCATTTCTTCTTTGTGCTTGAATTTGCTTGAGTTTGTCTCATCCTTCCCTTCTCCTGCTGCAGCAGTTGGCTCATTCCTGTGCTGACCAAAGCCTAAATCAAAGTGTATCCTCTGTGAGGTCTGTGAAGGGAGGTTGGGTTTGAGTGTGAGCACAAGTCTGGAGATACCATGACAGTGTGGAGAGAATATGTCCAGCTCTTTTAGATAATCCACAATATGCAAAAGTAAAGGAAGCACGGAATAATCAGCTTTTGACCTCAGTCCTACTGTAGATCAGGTCAATTGGGTAGAAGGAAATACGAAAATTTAGAAGGCAACTTGTGTGTTACATCCAAATTTTGCATTGCTTATTCTACGTATTTCAGACCAGGGTGTGTCTTGGTGAGCAGTTCACAGTTGTTTCACTTGCTGGTTCAGCAGAGAAAAAAATGAATTTTTCAAACTGATGTGAGGGTGTTAAGATGACTCCCAGGGAAGTCAGCATTAGTTGTGCTGTTAGATGTCTGTTTCCACTTTATAAAGCAACAATGAAGTGCAGTAGGTTCAACAGAACTTCAGAATTACTTTGATAAATTTGTCAGAGGAAAGAAATATTAAAATCTGTGTACTGTCTGTTTGCCTTTTTTTCTTGAAATATAAAGTAATTATGACTATATAAAAACCTTTTACCATAGCTAATTAATCAGAATCTCCTAATAAACTATGTGTCGACAGCACTGTATGTCTAATTATCTTTTTCGCTTCAGAATTGTGCAGTTGAATAATGAAGAAAACATTACCTGATGAATTCTTTTATTTTATGATGATATCTCTAGAGACAGAAAAGACAGAGCAGCTTAAATGCCATCTTAAATTACATCTTGGCCTTGGCAAGCTTTCAGCTGGTTTTGATTTGCATGGAAACCATTTTTTGTAAGACTCATATTCTCTGAAAAACAGAACTTAAAGCTATAACTAGAATAAATTATCTATAGCTATTTAGGGCTCTATTAAATCTAGATGCTAGGCACCCTTTTCACATGCAGAATGCAATGGAACAGCTTTTAATACCCTGTCAACCTGTTCTGTGAAAAGTCGATTGGGCAGGGAAGGTTTGATTTGGCTGGTTTTATTAAAATATCTTTCCTCTCCTTGCACCATCATGAACCACTCAGCCTAATTTAAACCAGGCAAATTCACCAATCTGTCTTGCATGTCTATAGAAACAGCTTTTATTTTTTAAAGTGATGACATCCACACATAACTGTTGGCATGCAAGCTCAAGACACAGTTATTCATACACTGCTGATAGGGAATTGTTCTTTATATGTGCTATACCAATATAGGGAGCACGTTCATGGATTAACTGCATCCATGCCTCCCTCTTTTGATTGCATCACCCTCTCCATAGCAGCTGATTTATCCCCAGGACACAGGGGAAGGGGCAAATCAAATCCCGTTAGACTCTTGTTAGCCAACCTTTTAAGTTTGTTCTGCTTTTATAATTTGGGATGTGTTCACCTGCACTACCACTGTGGAATGAAAGTATCATCACACCACACAGGCATCCATAACAATGCCTGTTATTACAGTAAAAATGTTATCTGATCTAGTCTTATTAATTATTTAGATCAGAGCTTAATTTGATCTAGTGGCTGAATTCAGTGCTCATTTACTGTGGTGCAGACCAGCTAAAACCAAGGAAGCTTCTCTGGATGTGTGCTGATGAGAAAAGGAAGAAAGGAAAAGTTATAAATATCTTAAAAGCAAATGCTCATAATATTTGCACGAAATACTAAAAAAAAAATGACTTAAAAAGACAGTTGCTCTCTACTTTGTCTGCTGTGCTTCCTGGAAATATTGATCTAGATCATATTGTCAACTGTGCTTTAAAAGTAGGAATGTCTTGTCTAAGCATTGGGTTTCCATCTGCCACACCTCTTCTCTGCAGATCCTTACAAAGTTACTGGGAAAAGTTTCAATACTACAAATTGATTTTTTTCTTGCAGTGCATAGAGCAAAAATAACCCTGAGACAACGCTAATTCTGGCTCTCAAGTACTGACACTCAAGGTTATGTTCCTATGTGAAAAGACTGTAGCAACCTAACAGAGAGAACCATATAACTCTTACACTTCCTAATAAGCAATCTGAAAATATGTACCTTAAGTTCAGATTTAGAGCATGTTAAAGAGTCAGCCAGTCTGACCTCCATGGTTAATGAATTCCATGAGGAGCGAGCAAACACTAAAAATGCCCTGTAGCTCAATGTCTTCAGCCAAAAAGAACTAATCCAATTGACTGAGACCAAAGAAAACGACTGGGGATGTATGGTTCCAGAATGTCTCTGAGGTATTCAAACCCAAGTCAATTTAAGGACTTGTAAGTTAATAACTAGGACTTTACACATAATCCTGTACTTTACAGGTAGCCAGAGAAGGTTTTTCACAACCAGGGTAATGTGATTTTCATGCATGGTGTCAGTCAAAATTTCAGCAGCCGAGTTCCAGAGTAGCTGAAGTTTTTCCTCAGTGCAACAGTGAGAGCGACAAAATGCTGACATGGAACAGCATCAGCGAGTTCTAGAGTGGGCACAGGCAGCAAACCTGCATCAGCAGGGGCAGAGACCAGGGTTTGCTTCTCTGTGTTTTAAAAAAGGGGGAAATAAACCTGTCAGTAACTAACGGAACACGAATACTAGAATATGTGACAGCCTCAATTATTGCCTGCTGTTTTATCATAAAACCTCACTAATCAAATAAGTTAAACCAGTATCTTCTGGACCTTGAACCTATAAAAGTTGGGGTTCTGTGTTAGAACAAACTAGTCACATTTTTCAGTATATATGTGTTAGCTGTAGCAGAGATGTATTGAGGGACAGGGTGGGAGATGGTTTTCTGACAGAAAAAAATGTCTGTGATGAAGGGTTTCTTTTTCCTTTTCATGTTCAAAAAAAGTTAAACTGTTATTTCCAGACACTTGATTCCTGCTTTAGAGTTGACTGAGTGAAGGATCCCGTTTTCATCTTCAGTGGTTGTTGTTGTAATGATGAGCTGTTTGTACCTGAACAGATGATAAATAGATACATAGACATTTAAGCAGAGAGCCACCTGAGTTCATCTTTATACTTGCCTTGGCAGATGAAACTTGCTTTTCAATAGCTATCCTCAGATATATTGCTGAAAGTTAAGATACGAGAATCAATCATTAGGGATGAAAGCACCGGGTATTTATCGGAGAAAGGGTTATTAAAAGAAGATCAGCAATGGTTTTACCAAGAATAAATCCTGTCAGACAGAATATGACCGAGTTCTTTGAAGGAATGACAAAAGAAATAAATGATGGGAACGTGGTGGACATAATTTATGTAGACTTCAGTCAGGGGTGTAGCCAGCAATTTGAAGTTTGTACACATCGTGGCTGATCCCGTGCCCCCTGCCTGCAGTATCCCCATAATCTTGCCCAGCAGACAGGCCATGGCGTGTGATCACTAATGCAGCAGCCACACAGAGATGGAGATTTGTATCAGGGCTGGGCTTTCACAGCCCAGAAAGAAACGCTGGCCCCAGGAAAAAGCAGATTGTGTTTTGCACATACTGCTGAAAATGACGGTTTTAGAAAATGTTTTAGGGGAGACAAAATCAGAAACACAGATATCAACATTATAAAGGCAGAATGGCCTCGGTCAATTAGGAATATATTTCTATTGGACATTTAGTAGTATTTTCTTCTGACATCTTTCCTCTACTTTTTACATACTAAAAATCAAATATTGGATTGGGAAATGTATCATTTTTTTCTGAATCTTTAAGAGTTTAGGAACTCTCCCTCTCTAGTTCCTGTTCCAACGCCAGGTTCACAATACAGTTCCCTGTTTCCAAAGGTCTCTCCCACTATGATTACATCATCTTGTGCCAAATGCAGGTGTTTTCACCATCCTTTGCAAGTACTGCTAATCCAATGAGTCAGAAAATCTTCTGACAGTTTTTTTTCTGCCCCCCCCCCCCAAAACTGGGTGGCAATTCCACAGGATTTCAACCACCACCCCTGTGCTATTTTCTAAAGCAAGGCCAGTTCTCATGTCACATCCATAGATGGTAAACTATGTAGTGGTTACTTCCTTGTAACCTTTTCTGATTGCACCTGAAAAGAGTCTACTCTTCTTCAACTTATCTCATATAATCTGTGATGTATTACTGGATGTTATTACCTTCAATAATGTCATGCACCTAACTCATATTATTGCTATTCTTCTGCATGTAATTAACTAGACATCATTCTGCCATATTTACTTACATCTTAAAATTAGGCTTTGTCTTACATTTTTTCCCAATTCCTCTGGCTAACTTAGTCTTTTAATTACTATTTCTTCATAATAATAATGTTTCACTTAAGCTTGAAATAAATCTATGGCTTTGAAGAGCCACACGTACAATTTGAATTAGCTTTCAAATCTGAACTTTGCAGAATCATCCCAGAACTACACTGGGATACTGAGTCCTGAAAATTGGCATCTGTATTTCAATTTATAGTTCACCTTAAATTCTGAATAACGTATATTTACTAGGCACTTATTGTTTCTTTACAAAATTATCTGTAACTGAAGCAAAGGAGAACAGACTTGTTTGAAGCTGGATATAGATCTTTAAAGTGTGAGCCATGTACTTTTCCCAGATCTTTACCACTCATCTTACACCACTGAGATTCTACCACATAGAATATCATGGAATGTAAGTATAGAGTACACTGGGTTGTTTTGGTAACACACAGTTTGCAGAAGATCTAGTAATTCTGCCCTCAGGTGCCCAAACACATGTACTTTTGGCCACAATAGAGCTGTATTCTTGGGGGTTTTGGAACATAATTTGAACCTAACATGAGAATTACTCACGAGACCTTGTTCCATCCCCAAACCTTCCTTTGCTTTTGGCTTTTGTCTAGAACTTCAATTTTTGCAAAAAGTTACTTTCACCCCCCCAGTACTTTGAGATATGAGATACTGGAACAACATAAGGAAAGTCTGTCATAAAAATCATTGCTTTTTCTTATTGTAGCATCATATCTGTTTGTTTCTTCCCGTTGCTACTAAAGCTCACCACTAGACAGGCAGGGAGATTTGTTCAAGTAAGCATGTAATCACATCCTCTAAGAAGTGGTGAACCAGATTAGCACGAGGCATGCACATGTCTGACAGATCGTTACTGGCTCTATCCTGGCTTGCAGGAGTCAGACCAGTCTGTTCTCTTCCCTGTGCTATGTGGGTTCAAACACCAGCTGAATTTGTGTCTTGCTGTGTACACTTCCCAGAAGGGCAGTGCAGTGATACCTGGTGGTCTCACCACCTGAATTCAAGCATTGACACGTCCTGAATGTTTGCACTGAATGGCAGCAGCTGGGATTTTGTTGTAAGTTCATCCTTCTACCAGTGCTATCCTTCAGGGTGTCATTATCAAAGTAGAACATACTTCTCAACCTCAAACAGTGTGAGTCTTGTGGAAAAAAAAAATCAAACAGTAAGATATGTGAAATTCTCATTGAATTAATGGGCCTCTTTGATTTTTTGCCCAGGAGAATACAAAAATCAAAAAATTTTTAAGCCAAAAAAATCTGGCGTCTCCTGGGTAAAATGTGAGAGTTGAGAAGTATGACATAAGCATTAGTAGCCTTTGTGCCTCTTGATAGCTCTGCTGAATCTCCCAAGACTCTAAAAGTTGATTTGTCAGCTTAACATTAGCTTCAGCCTCAGCTGCAGCAGTAGCTGTTGTTTCACCTTTATCAGCAGAAATGGTACAGCTACTGGAGGGACTGATGTGGTAAATCTTTTTGTGACACCATTTTGTTTTTGCCACTATCTCTAATTGGTTTGCTCGTGCACTCTGCATCCCTAGCTAGATAGGCTGAAAGCTTCATCACACTTTAATTAGAAAAGAGCTATTTTAAAGTTACAGAGTTGACTAATTTTATTCATCAAGTCTCTAAGGGTCACATTTTCAAACTGGACCACTAAAAATGCCATTGGTGATATTTTGCAGAGGCTGAATTCACAATACTCCATTATAAGCATCATAATTTGACACATTCACAAAAATGAATGTAGGTTTGCAGCTACAAGCAAAACACCGCGGGTTTTGTGCTTAAAAAATTAACTGAGAGTGGTTAATATTTGCTCCAATCTTTTGTTGTGCTTCCTGCTCACAGCTTCCATCCATTTGACCATGTCTGGATGCCCAGGATTGAGTGGTTAGGTATAAAGTCACTCTTTAGCACGACTCCCTCTGTCTTCTTTTTCTTCTGTTTCCAAGTCACATTGACTGAAATTAATACCTCAGTTTGCAAAATCAGGCAGAGCAGATATCTAAACACACTGTAGAAGTAAAGGTGGCCACATGAGGATCATGAAGATTTCTAGGGCATACTAAGGCTGTATCAAATGACAAACAGTGAAGCTGATGGTACTGAACTTTCTGGAGATCCACATCCTCCTGTCTGAGCCAGGGTGTGGGAAGGAAAGAGAGACAAAGGTCAGGGTGATACCTGAGGTGAACTGCACACTTTGTGCAGGGTAATCTTGCAACGTCCTTGCAGAGTTTTGTGGACCACGGGACAGTCACTGTTATCTCTGACCTGCAAATCCCTTCCTGTCTGCATTGTAGTCAGAAACGTTTCTTACTGCAGCAGAATCCAGTTGTTCATGGCTTTCTCAACATTATAGCTTCAGACATTCCCCAGAACAGCCTTTATGTGAGAAGCAATTTTCAGTTCAGTCAAGCATATTGGCATTTTTATGGTTCTGATTCCTGATTTAGGGCTCTTTGATGCAGACTGTTCATTCTATATTTAGCTTATTTTTTCCTGCCAAATAAAATCCATTTCTGTTACACAATCTAGTACCATTGCAGTCTGGGAGGGATCTCTGGCTTGGTGTTCCAGATAGGTGGTAAGGCACAAACATCACAAATAAATAACAGACTTTGCTTAAGCAGATATGTTGAATGTTTTCTTCTAGCAATAATAGCCACGTTGCATGTTTCTTCTATCAGGTACTATAATAAATATAGACAGTGTGTAACCCAGTTCTGAAGATAAAGCTGATCAGTCATGTATTCCCAGGGCTGGTATAAGGTGGTGGTAGTAGGAAGCCAGTGCTGACATGTTGGAAGCAGTGAGAGTTCTGTGATCCACCTGCAACAAGGGGAGGCAGTTCTTTATTAGCCCTTTTGTTTTTGTATAGAACTGCAACATTAAGTTGCCCTTTGATTTTTAAAGCCTTCAATTTGTTTGTTTCCCTAGTACAAAGAAACTTCTTAAGCAAGAGTTAACATAATCTCTTTCTCTTATCATGGTTTTAGATGTTATCTGTCACAGTATCTTTCTCCATGTATAAGGACAGAGAGTGGAGCAAGAAATCCATCCTCACTTGATAATCATCAGAGAGGGATTCACCTTGATTAAATGCAGAGTTATGCTACATCACATTGCCCATATCTCTCTGTAAGGCTTAGTGTTAACAGGATATGGAGCTTCATGATGTATTCAAGCAATTTGGATGGCATTTAAGGCTTTTTTTGGTTTTTTAGTGGTTGTAAGGGTGTGTCTACTTTTTCTCTATAAACCCCTAATTTCTAACTGTATTTTTTTTCCTCCATTTTTAACTTGTCCTCACTCTTCCCAAATATGCAGCCTGGGAGAGAATATTTTGTGAAGTACAGTTCAAGGTCTATCTTTACCATGTCCTGTTATGCTAAAATGTTTGTTATATGCACACAAAAACATCTGCAGTTTATAGCAAGGTAGAGTTTTGCTCCCCTTGGCATTCTGCATTTCCAGCAGCCATTCTGATGGCACATGCTGCAACATGAGGAGACAGTGAAATTTTGTGATATTTTGATTGTATTTCATCTTTTAATCTCATTTCAAATGTGCACTGTAGGTGGACATGTACAGTTGTTTCACTAGTTTTCTTTCTTTCCTATAATTTATTTATGGTGGGAAGCAAACTGAAAATTGGTCACTGGAAACACTGCCGTGCTGACCTCTGTTTTGGCCTTCTTGCCATTCACCCAACTTTAAACCAATTTTATTTTGGATCTAAGTTTGTGTGCATGGGTGGAGGAATTGCCTCAAAACAGAAATATGTGCCATGCTGAAGTTTTGATGCTTCTAGGTTCATTATATCACATTGATATTTCAGTGTAATATAAATTTTACAAACAATTTAAAAATGTTAAAATGTTCCATTTTAGTTTACTAGACCAAACAAATGTTTCCTATGATGCAGTTTGACACTGAACTGAGGTTTTTAGCATAATATACTGCAGTGATTTATGGGAAGTGTAATTCAGATGTTTTAAATGAATCAGTTTATTTAAAAACAAAATGAACCCCAAACCTCCTCCAATTATTCAAAGGGAGTTTCTGCCTGATGGATATATTCCGTTTTTATAAGAAAGTCATAACGTTTTGATTCTTATGAAAAAAAGCTATTTTTCCTGGAAATAGCATTTTGTAAAAAATTCTCACCTAGCTCTAGTGAGATACTTTTGTGATTCCAGCCTTGAAGAGATAGTGAGACATGAATGGCAGTTGGTTTTCCTGGATTCTTTTCCAGTGCCCTCTACATCTGTATCCTGCTGTCTATCAAGATTCTCATTTTCTTCTGAGCTTAGGCCTCTTCCTTTGTGCCCTTGTTATTTCAGGAAGTTTTATGCCGTGTAGAAGGATGGGCTGCCAGGAAAGTTAGATTGGAGAGTGCTAATATGTCATGGAGATAGCTGGATTAATAGGCATGTGGTGATTTCATATTTGAAAGGTGGGAAAAGTGGTTCCATTTGGGACCTATTTGGAAGAGGCAAACAAGTCTGTGACAGGACACTTCTATCTGTCAAAAAGCCAACTGTAGTGAAGGTTTGGATGATGCTCAAAGGAATATCAAAAACCGGATTATACAGACCTTCCCAGCCTCTGAAATTGGTTTGATCTGTACATCACAAAATGCAGACTTCTCTGCTTCTTCTGTGGAGAATTCTGTGTGACAACTCCCTTAGTGACTCTGGAATTTAAGTAGTGTTGGGCCATAGCAAACTGCTACTTAAAACTTAATTATTTGAAAAAAAGTCTGGTTTATTATCAGAATTGGTCAATAAACAGAAACACTCAGATGAACCTCTTACTTATTCTGTGTATGTACTGCTTTTACTTCACTGAGATCTACTCACAACAGGCAATTAAAGTGTCTTGAAAAGGTCAGAAGAAAGTTATGGTCAATTGGCTGGAGTTGAGGGCTGACTAGATTGACTTGGAGCTCAAACTGTTTACATTTTTTGGACAGTAGTGACAGATTAGAAACTAGGTTATTTTATCACCTTCTTAGTACCAAGATATTAATGTAGAGGAACAGAAGACAGATACCCAAATTTTCATTTATGGCTAATAACAAAATTTATCATTCAGTAATCAATCCTGTGTGTTTTGTGTTGGATGTCTTGGGTTCTACCTACATCAGGTTCTAAAGTCCTCAAAATAAATGCCAGAGTAATCAGAAGTAGTAAAGCAGTTTAGAAACCTTCACACCTTTGAAAATGTAGGCCCTGGAGCTTTAGACAAGCATGTTTTATAAATGTGGCTGCCAAATATTATCCTCAGTGTAAAGAAAGTTTGTATTCTGAGGTGCACATGCTCCCAGCAGTATTTGTCCCCACAGTGAGCGCAGCAAGAGTGCCTGGGCTGGGACTGCTGCCTGCCCTCAGTGCTGGCACAACAATGGGTCAGAGCTCCCGAGCCTCCCTGAGCTGAGCAATGACACTGCTGCCAAGCTCTTCTCAAGGTGCATTTGGAGTTTTACACTGAGAAAGGGAGAGTAAGTGTATGCCAATGGCCCTGAAAGAATAAAAATTTGTTTTTTTCTTTTATTATACTGGATGTACATGTTTGTCATGTACATTTGACGCAATATTAAACTTACCTATGTGCATGTGTGTGTAGATCTGCATGCATGCACAGATACTTATTTATCTTATATGTATTAAATACTTGAGGCATGCCTTACATGGAAATAGGGACAGTGTGTATTAAACAAACCCCGAAAATGCTGAAGATTAGAATTAACAGATTATAACAAAAGCCTTTGAGAAGCAGCAGTGTCCCTGTCTTGCATTGCTTTCAGACACCTTTGCTGCCCTGGGTTACACTCATGGAATGGGATCTGAAGCCTCCACCCTTGTATTTCTAAACAGTATTTTGTGTTTTCCCTTTTAACCCCAGTCTTTCTTACACACCTTGGAGAAGTAATATATATGAAGTAAATTAAGAATAGGAAAAAAAAAAGGCTATCTTAAAATAATTTCTTGCTAATTAAATTTAGTCTTTTGTATCTGAGCAAAAGCCTGAGTCAGACCAAGAGCCTTTTGAATATCAACAACACATCTTGAACTGGTTCTCATTTCCACTGAAATTATCATTTGGATCTATAAAAGTACTTTGACTGAATCTGGCCCAGTGTTGCTGGTGTGGTTCCCTACATTAGAACATTCCTTTCTCACCCTCCTTTCTGCCATGCAGGGTAGTGCCTTCTATTCCAATGGAAGAGACATGATCAGAAAGCAGTTCATATTGTGGGTGACATATGAAACACAGCTCTACATAATGGATTTGGATAACCATTGATTTCTGAGTTTTGGAGATAATTCGTCGCTAAAATTCTGTAACTGGAAAAAAAATTCTTTTTTTCCGTGTGATAGAAAAAAGACGAGTGTTTTCTAGTGGAAAAAGAATTTTTGTTAAAATCTGATTTTTGTATTTTGGAAATACAACTGCATCTGCTTAAGAAAGAAATATTAGCAATTTTTATCCATAATCAAAATGCTAAAAAATATTTTTTCTCATCCTGTCTTTTAGCTTTCTTTGAAGTCACAATATTAAACCTCCTTAAAAATATTTATGTGTATTTAGTTAACAAAAGCTCCTGTAAGTTGAATCCATGCTGGCAAAAGGTTCAGGTAAGCTCTCTATATAAGCTTACAGACAATTGTGTAAATCTTCAGCCATTAAAGAGAAAGGAGAAAAAAGCCATCCTCATTACACTGCTGTCATTTACTCTTCATCTCCTGTCCTCTTTAGCAGCATTAAGATGGGATGTAAATTTGCCAGTTAATGCTGTTAGAAAATGGATGGTTCAAGAAGGGCAGGAATTAGAGATCAGTATTAGGTGCAGATAAGCTCCTTTTCCTCCGCAGTGGCGGCTGTTTAACATTCATGGGAAAATCATCATCAAACAGCGTTATCACAGCTCTGTTGATGGCTGAGGAACTTCATCACTATGATAATTTTTTTTTTATAGCTGTGAGCCAAAAAGCTCCCTTTTATTTCTGCTGTCTATAACTGCGATAGAAGCTTGTTTGTATGGGTAGGGCATTGCAAACTCTTAGCTCTTCAGCCAGGTTTGATTTCTTGCCACCATCGCTCCCCCACTCAACCCCTTGTGTACGTTGCACTAAACAGTAATGCTGATTAAAAAAAAAAAAAAGAGTGCTCAAACAATCCTTCAAAGAATAACTGATATTTTTATGATCAGTAATTCAAAGTTGGACAAGTGATGCCATTCTGAAACGTAAATGTCATCCATTTTGTGGGGAGTAAAGGGTAGAGACTAGAAAGCAAGCACCCAGGGATGGAGGGAATGTCTAATGTCATGTTAACTTGACCAGGAGGTGGTTTAAGTGTCACAACATGGCTAAGATATACTTTATTTTGCCTGTTACACCTTTTTATCCCCTCCAACCCAAGAGCAGAACTGTACCTTTCTATGTTTTCTTGAATTTCTTTTAACATAAAGATATGGTGGTTCATCTGCAGGTATTTTGGACGTGCAATGTCCAATTTTAAACTCATCAAATTTGCTAAGGACTCAGCTCTAGATGACATTTCTACCCCATGCTCAGCCATCTTCGAGAGTATCTGAGATGAGGATCATGGTTGTCATACTTGGGAGTAGGGAAGGTGCACAGTTCCAGACTGTCTGTGTTCTTCCTAGGGAGATAAGGTGCTATTCAAGGAAATTTTTTAATTTATTAAGGTTCTCAGCTTATGCTTCTTTGCAGCTTTGACCTCATTTTTTGTAGTTTATCTGCTCTAAATGACATTTCTCATTTCGAATATAGCTGGAAAACATTGTGCTAAACAGCAATTTTGTAGCCTCCGCAGCACCACCTGATAATTTTGATATTTTCACTTTGAATTCAGTATTGATTTGATTACTTAGGTAATTTACTTTTGACACAAGCTCATTCCTTGTCTTTTCCTGAGCAGGGACTTCCAATCATGCCATGTTGTGCTGAATTATGTTTGGAGTTTAGAGATAAGGACTTTTGTCTACTCGAGACTCAGCTTAGGCCACCAAACTCATTTCCCACAGGAGGAGGGTTTGAATCCAGTCAGGAACCTAAAGGTGAAAGGCTAGTGCTTTATAATTTAAATATTACCATATAAACATAAGTTTAAAGCAGATATTGTGTGGTAGGGGGAATACTAGAGTTATTTTGAATGAAGTTCCAAGGAACTCTTGCCTAAAGGAGAAAGGGGCCCGAGAGATCCCCAAAGCTGCTGACTTCCAGCTGTGTCCAGGGTGACCCCTGGATTCTGGAGCAGGGTGCCAGTGACTGTCATCCCTGGGAATGGTGCCAGGAGAGCCTTCCTGGGCTGCTGCCCTGGCTCTCCCCACCACTGCTGCCAGGCTGCTGCTGGAGCAGGAGTTGGGGAAGGCCCCCTGACAAAGTCAGCCTTCCTTTGCTGAGCTTCACAAACGAGGGGAGCTCTCAGCCCCGGCCAGAACGGGCTGGTGGTCCCATGAATATTGTACTCTTTCATGAGATCATTGTCATCAATGATTCAATCATTCCTCTTGACAAAACGAGGATGTGATGAAATAAAAAGGTGTTCTAGTCCAGATTGCTGGTAGGGTGAGGCACTAACAACTGCTGTGGGCATCCAGCTGAGGCAACTGTCCTCTTCCTGTGTAACAGCCTCATAGCCTGGAGGGGGCTGAAATTTTCTTCAGACATAAAGTTTGTTTCTCCTCCCAAGTTTCTGAAAGGAATAGTCACAGTACAACCAAAAGATTTTTTTAGGGAACCATCACAGGCTTTGGAAAAGGTGAAGGGCTTGTGGTGTTTGGATTTGAGGGGTTGGTTTGCTTCAGCAGAATAGTAATAATTATTATGGAAACATTATAAGTACCAAACAAGATCTGTTTTCGAGCTGTTCTGCCACCATTACATACTTCTCCTCCTTATTCCTTGCTTTTCTAAGCAGGTAATCCCTTCTAGTTTTACCACTAAGTGCTGTACCAGAGTTATTTTTTAATCTTTGTATTACTGAACTAGACGAGGTTTTGTCTTGCAGTAGCTGTACAATTTCCTTTCTGTATTCAAAGGGAGGAAGCTTGTGTTCACCATATCATTGACCTTAAGACACTGTAATACTGCTAAAAAGACGTCTTCCAGCTTTTTCCAGACTCTGGGAAGCCTGTGAAATGCACAGACATATTGGGGTGTTTCAGCATTGCTTCAGGTTGGTTTCGTGACCCATTTAAATGTCCTGGGTAATATTCCCTTTTTCCTAGGACACCACAGTTTCTTGTATGGTTCATTTTAAAATAACTTGACTACAAAAAAAAAAAAAAAGCCTTGGGTTCACAAGAACAAAAGACAATGATTGTAATTTGTCTCTGCCCTTTAGCAAAGCAATCAGCAATTTTCTAGTATTTTACAGTCATCCATCTAGCTATCTGTTCATCTTCTAATACCCTTACTTTTTCTTGGAAATATTCAAATTTATTAACCTTTTAGTAACTGGTAACCATTAAAATTCTGTCTTATATTAACAAAGAGGGAACTTGTCCCTGTAAATCTTCGTGTGCTGATTTATAGGTTTACTCCCTTTTCCTCAGATGAAAGTTGGCCACTTGCTGCCATGGGCAGCTCCTGCCTGTGCTGCTTTGCCATCCCCCTTGGCAGGCTGGCAGTGTCACCTGGTTGGCAGCTAATCCTGAGGGCACTGCAGAGCTGTTGGTCTCCAGCACAGCTGGCTCTCTGAAGACCCTTAAGGAGGGTCTCTTACAGCAGTGCAAGGAGGCACAGGGCAATCCGTGGAGTCTACTGGAATGTGGGAAAGATGGGAGGATCTGTGGTTCTGGGAAGGCTAAGGGCTGAGATAGGCAGTGTGTGGCTAATCATGTACTGGTTTTGTCTTGATTACTTAGAGAGTTTTTTCTCAAGGAGTAACAGAGTGCATATTTATCACTCTTCATAGAAATGGACTCTGGATATGGTTGGTAAGCAAGACATTTTTGAAAATTACAGTTCATCACTCTATATTTTCTGAAGTATCACTCAAAGATATCTGATCAAACTCTGCATGACCTAACTGGGGTACTGACAGCAGCACACCTACATCAGCATGGTGAGGGGCCCTGGGCAAGCTCAGGATTGCATTGTTGTGCAGACATCACCAACAGTCTCACACTTGATGGCTGGGAAAATCTGGCACTGAGGATTTGAAAAGGAAGGTGCTTTGCAGCCCAGACATTTGTTCCATACATGCTACAAACCCATTGACCACTCTTGGCTGTCTTGAGAATCTGAAGTGTGGATTCAAAAGTGCACCAGACTGTATCATAAAGAATGATTTAAATAAGACTGGACTCTGAGTTGTATAAACTCTAAACTTGGGCACAGATCAGATGGTTGTAGAGGGCAGAACCACAGGAAGTTGTGGTTGAATGGTTACTGTGAACATGAACCAGTCTTGGATGGAAACAGTAGAACTGTTGTGAGTAAATTCTAAGTATTTACCACAAATGGCAACAACTCATCTGAGTCCTGGAAAGGTGAAATTATTCAAATTATGTCCAAGTTTGACCTTAAGTATTTTATTGATTTTTTTTTTATTCCCGGTCCAAGGATTCTTCCCAGATAGTTTTCTTGGCTGAAATTTCTAGGACTTAGACTCATCTGAGCTGACATTGCCCAGTAATGGTATTTAGGGATTCTGCAGTGTCACGCACTGTGAGACTCTTCTTTGCTCCAGTCCTTTTCCAGGTGTAAACTCACCATTTTCCAGGCATGATTCTTTATCAGAGGTGTTTACATTTACTGATCTCTGGGGCTAAAATCCTTGCTGCAACCTGTGGACTTGTGTGTGTTTGTTCATGCCTCATTTACACACTAGAGCTGGAAAGATGCAAACAGGTAACACCCAGCACTGCTGAGCTTTGTGCTCAAATACCTCTGGCTTTTCTCAGCCCCTGAGTTCTGCAGGGGCAGGGACCGTATGTCATCTTGTCTCAGTGGCTTCTGTATGTACTGGGATAACCAGAAACTAAGCAACTTTTGGACATTTATCTGTAACCTTTAATAATTTGCTATGCATATCCACTCATTCCTTTGTTATATTATCAATATTCTGCAGTGCCACTGGTTTTAATAAGAAGCCTTTTCACTGGTTTTCTTTGTTCTAGTCATCTAATCTCCTAATGGAAGTTTCTAATTAAATTCCTAGAGCCATTTTCTAACTGTGTTTTGAATAACAAAATCTTGCAAATGCTCAAAGTGTCTCTCTCCCCCTGGCTTGGATGCCCTGCCTTCCAAAGCTGTAGAGGAGTGATGCAGGTCACTGTGGGGAAGAGTTGCTGAGAACCTTTCTCAGCTGAGTGAGAGGGATGTAAATGGCATGTTTCCTATACAGGAAATAATGCAGCAGGTCTAAGAAAAGTCTTCCAGGGTCTCATCCATAGTTTTAATGAATTTTGGGATGATGCAGAAGAAACACGATGTATTCATGGAGCAAGCAGCACTTCCCTGGTGAACCTGGTGCTCCATAGAAACTGAGAAACCAGGGTCACCAATGAAATTTATTCCTTCTCTATCCAAACTCCTCTCATTTGGGTTTGAACTTTACCCACTGGGTGCAGGTAAGAGTTTAATTACTGTCATTCCCATCTCATCAGAATTCTTCAGCTACTTTTGCAGCAGAAAGGAGAAAAGTGGAAAGAAAAAGAAATGTCAGGATCAGCTCAGAAATGTGGTGATTATGATAACTGTGAAAGACTCTGTCTAACTGATCCTTTTATTAATCACAGGAAATACTGCAGCTGGCACGTGCCACCACGTGCAGACGGATCAGCAGCAGCACACGGAGACACTGAGCTGGCAAAAAGCATTTCCTTGGTGTCCACACCTGCAGAGATCTGTGCACACAGACCTGGCCACCCTCTGCTGTGCAGCTGAATGCTCCTTCACTGCAGCCTTGCTGTGAAAGCCTCAGCCAAAGCTGCCCCTTTCTCCCCTTGCTCTGAAGCACCATTACCTTCCTCCTCCTCCTCCTGCACATCTGCACAGGATATTTTTTTGGCCCGAATAAGATGAGCACAGGTGGTAACATAAGGCACATTGCATCTAGATTTGACACCTGGTGCACATAGGGCTTACAAGTTTTAATCAGTTTTATGCAAGTTTTTGGCACTTTGGTTTTCTATTTTTTTTTAATTTTTTTTTTTTTAAAACCAGTTCAATAAGTGGGCAAAAAGCAGCAGCAGATTTACTTAGAGGGGGTTCAAATTTGTCTTCAAAGGGTCTGTGTTTCAGAAGCGTTTATTTCTTTTAACAGAATTATATATACATAAATAAAAATATTTGTAAATTTTACAGATGGATAAATTCAGCTTTTTAAATAATCTAATACCCAAGCTGGCTATGGCCAGTCTTATCTGACAGTCACAAAGCCACATGGATTCCATACAGAGTTTAGGGGTGACATAGGTTTGATTCAAAACACTTCTGCCTTTCCCCAGCCTGTGGGGTGACCCAGTGGGTGCAGTTATCCAGAGTGTAGGCAGCAGGAACTCATGTCTTGGTGTCTCATATCATGTACAGACTGGTTTGAGATTTGCTACTCCTGGTGCTTTCTTGCAAGCATAGAACAATTTTTGTGCTGAAATTAAATCTGATGTAAAAGGAGGAAAAGCCTTTGAAATTCACTCTAGAATGGGTACTGAGAAATGTCCACATTTCTGCTTCCTCAACACTCATCACAGAGACTTCTGTCCAGCACAGCACCCTCATCTATGCTTTTAAGATTTTTATTTAATAGCACAGTCAACTCTTTAACAGTGAGTTTTGTGAGCTATTAGGAAAATCAATCAGAGGAAAACAATTTGGAAAAATCTGTTAATCTAATGATCTTTTTAGTTCCATTTAGCTCCATTCATAGTACCCTTCACCATCACCTGAAAAAAACCTTTCTGTTTAATCTAAACAGATTTTCTGAACTTGGAAATTTTATTCCCATTCCAGGAGAAAACTTTGCAAATGTGATGTTTTTTTGAAAGTGAAAACAGACGGAAAAGCTTTCTGTTTTCCAGCATGTTTGTGACTTCCCTTACCTTTTTCCCCAAATAAAAAGACTGGTTATCTCCATGGAGGAGACTCTCCATACAGAAAACCCAATGCCTTATTGGAGATGTAGATTTTAGGACAGACAGTACATTGCCTGTAAACTTGCAGCTCAGATGACAGATGGAAACCAGATAAAGTGAGTGTGCTGATCACTGCAGAGAGATTAGACTCTCTAATTTGCATCTTGTCTTCCAATAACATTTGCTCTATTTTGCCTCCACATCTACCTGAGCTTTAAACACACGCATTTGAGGCCTGAACTTACTTAAACTTTATTTTTCCAAGTGGATTATTTCTGTTTAGTTCTGGACTTTAGTTCTACATTTAACAAAATGCAAACACCTCAGAGAATGTGTATCAGCATTGCTGGTCCCTCAAAATTCACCACAGAGGCTTCTGTCAGGCCCAGCACTCCACCAGCTTTTTTTAACTTTTTGTGCTTAACAATCTCAAGTGTCTCAAGTATCTCTTTGAGAACTCCACTCCAAACCATGTCTGAGAAATATCTCCTCTTCCCCAAAGTGCTGGGGTATTTTCTAGCTGGATAAGCCTTCTCCCCTTGAGAGACAGACAGGATGGAGCTCAGGGTCCTTCTTAAGGGCCACACGGCCCAGGCACTGCAGGGTAGGTTGACATTAGCTAGCCTGCACAAATATTTGCTTGCATCTTTGCCATTTTCAAATTCTGTCTCCCTTGTTTGCTCTTCTTTGTCCCTGCCTATCATGTTTCTTTCCTGGCTGTTGCTATTAGTATGTAATCTTTCTGTTCTGTGTCCTAAACTAAAGCACATTTGTCGGTCATTATCTGAAAGACTCTCTGTTAATAGGCATAAATAACATTGTTAGTGCCTCACACATCACTCCAGCAGCAGTGTTGTTCATGTGAGGTGCCCAGCATGCCACAGAACACGTTCTGTCTGCAGCCAAAGGCTTTTGCTGCTGGGCATAGCAAGGCCAGCGTGCAGCTGAGCTCAGCTTAAAAACTTCATTTCATTGGTTCTGTATTTAAAGGTTTAGAGGAGCAGAAGGGAGGATGTGGAAGGAGGGGCAGCAGGGAAAAGCTGGCTTTCCTTACTTTCCCATTGTTTTCACTGGAGTATTGTGAAATTCCAGTGGGTAGGAGATGCTCTTGTCTTTTACCCTGTCTAAGGGCAGTGGGTGTTTGTGGCATTGTACCTGTCCACAGGTTACGGCTTGAAACGCCTGAAAACTGTTTGGGGTGGAAGAAGCAGCACATGCTCTTTAAACAGGTTTCTGTGCATTCAGATGAGATTGTGTCAAGGAGTTTGTATATTTTCATGTTCATCTTCAAAAGAAAAGGTTTAATTTTCAACAGTTTTGCTGCTCGTGAGCCGAAGACATTTGCCACCAGTGGGACCAAGACCTTACCCCTCTTAGGAGAACACCAGAGAAAACTGGTTTCAACTAATTGATCACAGAATCATCCAAGGTGAAGGAGACTTTCAAGATCATGTAGTCCAACTGTATGTACCACCATCATAATCACCCTGAACCATATCCCTCAAAATCTTACAATCTTGCCGTGGGTCTTAGGATCCATTTCTATCCACATCTTTAAAGGAAGGTGAAAAGATCCTCATGAACAATTGCTCAGGGAGGAAGTAGTTTTACCACCCTTGCCTTGGGGTTCTGGATAGTCCAGTGTATTCATCTGCTGAGCCATTGAGTACTTTCCCATACACTTTGGGAAAAATTTGGATGCTCATGCAAGCTCTCTGGCACCACACACAGCTCAAACCTGGAGCCTTTTTTTTCAGTAGCAATTAATAAAAATCATGATTTAAAAATTGAAATGGTAATGAGCTTTTAGCGTGATAAAAAGAGCTTGTACAGACAAGAAAAAGTATTTGTGGGTCTCCAACTCACATTACTTCCCAAATACAAAAGCAGATATTAGTCTTGGCTGGAATGAGCCATATTGACTTGTTTCATGTTGCACAAAAATGGTAAAGCACCCATAACCCTCATGTCACACAGAAAGATGATGCTCTCACGTCTCCAACCTCATATTGAAGTGTTCTTCTTATCCACAGCTTTGTTCATTTTGGGCTGATGAATCAGTATACTCATTTTGGCTTGATTATTTTTTCCTTTGTTTGCACATGCTTATTATCTTTCCATAGACTCATAGAATGGTTTTGGTTGGAGGAGATTTTAAAGAGCATCTAGTTCCAACCCCCTGTCATAGGCAGGGACATCTTCCACGAGAAGGTGGATGGTACATTTTAAAATTCACCGGCACAGAGTGATGTACAGTCAATGGTTTAGGAGTCAAAGAAACAGCTAAAGCAGTTTAAATCTATAGAAAATACCGTCTTTGTTATGTGACACAAATTGTACCTTGAGCAATTTAGGTGTTATTCAACACAATTGCTCTAAATTAAAAATAAGTACAAGTATATTATCTTGATCTTTTCCCCTCTCAATGAGTGCTAACAAGAGTAATACCATTTTGAGGAGAGAATGAAACTCATTTTTGATGAGTAGCTCCGTTGCTTTTTTTGATGATTGTGTGATATTTTGCAAGTCTTACAAGTATCCAAGTATAACAAAGACACCTAAGAACATACAAGAGTTTGGAGGCTTTTAAACTTGACCTGATAAGCAATTCATGAATATTGTAGCTAGATTATGCTTCTCACTGTTAACTGAATTGATGTGTTGAATAGATGTCCAGCTCTTTGCATCTGAATTGAAAGTATATTTCATTTGTGGGGGGAAAAGGAAGAAAGCATCATTCAGAAGAAGAGACTTTGGTTTTGAAATAATTTTCTTTCTTTTAACATATACAGAACACTCATCTATTTGAAGTCTGGCTCGCAAATATAACAGGTTTTATCTCAGAGGCATGAAAAAACATGGTAACTTAAAAAAAAAACACAGAAAAAAACCATAAAAGCTGAACAAGCAAAACAAAATATATTTTAAACTGTTTCCAAGTGTTTTGAGTTGTTTAGGCACAGGCAGTACCTACATTTAGGGTCTAATGCAGAGTCAGGGATATTTACAGTACATCTTTTCTTTTTCTCTGATTTTGTTTTATGAGCATAATTTGAACCTACCTCCTACCTCATTAAAGAAACATATATTCTCACAAACATTCCTTTTGCATTTCATGGCTGTCACTCTTATCACTCTTCATATTTGTTGGCTCACTCCTCTATTGACTTCTTAAAAAGTTGGAAAAGTTTGAAAAATAGAAAGTCTTTCTCTCACCAAACAACTTCAAGAAACTCAGTGGGAGTTTTCAAAGGTGTTGGTATAAGGAAAACACCCAATTTGCTTTATATGTCTAAGGGATTTGTGAGATTAATTTCCTTATTCAGCTGTGAAAATCCTGCCTTGAAGACTCAATCTCACAGTTCAGTGTGAGGAAGAGGAAGGTCACAGGTTGCCACGTCCAGGACACAGATGGTACCTGTGTCATCACAGTCAAGTACCTCGGGATGGCTGTTGGAGCAGATCTTGCAGGATCACCCTGTTCCTGAACATATTGAGAAAAATGCTTAGCAGGCAGCAGAGGGATTTAACAGCAAAGCAGGTGTTTTGTTCCTAAACCCTTGACTGGGGCTGATCACCCAATGAATGTGGCACTTTATCCTCCCTATCTAATGCAGTTGTGGATGTGCTTATAAATATCTATTTTTTTAATGTATTGGACGTGGCTCTCTTGCCAACTGATACATGCAAGCTACCTCTGTAACTTGAGTTATATATAGATTTTTTGATCTACCTAATGAGTAAAAAAAGTGACCCTTAGAAGGAGACCTGTACTGCAAACCTGCCTCTGAGAAGCTACTTGTGCGAATAAGGTTTTCAGAAAGAGAAGGGAGGGATAAAAACTAACTCTTCCAAAAGGGTTTACAAAAGAGAACAGTGAACCATATTATCTAACAGTGCTCTGCCTTTTCACTCGGGGAGACAGACGTTAAGGTGCATTAGTCCTATCATTTGTATGTCTGTAAATATCAATAAAGTATGTTATTTGGCATTCACATTTACACAATGAAGGAGGAGGACTATCCTTTTCAGGAAATTTCACAGAGCCATTCACAAACAAAAGCGCAGTAATTTAATCTTTCAAAAGCTCAATAATGCTAAGTTCAAAATTGCAGGTTTTAAACTAATGTACCTGATAAGTAATGATGACAGAATTTAAAAGGTCCATTATTTGGTAATCTAATATTCCCAATCCCAGTTATCTGTCAAAGAGAATGCTCTCCCTTAAACAGCGCTAATGTGTTCACATCTACATTAATCTCTTAGGGAGAAAAGAAGCATTCTTTAGGGCTTTATCTGTTTCCAAATGTCTGACTCCACAAGGAGCCATTTCGCACTGCTGATGAGGGTATGTAAATGACTCAGTGTCTTTGTGTGAGGTGCGATTTCTTAGGGATACACCCGGTACCGAGTTACTGAGAGGCACTCCCTGCCCAGCCAGCCCTCAGTGTTCCTTTACACCCTGTGCCTGCTGCCTTTCAATCCTCTGCTGCTTCACTCCAAAACAAACATCGGGCTCATGGCTTTGCTCCTGACCTGCTTTTCCTGCACGATATGTGCTTTTCTGTGCAGCACAACTCTCTTTTCCTGTGTCATCTCCTACCTGTGCTCCAAAAAGTCACAACACTATGGTGTTGGTTTGACGAGATTCAGGTGGGGAGGGCATAAAAGAATTGTGCCCTCTTTTCTAGGCAATGATATGTGATAGTGTACCAGACAGTTGGGATCAGGTGTACCATAACTGCCCATGGACCCTGAATTCCTGTAAGGGTGCATGTGGTGGCACAGGGAAATGGAGTCACTGGGCTCGTTCCTTGGTCTTGCAGCCAAGGCTCCTTCCCCTTGGTTTACCTGCTCTGGAAATTTCCCAGCTTGCACCTCAGCTTTAGAAACCTAGAGAAGCTTTTGGCCTCAAGTAAGGCTGAGTCTGCCCCTGCTGCATTCTAAATTCAGAGAATCACAGAATGGTTTCTGTTGGAAGGGACCTTTAAGACCATCTGGTTCCAAGCCGTGTGCCATGGGCTGGGATGCCACTCACTAGACCAGGTTGCTCAGAGCCCCATCCCACCTGGTCTTGAACACTTCTAGGGAAGGGGCATCCACAACATCTCTGGGCAACCTATTCGAGTGCCTCACTACCCTCTGAGTAGAGAATTTCTTCCTAATATCTAATCTAAATCTCTCTTTTAGTTTAAAGCCATTCCCCCTCGTCCCATCCCTATCTACCCAGGTAAAAAGGTATTCCTGTGTTCAGCCCATGTGGGACTGTTTTAGTGTGTGCAAGAGAATAAAGGCAGTCACCAGTTCAGGAATATTGCACTTTTTCTGACTGAATTTTTCAAACACTCATCCAAGTAGAACATACATAAGTACACATGGAGTTCTTTGTGTTTTTTATGTATTTCTTTGTCTTGATTTTCAGAAGTTAATGACAGATACCACAAAGTGACCCAGAATGAGACTTTTCTGAATCATTAAGTATAGCAATATACAAGTTTCATTTGCAATGGTGCCAAGGGCACTAAAACAATGTGATTTCTCTCTGAATCCTATGGAGCAGCACATAAGTACACTCAGCATAGTGCTGGAAAGAGTTCTGCAGGTGGTGTTGATTCAAAGTTTACTTTTTTCAATTCAAAGAAAAGCATAACTGGTCAGAATTGTGGTATTGTTGAGAAAATGCAGCTGTTTACTACATCTGCAGGTTGTTGGTTTGGGAAAGCAGTTGAGTGGAAATTGCTTTTAAAAAAAACCCCTATCCTGAGTCAGGAAAGAAAGTCTCATGTTCACATGTGAAAGCAGCTCTGTTTAAGTTTAAAGAGTGAAATGAAAAGTCCAGTTCAAGTTATAGTACCTATCTGTGTTTAATGGAGGTAGTCCTACGAATCAAGAGAGAGTGTAGATTAAAAAAAATTGCATAATAAAATTATTAAAGAATATGTCACATTCAATATACTTAGGTATCATGTATGTTGTGTATGAAATTAATAGATATGGTACATTTGTGTGTGTAAAACCCACCATTAATTTTAAAGTGTGCTTTTAAAACTTTGGGATTTTTTTTTTTTATCCTTGGAGAAAAGGGTGAAAAAAAAAATCTACTTCTAAAAATTTCAGAACAGTATAATCTTAAGAGCATGTCATATAAAATACACCCCCAGGAAAGCTGGAACATGCACACAGGAGACTATTGAAGTTGGTTCTATAGTGGGACAGCAACAAAACCGATCCCCTAAAGCAGAGGGATGGCAACAGCCAGTCAGACGTGGCTGCTCCAGAACAAGGTGCCAGCAGTGCTCAGAGAGCAGAAGGTCTGACTGAGAGCTGGGAGCTGCCTTTGCTGCTGCTGTGGGTGCTGCCTGTGCAAACTGGCTCTAGGAATCCAGTAACTACCAGTTGCTCAAAGAACAGGACTTATTTCAACCAGGAAAATTATCACGATGACAAAATTAACACAGCCATTTCTGTGGTACATATGTGACCCTCTGGAAGCTAAACTTACTGTGGAAAACAAATGCCTCCATATATTAACTAAGCCATATATTCAATACCTGGCTTGAGACTAACAAGTGGTTATCAGCCAGCTGCAGGAGAGCTCTTAAGCAAGTGTTTAAATCTGCATTCATATTTGAGTGTTTTGTTGAATCATGGCAAGGGCAGCATGAGATGAGCGTGACATGTGTAACCCTTGTGGGAACATTCAACTTATCCATATACATCCTCACCCCAGGTGTGAGGCCCTGCCTGCCTCAGATGCTGCAACTGAGTGTACAGAAGGCACAAACAGACACTTAATACATGTTTACTGTCTCCCCAGTGGCATTTTACTGCTGGTTTTCCTCTGTGGAAAGCTGCAGGGAAAGCTGGCCCTTTTAATCCCATTTGGCATATTAGGCATTTATTTGGTGATGTTTTGAAAAGTCTTGAGAGATTGAAACACATTTAGCTGGCAGCTGCATGATTCAGAGCAATGCTCATCTCCACTGAAGTCACCTCAGTGCCACACACTACATGGGAAGATCAAACCCTGCGTGTGTGTCACTGAACCAGCAGAATGTGCAGAATATTCTTTGTGTTTCTCTGCTTCACTTTGACACTTCAAATCCAGGGAGTGCTCAGTTCCCACCTGATATATAGTATCTGATTGCCAAAGATAAATTGATCTCTATCTACAAAAGGAGACCTTTTCTTCTGCTCTCATGAAAGCATCTTTCGGGGTGACGTTTAAACAATTACATATTGAAGAGCCTTTGCAATATCAATAATTGAAAGCAAATGGGTCACAGGGTTTGTTAGCTGCTTTCTGTATTCCTAGGCAATTCCTTCTCAATTCCAAACACTAACTAACAATTAATTTCTGCCTCTGATTACTTTTTAGTATCTCAGATTTTCGTTTCTTTCATTGTTCTACTGCTCCTTTGGGTGCTTTTATAAAGCTCTTTTCAATATGCTTGTTTTGATTCATTCTGCTGTTAAATACCAGACTTTGCTCCAGTTTAGTTCAGCTAGACATCAGCTCAAGCATATGGATGTTCTCATTTTTTTTA
The DNA here is from genome assembly GCF_001604755.1 of Lepidothrix coronata. Classification (NCBI taxonomy): domain Eukaryota; kingdom Metazoa; phylum Chordata; class Aves; order Passeriformes; family Pipridae; genus Lepidothrix; species Lepidothrix coronata. Next base: position 998,124 of record NW_016690205.1, read on the forward strand.
GGCTGGTCATTCTGTCTTTCTAACAAATGACAGACAGTATCCACAACTCAATCAGAAACCTGTTAGAGGCCTGCCTTAAAAAGTTTGGATTTCTCTTCAGGTTTGTGGATTTCCTCCTTCTTTTCTTTTTTTTTTTTTCTTTTTTCCTTTGAATTTGCTCTACAGGTCTTTAGCTCCAGCTAGTGGCTTACTCCAAAATGCAAATTTTGTCCAATGCCTTAGAAGAAAGCAGAAAGGTGGAGTTTAGTTGTAATTCTAACAGTGTTATGAAGTGTGTGTTGAGAAGGAGAATTATTCAGAGGCATTAGTTCTTCCTGGCTAATGTGAATTAACCCACAAAATGTTTAAAATGTAATAAATACACTCCTTTTTCAGATTGCAGGCTCCTGTGTTATCACATTGGGCCAAATTCTGCCCTCAAGTGTATCCTTGCATAGCTCTTCTGGACTTCAAAGAGAGCTGCACATATGTGTCTTAAAGCAAAAAAACAGATGTTTTATCAAATAAAAAGCTTTACTTTAGCTCCTACTTTGCACCCTTCTTACTGAGAGTTGGTGTAACCTTTGTACAACGTGCAAAAACAAAACTAGAAAGCCTTTATTTTTAAGTGGGGTTTGAGATTTGTGTCCACCTTTGGTGGGATTCCTTTTCTCTCAGGACTTTGTAGTGAACACGGACCTCTTCTGGGTTGGGAAGCTCCTTGGTCAGCCTGGACACCTCTGGGGACAGAAGACCCCCTTGTCAAACTGTCCCCTGGAGGAGTTCAAGGGAAGCTTTTGGAGGTTCCACTGCAAAGAGGAGTGAGTGCCCCTGCTGAAAATCTCCCCGAGGTGAGTTTGGGTTGTGGGTGTGCAGGTGCAGCCAAGTCCTGCTCTGGTAACTCTGCACTCACAGGCAGGGAAGGTTTTGGAGAACCTGAGTACTGTGGGGAAGGGATGCAAGTTGTTTCCACATGAGGAGAGAAATAAGTTTTTTTCCAGTGACAAATGATTGTGTCTTAATTCAATTAATTCACACGACCTGGCCTAATCTTCAGAATGTTATTTTTAAATGGTAAAAAAAAAAAAAAGCAGTTTCAATTCATAGAAATCCACATGTCTCTCTCTCCTCAGGTTTCAACTGGAAGTTTCATTGAAAGTGTAGATAAAATAAGTACAATTTAAAACTCTTTTCTTTCCCTCATCCCCTACCCAAGAAGTACATACACCCACCCTCTGTGGGATGAAAGCTCATGGGCAGACACAAGTCAAGCTTTGTTGTGTGACTCTCAGTTGGCACCAGTACAGATATGGCTGCCTTGGCAGCACTGGAGGAAACCCATTTGAGTTCTACAATCCTCTTGTTTAAACCTAAAGACTCAAATGTCTGTTGTTTGTTCAAAGACTTTTATTGTTTCCATTTCATTACTTGGTGAACTGGATACTGGGACAGGTGTGTCTACAGTCTGTTCATATTGACCGTCCATCTAAGACACCAGATAACATGATAACACATTCCTGGGTTTCACAAACTTTGTCACTTCTGCCATAAAACCCTGGCAAATAGTGTAAATAAATATATCTGGAATATACTAAATTCAATCCAGGTCTCTCTCCAAGGGCAGTAATCTGTTCCCAAAGGCCTAACCTTCCTCATCAGTTAGGAATTCTGCTGGTCCTACACTATTGATTCAATCCTTTCCTGAGAACATACCAGAGTGCATTAAGAGATTTTATGTCAGCATCTCAAATGTAGCTTTTTCCATAGCTGAGGCAAACTAAACAACACTTATAGCATGCAATGCAAAGAATACCTGTGCAGATACATCTGTATCTCTGCTTTGGCTCTTAACAAGCCTGTGCACAATCTCATGTAGGTGCACAATTTATGTCTCTGTATATATATATTTATGTAACAAATTACCCATCTGTACACGGTCTCCCACCAGTTTGTTGGATACCTTGTCTATCAAAACATTTTAATTCCAATATATCAGAAAGTGACAGAACAAGTAGAATTGTTAAGTGCTTCCCGAGGTTCTGTTGTCAGTGAATGCAATGCTATATCAAGGCAAAAAAATAACAGTGCTGTAATTTTCTACCTTGTGCACCAACAACACACTTGGGACACACACATAAGTCTATTGATCCACTAGGTCAGGAACCTTAAAATATTTGAAATTGTTCTTTAGAAAAATAAAATAACTTACTCTCTTTTTGAATTACTGTGGTCTTTCAAAGTCCATATAAAGTATTACGCAAGGAGACAAAGCTATTTTACCAGGCAGGCAGATATTCCAAATTACTGGTTCTTAACAAGCATGGTAATACATCAGTCAAAAGCAATAAATTTAAACTTAATGAAATCTCAATTTGCCTACAGTGCATTTCACTTTGACATTTTCTACATTGCCACGGTGCTTTGATAAAGTTTTTTAAAATGCAAAGAAAGTGTCTGTAAGGCTAAAGAGCAGACTTGGTGCCATTGTGCCCAATGGAACATTACAGTACTTAAGTTCCATCACTATATGCCCTGTGGCAGACTAAGCCTGAGTGCTAACATAGGTTCAGTTTTCATTATCATCATGTGATTATCCATTTTACTGCATTTAACTGATAATACAACTACCAGCTCACCTTAAAAGAATTAGCTTGGAGGTTTCATTGCTTTCCAAATGGAATTCATTTGACAAACAAATGACAATTAGCCCAGTCTCCCTGTTCTGTGTCAGGATGGTTTTTGATTGAACCTAGACCAATTTACAATTTTTAAATGAGTTTAGACATTTACATTTAAAATGTCTAGAGGAAATTAGCCTTGGGACATCTAACAGCCAAAATGCTTTTTGAAGTTGATTATTATTTGATCTAGTACCCTCTACCTGTACATTTTGTTCTGACTTCAAAGTTTTGGAATGAAAATGCCACCTACACCTCAAAGCATAGGGAAAAACTTAAAAGCAGTTTTACTCATTATGTTATGCAAAGAAACCTATATTTTAATATTCGTTTAATATGGTTAGTTAGCTTTAATGACACCGGTTTGACAGTGTCATAGTTTTCCAATATAAGACATTGATTGAAGTTTCCTGTGCTTGCCGGCGTTTTTTTGTAGAACGAAAGAATATCTTTTGAAGGTGAGATTCATATGCCCCACACCACCATTCTACCACAGATAGAGGTGTAATCATTTACAGATGAAGGCGTGTTTTTGTGCAGAGCCAAAAATATGTTGTCGTTTCTGTATTATTCTGCGTATCAAAATCTTCACTGATTTTTGTTTTCCTGCATGCTAAATCCGTCCAGCTATGTTTATATTGGTCTCAAAGCGGGAGGAACTCCTTATGAAAAAAGGGTTGCCAATAATTCCATTATAAATATGCAGGCTCAGATAACATAGCCATGAAAATTGGGCTGAAATTAGGCACAAGGTATCTGAGCCTTGAGGTAATTCGGATCATACTATTTTTATTTTGTATTATTAATTTATGCAACTTCTGTAAAGTTAGAAAGCTGTACATTTGGCCACTGCAAAATTATGAGCATAAAAATAAGTGCTGTTGCTTTTCTGGGTTCTGAGTCCTTAGAGCTCCACTCCACACCTATGGGAGTCTTATAACTTTCAGAAACAGATCTGCTTTATTGTAAGAAAATCACTCTTTGGCTTGCAAGTGGTAATGATCACTTGGGAAGTATTTTTAAAGAACATTCCATGACTTTTTTATATATGTACATTGTACTAGCAGACAATGTTATCCACAAAGTAAGCTTTTCTATCATGGATAAATATGATTTTCTTATAACAATTCCTACAAACTCTACTCAAGAGGGTTTTAGACTTCTGAGGCCATAACTTGAGTATTCCCTCCACAAGGCATGTAATCCTACTTCTGCTTTGGATGTGAAACCTAAATGTCCAGTTCAGAGTTCCAAATTTTGCTGGGAGGGATCAGTGATTAAAAAGTAAGTGCATGAGTCCCAGACGACTTGAATAACCAAGGATCTCTTTGGGCTTGAATCTTTGTCTTCCGTGAGTCAGCCCTTGAAGAGGACAAAATCTCTGGCCTGAAACATTTCCTTCAGTGAAGATTCTCAGAAATTGAGAATATGTAGATCAGAAAATGACCTGGAAAGAACCCTTGGGCAAACTGTGTCAGGCATGCAATGACAGGGACATGAAAGTGTGAGCAAATTTCAGTCAAAAGTGTATCAAAATCATGCTGTCACAATTTTTCAGGAATAGTTACTTATATATTTTCTATGCCTGGTATACTCTAAAATATGTGCAAGTGTGATAAATACACTTCAGATGTTCTTGTTGAGCAAAGAAACACCCCAGAGATGGAGGTCAGAGACCAGCTTTCCTGGGAAATCTTTAACTATTAAATTTGAAATCTATAATTTTCTACAGCCTAAAAAACAAGTCTTTAGAAGTAGATACGAAAATCTTGAAGTATGCAAGTGTGTCTCTACAAGCAGGGGTGAAAGTGCAGTGGGTGGACTGAAGGCACTGGAAAATCAGAGTGACTAATCCCTCCAGTGTCATCATTTAGGAAAATACTGGTTTTACATTCCAACTAAGAGAACAACAGTTGGGTTTCTCACTTGGGTAACTCTTTTTTGTGTAGTACATGCAACGACTTCTCACAAATTCTAACAACTTTTTCTCATCAACTCTGAGAATTTAAGTCTTGTTTTTTGTTTGGTTGTTGTTTGGAGGAAAATTGGGCTGTGAGGGAATGGTGTGCGTGGTTGTGCTTCTTTTCTGGCAGCTACAGGATGTAACAACCTGAGCATGAAATACTCTGTGTCTTTGGGGATCCCTGCTCTCATTGCTCACCCATGTGGTACAGGTATTTGGAGCATGAAGGAATGAAAGGGGGGAGAGGCTGAAGATATTTAGATCTAAACATTCTGCTGCACAGAGAAAAGGCAGTATTTTTAGAGGAAGAAAATGGTGGAGGCCCAAAGCATGGAGCTCATTGACTTCCATGCTCGAAGGCACCTGTCTCCAACTTCCTACATCAGCCTAATCTTACACAAGAGCACACAACTCTTAGGGAGAGAGGGAGAGGGAAAGAGCAGGATGACTTAGGATTTCTAGGAAAAGTTGGGTTTCATTTATTATTTATAAATTTCATTTTGTACATATCTTTAGGGACATTAAGAGATTAGTAGTCATGCAGTTTGTTCTGAGCATTAATGCTAATCCTTAAAGATAGGTGAAGGGTAATTTCATTAGTTTTTATAAAGGTTTGGAATAAAACTAACCATTCAGTTAACAGTTTGAAAGGAGACATTTAGCTCTGTGCTCCCTGCTCTCCCAGCAGGCTCTGCCTCTCACAGGAATGTGTCAGCACAGACTGGCACCTCGGCAATGAGGGTACATTTCTCAGACGTTGTTTTATGTAAAATAGGTGGGTCTCTCTTTCCTAAATATGTCATATAAAATCATTGTCTCTGGCATGACATACAGTAGTTCAGGAAGGGAAGCTAATCTAGGAAATAAAGGGATACAGACTATTGATGCCAAAATCAGCAATTACATTGTATGAGATCTCATGAATAATTCCTGAGCTGTGATTTAACATTAATCTGAGTGTTTAGTACAAAGCTGGGCCGACACCAATAAAATGCTGACTGATTTGTTTTAAAATAGTGCTCCTTCAGGCTTCACTACACTGCTTTGAAATGAATGCTTTTAGGTAATACCTCAACCTTGCCTCTGTAAGACACAGACAGATGCACTCATGTGACTGCACACTCAAACTCTACCATTATTTTTTCCCTTAATTTTGAGCTGAAACCTTTTTCCAAGTGCAGTATTTAATACTAGCCATGATTTAGTTAAACAGGATTCATAACACACAGCTTTTCCTCCCAGGGAGCATCTTACCCACACAAGACTACTTAGCACTGGCTGGTGACATTTGCTGTGGAAGCGTTTCAGGTGCAAAGAGGAGGAGATGTGTGTAGTGAAGCAAGCAGGAAATCACCCAACCAAACATTAGGAGAGTCTGTTACAATTGCTTCAGCCTCATTAAATAATGCCACTTTGCAGTGAATATCAAAGGACAATAAAGAATAGGTGAGTGAAACAATGATGACCATCTCATGAGGCACCATACCTGTACTCTGAAGCACTGCCACCTGTGTCCAGGCAATATAATTATAAACATCTCCCATCTCTTCTGTGATAATGGCTTTATCACTTACTAATGGTACAGCACTGACTGAATATTCTCATCTCACCCATTAGCACAGCATGTCTGTTCAACAGAAACCATCACACTGGGATGCTCACACGTTTCCCCTGTATGCTCTTTGTAGGAGTTAGGGAAAAGGGTTGCTCTGTACAGAGCCAGAGCTGGTGTTGGGGTGGTTGTTCTGCAATCACTGTAGTCATGTAGTAAGAGTCTATCCAGAAGAAATTGCTTGCATATGACTTTCCTGAACATTACAGTGAAAAACTGTTTCTTTCAGACACCTATTTCTAAACAGCAGTCCTTGTTGGGTGAGTCAGCATTCTCCGTAACAAGTGACACCAACTCACTCTTGCCTTTTGCATATTTACTTCCTATCGAGTACAACCTGTACAGATTGTAGGAACTATAGGAATAGGGAACATATGTTCTCCGTGCTTGTGTTGGGCTGTTCCAGAAACAATAGACTTGATGTGTAGCTGTATGTCCTGTGCAGCTGCATTCAGCAGGAAAACTGCAGCAACAATACACTGGGCTGCTTGAGGAGGTTGGTGAATCTTCATTATGAAAGGTTTGGGGCTTTTTTTGTTTTAGTTTTGGGAGGTGGATTTGTTTGTTTGCTTTTCCTCAAGAAAATATCCAAGCAAGGCAATCGTCTCCCTTATCTGACTTCTGTTCAGGTCTGCAGTCTGAGGAGCACTGCAGCTCACAAAGCTCCTCAGCTGGAGATCCTGAATCAGCACATCAGCACAGTGAGTGCAGTGGAACTGGGCAATAACTAGATGGGCTGAACTCTTCTGAGCTCAAAAGGTGATTTTTTTAACAAATGCTCTAATGAATATTCTCATATATCATCTGGCACTTAAAATATAACCCAAGTGTCAATGCTAAAACAACTTTGGCTTGACTAGACCGTACAAAATATGAGTCTCTTTACAAAGAGGAGAATTTCCTACTAAAATTTACTTTCCAGCACTGTGCACCAGCAAGTTTTTATTTTCTGATTCCAACTCTGCTCAAGCATAAATAACAGTAAGGAACAGGATCTTTGTCTGAATGTCTTGTTTCTTCCTCTTATATTTGTTTATAAAACTGCCCAGACATGACCAAGTACCCTGGAACTAACAGTGTGTGGAGGTATTAATTTAGTCTCCCCGTTCCTAATATCAATATTTACATACCATGCACAGCAGTTTGCAGTTGTATTGATACACTAACCTATTCTGTTTTGTCTGATCACCACGGCAGGAGGGAAGGACAATAAAATGAAGCAGGAATATAAAACAAGCTGGTAGCTGAATAGTCAGGAGATTGAGGCGCTCTCTGAATGGGGTGGGAGATGAACCATTTCCACTCAGTAGCTATTGATTAAGAGGGAGTGTGAGTGAGGTGAGGTGAGGGAGGCAAAAGGTAATCCTGGCATCCTGTCTGGGAGAACATTTGCTGCCCCACACCTTCAGTGTTCACTCACTGCTCACTGTTCCCACACTAAGCGCACAGGAGTTATGGAGTAACAGCTGAGGACAACGCTCCATTCCCTCCATCCCCCAAAAATATGGTTTTCTGGCTTTATTTCTTTGAAGCTCTGTTTCCAGTTTTGCAACCCAGTGCTTCAGCCTTTCCTGCCCTTTTGGGACTTGCCCAGGGCTGGGTGTGGTGCCAAGGTGAGCACACAGGTACGGTGAGCTCTGTTCCTGCCCATCCATTCCCAGCTGGCCTGAGCTGCTCTGAATGCTTCCTGCCCAGGAGGTGTTTCAGGGCTCTCAAGAGCTCCAGCATATGATGTTCACTAAGCTGAATGTTGCACCACCAGAGACAAATCTCCTCTGGGGCACTTGACAGGGTTTTTTTATTGGTAAATGAGAGCTCCGAGAAGGTAACTTAGCAGTGGGCATGTTCATTATGGGGATGGGTTTGAAAATAATTGCTCTTCTTTGGAATAATCTAACTATAGCTTAGGGACTGGAGTTCATAGGGGTTTTTTGGGATCTTTTCAGAGCTGTTTGGGGGACTCGCTCTCAAGATCCTTTTCTCTCTTCTTATATAAATCTTTGTTGCTATTATTATTTTCCCCATTCTTGACTCATGATATAAAGCAGCCTCAGGACTGATCCAACTTTTATCTCTTAGTAAAATCTTCTGTTACATTAGAAGTGTCATCATAAAGAATATCCCAAATATATCACTTATTACCAGTGGCATACTCTGGCATTTGGGAATATCCCAGCACTAATAATTATACTGTGTGATCCTCACAGATATGCAAGGACAAGCTGCCTAATCCAAGAGAGGAAGGAGGAAAGCACACAGTTGTCAATACTTACACTTGAAATTCTTCATACATTTAAAGTGTGTAGTTGAGACATAGGTAGTTGAGTAAATGCCGTGACTGTTACCCAGGGAAAAATTCAGACATTAAAATTAATGAAAAAAATGTATGTTTGTAGTTTGCAAAATGAAAGAATATATGGTGTTAGAAGAGGTTTTATCTTCTGTATATTTTTTTTAATGTAATAAATACAAAGCAAATAGCATTGGTTTATCCAAGGGAATATTGAAATCCATTAGGAATGCGCTCGGAGTAATCTGATTCAGCGAGTCAGTGTATTTCTCTCCAAACCATAATATCGGGACTACATTGTGCGAGATGAAGGTTAGATTACATTTCTTGCCAGTGCAATAATTCCCACATCATAAATTCTGATGAAATTATATCAATATATAAAGCAAATGGATGTCTGACCCACCATGGCTTTGCAGCTCTCAGCTGCAGGAGCTGACACACGAGTCAATCCCCAGCTGCTCTGTGCAGTGCTGCTACAACTGTGCCATTGCCTGGGAACTGTTATGAGCTGTCCTGACCAGAAGTGGCTGTTGGAGTTTGTGGTTTCTGCTCTGAATATTAAACTTTGGCAGACAAGAGCCCTTATTGTGGGGAGCGCTTGGAACTGGTAATACTAAATTGCTTTATATTTGCAGGATTTGATTGCTTCAGATGATACAGGTCTAGCTGGTGGGCCTCCCTTGCTGCTTGTATTTCCAGATTATAAGTCATTCCTCTGACAGGATATCTGCCATAACCAGTTCTCAGTTTCTGTAGTATCCTTCTTTATATTACAGCTGGCAACTGGTCTTCTGGGCTGTGCACTTTCAAGGATAAAGGCAAAATTGAAGCTTTTATATATATCCTAATTTTTACATCAAATGTCGGTGCATATGTGAAACTACAAGTTACAGGGTATGGATTTGGAAAGAATGTGTGCTATTTTCCCAGTAATGTTCCATTTTAATAGCCATGCTATGGTCAAGCTCCAGTATTAATGACTGAACTTGAAGGACCCTGTAAATGGCCAAAAAAGCTTAGGGTAAAACAAACCCAACATACTGTTATAAGTGCTGTTCTTGACATCATAAAGCCTTTTAGAGGAATGAAAGCTTACAGTTGATCTTGCAGGTCAGCTTGGGGTTAAAAGATTGGGCAGCATTTGGAGCTTGTGACAGAAGGAGTTATGTTCACTTAGTCTGTTAAAGCAGCATAAAAATTTCTCAGAAATAGGAAAATTATTAGAGTTATGCTTCTCTGGTTCTTGAAGAATAGTGATGTTAAAAAGGAAAAAAAGAGTAAAAAGAATTCTTTTTCATGGTACTATAGTTAAAATATAGACTATAAACTATTAAATACAATTTCACAGTTTTTAATCATTGTTAATGAAGAGTCTTGGAAAACACTTTGCTGTCTCATTATGCCTTTGTGAGATGAAAACCTCAGTGATGTTTCACCCACTATCATAGTAGAATGCCTCAATAAGTCTTTAAGAATGCATACAAGATTTTGAAACTTCACAAGTTTGCTTTTGGTTGGTTTTTTTTTTTATGTTTCTAAATAATCTGTCATTACAGACAATTTCAGGAAGTTCATGAATACAAAATTATTGACTATATTAGAGATAGCCACATTGCTTTTCAGTTAGTCACAGTAGCAATGGTATAACAGTTAATCAGAAAAGTATTTGGGTGCAAAATAAACAAATAATGTTAAACACAAAGGTTTTAATTAAATTTCCAAAAGTAGGTTTTTTCCTCAAATATTTCCAGGCAAAATGGATGGGATTTTTTCAAAGAAAAAGTGCTTCAGAAAAGATTTTTGCTTTTTTGCAATTGTGTTTTAAATTACAAAAATATTGTAAAATTATAAATAGAAATTTTTAATAAGAAAAACTCCAGGTTTTCTTTGAGAATTGAACCAAAAATCTTTTTCTAGGAAAACATTTCTTTTAGGGAGAAAACACACTATCAAAATTACATTTTGAAGAAAATGAAATATTGATTCACCCTGTAAAATAAGCCATCAATGTTCTCTACTTGCAAATAATAATTTACTTTCAAAGAAAGATGTAAATATATTTGAAGTACACATCCAAATGTGGACACAGTAGGAATCTGACTCATCAGAGATTTTCCCTGTGTGCTGAAAAAGTGAAAGGTGGAAAATCATTCATCCACACACCCCATAATTCAGCACACAAACCCCAGTACACTCTTCCCAAATCTCAGCAAAGATTTAACGCTGAAATACTGCAGCAAGGGCTCTTGTTACCAGGATTTATTGTTTTCCAAAATACACTGTGGAGCATTGACTAGAATGCCAAGAACTTCAATTAGAAACAAGAGAAAGAAAAGTACACCTGTTAGTTTTGAGGAAAAGCATATTTGGGGATTCAGCTGGCTTTTCAGTGTGCTTATGTCTTGGGGAATTCTGAAATTCCTCCCTGCTCTTTAACAGGCAATGCTGACCCCAGACAAGGGGGTTCTGCTGACATCAGCCAGCTGAAGTGGTGCTGATTTTGACTGTGCAATAAGTGTAGGTGGTGTGTGGAGGAGCCAGGTGTCCTTGGGTCAGGGCTGTGCTCCTCTGCCTCCTCCTTCTGGGAGGCAAATCTCAGCACGACAGCCCCTGCTTCTCAGACAATAATAGGAGCCTGGTTGGGCAGCCCTTGCTGGCATAAATCTGCACACATGCCTGACACAGGCCCACTCATTAGGAAATGCTATTTGCCTGATCCCCAGCAGTGGCCACCCCTGTTCCATCCTGCAGGTCACCCCAGCACAGCAGCTCAGCACTGGGCCCAGGGCTGGTACCTGCCCCCTCTGCAGCTGGAGCCACACGACAGGAGAATCCTCAGTGCCTGGAGCACTCTTTCCATCCCAGTCCTGACCCCTTGCAGTGATCAGCACAGCTCAGGGTATTACCCATCCTCATTTCCATTGCCCAGCACAAAACTGCCTGACACGGACACCCCAGCTCAGCCCAAGGATGTTCTCTGGCTCTCCAGCCACCAGCAGAGTCCAATGATCAGCAAAGTTGCCCCTGGCTCTCACTTTTGTTTGGGTGAAAGCTGGAATTTGCCTGTGTCATCCACCTGAGAATTTACACGCTGCACCGTCACTAACAGCTGTAGATGGAGACACAAATTTCCTTACAGTATGACCATCATTATGTGTCATATGAGATGTGAATGCCATGCTGTATTAAATGAAGATTGCCTCGTTCATGAAAGAGTAAGGCACTGTGGCAGTGTAGAGCTAAAATTACTTGTGGCAATTTCTTATCCAAAGTGAGATTTTCCCTAGACCCCATAACCCAGCAGCTTGCTTATTCCACCCCTGCTGAAGATGTTAACTGCACAGCATAACAGCCTTGCAGAAATGCTGCTTATTTTCCAAAAGCTGAGTGCACAATGAGCAACGTCCAGGAGCGGTGAGGCACCTTCACTGCTGCAGAAAATGTGCTGAATCAATCTCTGCTGAGACAGATTTATGCACATGGCTGGTACATCAATTTATTTTGGATCCTTTCTGGATTCGCAGGCAATTATAAGAGGTACAGAGAAGGAATCTAGGTTATCTCAACAGTCAGGAATAATAACACAGCATGTGATACTACAGCTAAATGTAACTGTAGCATCTTCCTCTTTTTTTATCAACTGCCCCCAAGGCTTCATGCATGAGGAAGATGTGGGCTTTGGAGAGGGCAAATAAAGAATATGTGTCGTCCCCTTACGTATTTATTGGTGACCTTTAAATCAGTGACTGGTGAGAAATCCCATCCCAGTTGGCTAGGAAGAATGGGACAATGTATGAAATTTTAAATGCTTTAGAGGCTTGGGAAAATATAAGTTATATCTTCAAGGAAAACCAAAGTAAAAATGGACAGGGATTGTGCTGCAAAAACCCCACAACCTTAAATACTTTTGGAGTCGGTAACCAGTTTCAAACACTTCCTTGTCGTCAGTTTATTATCTGAAAAACAGAACTTCAGCATTTCCTAAAACTCATTCAAGATTTTGCTCACTGGAGGCTTCTCTCAGGACCTTATTTTCAGAGAGATGGATGGACATTTAGCATTTTCTCTGTCTCCTCAGCACCCTTAAATCAGTAGTCACTAAACACCAAAGGCTGTTTGTATGTATTTAATATTTATACGATTTTCTGAAGCTACTCAGACAAAAGACTGCCCATATGTTGAAGGTATCACTACCTCTCTTAACAGGCTGTCACTGGAGATTCACAGGAAATAAAACATACCCACTAAAACGCCTTTTGACTTTTCAGTGGAAATCCTATGCATTTTACTTGTAATTGAGGTATTCCATCCCCAGATCCAAAGCACTTCTTCCCCAGAGCTTTGACCCTGACATGCCCTCGTTTTGATCCCCTGGGAGCATCCCAGCAGCTCTGTGGGGCAATGGAGAGCAGGGGGAGAGCTGCCTGCCCAGGACTCAATCCTGGGATTCCTGTCCATGGCCAGTCCTAGCTGAGGTGAGTTGTCATTAGGTGAGCTTGGAAAGCCAGCACTGTCTGTGGCTTATTTCATGATACATTGTTTAAAATGCATGACATGCTGTTTTTCCAGAGGTCCTGGCAGTGTAGAGGAGCAGCAAATTTTGTCATTTACTACTGGTTAAGTGGAAATAAAAAACGGTGTTTGTTCAGAAATACAGGGCATGAAAATGTTCCTGTGCCACAGGACTTACAGCAATCTAATAACAAACCTTGTGGAAGATGTTAATATTGCAGGAATTTAATTTTGTTTATCCGGGGCAGAATATGCATTAATTGCCTATTTAATCATGTTTATAATTAAACTCGTTATAACAATGATTCACGCATCAGCTTCTCTAATTACACAGGCAGGACAGTATTATTTCATCCTTCCTGTTCTCTCATTTAGGCTGGAGATGCTTGGTGTCACCTGCAGGCGTATGTTCCATGTGGATGGGGGAGTGTGGACAGTGTGAAAGCTGTTCCAGCAGAAAGGCTCTGTTCTGACTGAGCCACCTCTTTATTTAACTGGACTCTGCCTATTGGCTTACTGTAAAAAACCACATAGTTCTGGTATTTACTCTTCCTGTTCCTTTAAGGATTTCAGCCTCAAATACCTGCAAAGTGGGGGTTTTGCCCATGCAGCCCCCCAGCCACCAGCACATCTCCATCCAGGGTGTGACACAGCTCCTGCCCTGAACCCGTGCTGATGGCACACAGAGGGATTGCTTGGGATTCCAACCACGGGAAGGGACAGGGGCTGGGGATGTCTGAGCATTATCCCTGAACTCTGCAGAGCCCGAGGGGAGCTCCTGGCAGAGGGAGTCAGAGCAGGGGCGTGTTGGTGACAGGCGCTCCTTGGCAGAACGTGTGCAGCTCAGCACTGAATGGGCTGGGTACCTGAGAGCACCCATTTCTTCCTGTTAGGTAGGATTACATGATTCATATCAAATAAGAGCATTTGATCTCAGTCCAGCTCCACTTTCAAGCATTTTGCAAATGAGTTCGTCATCGTTATCCCCGATTTGCAAACCAGGAGGCTGAGGCTGAGACAGCAAATACACCTAGTCCAGGTCAGACAATGAGATGGCATTGAAAGCTAATTCTCTGAGATCCACCAGTTTCTGTATTCACTGAACAACACACTCGAAGCAAGAATATCTTCTTTATTTTCCTTAATTTTAATTTTTAAATGGATAAAATGGTAAAGAACTGGGCAGTGCAATGTAGTTCGTTGTTTCACTGAGCACGAGATGTTCAGTTCTTGCGAGTGACAGGTTTAAATATCTGGGCTTGTATATACAGGTGCATGTATGGCTACAGATACATAATTAGTACTCCTGCAATATTACTTCCACATCATAGTTAAAATTCTGGAAGATAAACTAGGAAACTGTATTTTCAGCAGTCTAACAGTGCTGTCATAAAAATTCACAGCAGGATGAAAATATCTCAGCCCAGGAGCTAATTACTTTAAAACATTTTTTTTTTCTGGAAAAATCTTGTTTTCCCCTTGAGGCAGTGAGTTAGAAAGTGTGTCCTTGTTTAAGTCTCCACGCCCTCCTTCCCTCATCTGCTGTAACTGAAAAACAGCTCTCTTATTTAGTTAAAACAATTGCAGACAAATTGAATCTGTAATGAGGATCAATTACTATTGGTATCTTGGAATGTTTTTACATAATTAAGTTCTAAACTTTCCCAAGCAGGTCTGACTGCATGGAAATTAGAGATGAGGATTTGAATCATCACGTGAGGCTGCCACAGTGTGGTGCAAAACATGGAGCACTGGAAATTCTCTCAGTGCTTTTTTTCATCCCTCTGACTTACAGAAGTGCTCCAACCCTCTCCTCTAGACCCTTGTCCTGGGGACTGGATGAGTCCACCAATTAATGCTCAAAAATGCTTTGATCTGTAAAAGAGACTTCTGTAATTGAGGTCTGTCAAGAATATGGCTGCACAACTCCAAACTCAGCATGGATGGAACTTTCATACAAGACTGTGAGATGTCTGTACTCATGCAGTGCCACTGCAGCTTTTCATTGCTTCATCAGGTGCAGGTGGGTGAGACCCCACTTAAATTCTCCTTACCCAGCTGTTTGATGAAGCTTTCTCTCTAATTTTGAATACAAGAAGACCATTACTTTTTGGGGGTTTGGTTCAGAGCATATCCTATGGGCAAACAAATTAGTCTTTTAAAAACACTATCATTGTCTAATTAAACTGGAGTACAAACTCTATAGACCACTAGGTCTGTATCAGGGTTTTCACTGAAAAGTTTTGATTAATGAATAATAGGTAATTTGTGCTATAGGAGCTGCCTGTGGCAGGGTCCTGTGCTGCTAGATGGACAGGGAAGAATTGCTTCAAGAGCAGCTCTCTGGGCCAGCAGTAAAAGAACCTCATGAAGTTTGATTGCAGTGAACTGCCCCCTTTCCCCTCAAGAGCCACCTTAAAGTTGTGACCCTTTGAGGCTTGTTCAGTGTCACCTAGTACCAAGGCCAGCAGCAGAGATCTGCCCAGACCAGCATTTGGGTGTTAACTGGGCAGTTCTGGGGGCACATCACAGGATGCTGTTGCTGCCAGGGGCCCTTGGGCCAGTCCCTGAAGGGCACAGAGCTCCTCCCTGCAGCCTCTAAAGGGCACCAACTGCAGTGTGGTGCAGGGGAAGAGAGACAGAAGAAGGTTTTCTTAGTTCAGTGTCTGGGACATCAGCAGCTCCCAGTTAAAACCTGGTGAGTGCCAAGGGGCCACAATAGTGTCCTGTCCCTGTCTCCAGTCTCCAATGGCCAGCTCGTGGGGACTCCGCTGGGTATCAGGCAGGCAGGGCTGGGGCTCCCCTGACCTGGGCAAATGATCAGCTCACTCATTCAGAAAGTCTTCCCTAGAGCAAAAGTCAGGGTTGATTGCTTGTTCTGGAAATAAACTCCTCTTTCAGCATGCTGGGGAGAAAAATGCTCAGAGCAGAGCAGCAGGAAGCGGCACAAAGGACCAGCATCTTAAAAATCCTTCTCTCCTGTGAAACAGTGGTACCAGCTGAACACAGCCACACATGCTGTATTTGCTGGGACCAAGGCATTGTTTCTCCTGCATTTGGCCCAGGAAACTCTCAGACCATCATGCCTGTTCTGCTATCTAGTGGCTATTCATGTAAAATACATCCAGTGCCACACAGTCTGAAAAAAATTAATCCTGAAAAAAAATGTTCCCCTCCTCCTTTATCGGATAACTTGTTCAATTATATTGTCTTTTCTTCTCTCAATTCCTATCTACAATTATACCTCCCCAAAGCAGCTATTGTAAAACCTATGGGTCTTGGATTAAGTTCACTAGTCTAGTTGACCCTCCTCCTGACCTTCACTTAATTAAATACAGGATTAAGCCCAAGACGTTTGCAACTCAGATCTCGGGTTAAAGCTGAGGGAGTTCAGAGCACTGGCAGGGAACTGTCTGATGTTCCTGAATGAGCTCACCTGGCCTTGTAAAACAGCACAAAGTGTGGGATGGAGCCTGTTGCTTCAAGAGGGAGATTGGCTTTAACTCTGCTGTGGTGACCCTTTCCCTCCCTGTGAATGGAGTCGTGTGGGGAAGTGCTGAAGGGCACAGTGAGGCTTCTCTCCTCCTCTGACACCCACAGCAGCCTCTGCTGAGTCCTGTAACAGTGGGGAAGCCCAAGGTTCATCAACAGCTTTGGGAGAAGTTCAGTGTCAGAGGTGCTGTTTGGGGCTGAGTGCTGCCCCGCTGCTCTGGGGAGGTTCTCCCTGGTGCTGCTCAGCACATTGTTTTCCTCCTCCAGTTTTCTGCTGCCAGGTCTCGGGATCAGGCACAGGAGATTATCAGCATTTCTTTGAAGCTTACATGGGAGTATGGATTATCATTTTTGCTGTCAGAAACACAGACCAGTTGAAGCTAAAATAAGTCGTAAATCAGCATAAGAAGGCACCTAATTATAAAAATGAGGTATATAAAACAATTGCCTCTTCCATAACCACAAAAATGAGTATTCTTCTGAAAAAAAAAAAAAGTTAAAATAAGTAATTTATGTTTATCCTTGAAAAGACAGCATTCCTGTTTAAAATAAAATCCACAGCAGCATCATAACAGCTCTGGGTGTATTGGGACTCCTTGCATTCATTTCTGAACCACACACCATCCTGTGTCATCTCTGGTGGTGTTAGGAGACAAGGAGTTATTAAAGTTGGGGCTGTGGGTGCAGGGTACACACATGCTGGTACAGCTGACCTTTCCTAGAGCAGTTTGTGTTCATACTCCCCAAAGCTGTCTTCCAGAACCTAAGTTACCTGAATCAGTAGTTTTTTCTATATCTGTGTATTAAAGGGAAGAGAAACTACCTCATGCTGGGCCAAATCTTCAGATAATGTAAATCAAAGGAGAAAATGGATCAAACCTGGTTTCTCTAGCTGGTCTTCTAATACACACTTGAAATCTAAAACATTTAGCAGGGATAATACAGAAGTAACATGCTGGACATTTCCCGTCATCTCTGGCCATAGATGGACATTTTGAGAAAGAACATCCCATTATTATGTTAAGGGCCTCTTTTGAGAGTAGGCTGTATAGGATCTAGAACTTAATTGAGCTTTAAAGCACACACAGGAAACCCTGTTGTGTTCCAATAGTCAGAGCATGAGGATGAAATCTGGAAACAGTCAGGAGACGAGGTCCCAGCCTGCAAAAACTCCTCTTTAAAAGAAGTGAGTAATTATTGAAAATTGAATATGTGCTTAAGCACTTTACTCATCGAATGACTGAACACCTCTATTCATTACTCCAAACAGGAATAAAGGGAAAAAGAGTCCAAAAAAAATTGAAGGGTTCTTGGATAGAAATGTATTTATTATTATTATCTGCAGCAATACTTGGCTGAGACAGTGTGAGACAAACAGCAAACTTGTAAATTACAAATTCCCTGAAAAATTGTTCCATGCTTTTCTGCATATCAACAAACTCTTGAGCCATGAAGCAAACCCAGCAGGCCCAGGGCCCCAGGCAGGGCAGCATCTCTGAAGAGAACTCAGAGAATGCTCCAGCCAGCGAGAGAACAATCCCAAACACATTATTCAGGGTGCCTTGTATCATCTCTGTGCCGTATATTGACATTTTCCTGATGCTGTCTGCTTTGCAAATGTCATGTCACACAGGATAAAATGAAGAGCAGTACCAGGAAAACCACGTAATCTGGCTGGGTCAGGGACTGAGCTCTCGGGAAAGCCATGGGAGAACCCTGTGCCTGAACTTTGTCAGGTAATCAGCATTCAGGTACTTCAGGCTTTTAAATCCACGGCATTAGTTGAAGAGCGTTTGTCTAAGATGTCTCTTACTGGGGAGAGGGAGTTTGTTTGTTTTTAAAATCTGCTTTAAATCTAATGGGCTACTGACTCTCCCCAACCTCCATTTGACGGTATTATTTTTCCAGATTAGTTTTTTTAAGAACAAAGGAGCTTGACACCCCATACAATGTGGAATAAAAACTTTGAAAATGAATAAAAAGCAACCCCGTGACTAATACATTCACTATGTGAAGGAGCAATGGCTTAGTGGATCTGCTATTTCATAGGCAAAAATGCAGAGATTGCCTCTTTTGTCAGTTCATAGATAAAATCCTATTCTTTGTAATCCCTGAAGAAACAAATCAAATAAGCTCTGGCTGAGCTAACCATTTTCAATCCATCAAAGCAATCAAATTCTGTTTACCTGAATCAGAATGATTTCTAAAATGTTATTAAAAAGTAAAATGGAGTTTAACTATTCCAAAAAACTGAAAATGATGTGCAAACACAAAAGGGATAAGATTTCAGTAATTATGTAGACACAAAGTCGGTGCCATCATTTGTACCACAATACAATGTAGCTATGGCATATAAAGATAAAGCTTCCTTTGTCTAACATTACTGCTGCAAGTGATGCATAAACATAATTAATGTAAGAAGTCTTCAAAGGGACGAATATTCATTTAGTCAGTTAGTTTTATTGCTCTTTCAAGCAAACAAAAGTTTTATAATTTAATAAACCAATTAACTGATTATATATTTCACCCAAAATATTTGTATATCACACATTACTATCATTTCACCAATTGCCATGGTTTTTCACAAAACAGAGCCAGCGTGTGGTGCTGCACTTAGAGCTCTGCATCTAATATTCATTTCCTTTGCCCATTATTTTGTAGTGAATGCCATGAGAGGCTTGTGTCTGACTGGGTTCTCTAAATACAGCATCAGGGTTCATCCAAATCATACCCTTTAGTACCTTTGAAACTAAATCATTTTATTGGTCCTCTATTGAACTGATCTACACGAGGAATTACATCCCCTTTAGGACAGGACTCGCTGCATTTTGCCACCCCTGCAGAGTTGCTTTTCCCCCTGAGCAGAGGATCAGGCAGATGAGGTTGGTGGTGGTGCCCGGCCCCACAGGGCATCCCTGCACAGGGGATGGCTGCCCAGGAGCAGCTGGCAGAGTTTTCCTTTCTATACACCACAAAACATGGAAAAATACACCTCATAAGGATTCTTGCCAAGCAGGACACCTTAAGGAACCACTCAAGGTTTGATGCAGTAGTTTTTAATATGGCCTGATCAAACAAAAACGGGCACAGAAAAAAACCAAAATCAACTGAAATCTCCAAAACCTTAGTGTGGGGGTCTGGGTTGGTTTTGGTTTGGGTTTTTTGTTTGTTTGGGGTTTATTTCACATATATACATTCATATATATATACATATTCATATCTATAGCTTTCATAGATAGATTTGCACTCATTCTACAATTCAAAAATAGCCTTGCTTCTTTAGTTGCTGAGGTCTAATACTGTTTGTGACATCTGCCATTGCACTTCTATGCCCTGTCAAAATACAGCCCTAAATTTGTCAAAGCTATGAGTCAAACTTATGTCCTTCTTCAGTTTGAAACCAGCCCTCATCTGGCACTTATTTCAATGCACAGTAAGAGGCAGCACATGCCAGTGGTTAGGGCTGAGTCTGAAGGTGGGAACTCAGCCATTTGTTGCCTGCATGTTTCTGGGAAAATTTCATCGCACTTGGGCCTTAATTTCTCAAGCAAAATTATCAATAACAATGTTCTGCATGTTTTTAAAACATGAGAGGCTGTCATGTTTTAACTCCTACTGCACTGACATGGCCAGTGAGGAGCAGAGAGGGCTCTTGCAGCAGATTTGTGTAAATAAGGTCACATGTTTGACGAAAGCACATTTTACCTCCTGATACAACCCTGCTGTCAGCTCCATGTAAGGCTGGAGCTGAGGGATGACCATCCAGGGAAGTTCAGTGGGCAAAATATTTAGGCAGTGAAACTGTCCTAGAGATTATAATTTAATCACCTCTTCTGGGCTTTGAAAATTAGCAGTGAGGTTTATTTCAGAACCTTGTATTTTGTGAAGAAATACAATTCCCAGGAACCTGGGAATCTGCAGGGCATCCCTAGCCCCTCCTCATGTGAGTCAAAACCCAGCACCGGCTCTGGTTCTTCTCAAACCTTCATCCTGTTTCAGTATGTCTGCAGGAACAAAGAAGCACTCAGTCCAGCTGAACATTTTTTCTATCACCTTCTCTGTGTGTTATTTTTTAAACATACAAATATTATTTCTGCAATTATCGGCACTAAGAGCACAGAATTGTTGTATATAGAAAACCCCCCACAACTCTTTATACTTTGTCTTTGCAACAGACAGTCTAACTTTCACATTTCACTTTTCCGTGCAGCAAGGTGCTCATCTGCATTGATAAATATGAAATAATGGGGAATACACCGAAATGTGCAGTGCTGTCCCTCTCATATACACATGCACAACCACACACACACACACACACACAAAATACTCAGAACATTAAAGAAAGCTGTTAAGCTAATCTGGTGCATCTAAATGGGCAATATATATTGAGTCCATGCTCCATTGATCATAATTATTGCAGTGCCCTTTATCAAGTAACCATCTTAAACCATTATTTAGAGATCATTTTGCTTTCCATTACTGTCACTATATTGCAGAATTCGCTAGGAATTGGCAGCTGTGTGATAGAGGGGTATGCAGCTGTATTAGTCTGGAATCTGCTCCTGTTATCCAACAATGTTTCTAAAATGAGAGACTTAGCACAGTATTCACACAACTTTGGGACAGTCTTTAACTTCATTCTGGAGTGACAAGTCCTCCACATAAGCTTTGTTTCCCATGTAACTCCTTCCCATTTCAGAGTCTTTGCATATTTCCCCTAAAATTAAATAAGTGTGGAAGTACAGCCTGTATATATTGAAAAGTATTTCTTAAGATGCAACTGAGAGTTACTAAATGGCTGCACTGCTGCTCTCAGAGGGTGTCTGAAGTGACTTATGAGCCTTCACAAAACCTTTATTACTCTTTGGGTCATGTGAAGGAGGGGAAGGGCTGTATTTTGTTCTCAGATGGCCCACTTCAACTCTGCATCACACAAACAGCACCACAATTGCACAAAACTCAGCCTATAAATATCTGAAGCTTAATTCAAAGTACAGTATTTTCACAAGTACTCAGAAAACACCTGGCTTGTTTGCCTTGTAAGAAGATTAGAGGAACACAGTGAGAAAGAGGAAAACATGGTTCTTAATGAGACCAGCATCATTTTAGACTGAATCCCTATCCCAAGCCTCTCAAAGTAATGCACCTGGCATGTGCTGCATGCTGTGATATTAATAGATATATCAGGAACACAGGTGTTTAAGCTGATATTTGCCAGTTTAACCAGGTGGTAAGGAGATTTTAATGTCTCACAAAAGTAAGAGGATGGAAAAACAGAAGTTTCAGACACTCATCAGTGTTAGACTATGAAATGATACTAAACATCTTGGATATAACTAAATCAGCATTAATCTTCTGACTCAGAGCTTGGTGTGCAGCATATTAAAAGATCAGTTCAGCTCCTGATCAGAGTTTGTCCCAGGCCTCAGCACTGAAGTGTAGGAATCCTTATGAACAGCCTTGATATTCAGGAGCCCTTTGTACATCACAACCCAAGTGACCTCTGGAAAAAATCATGCAACCTTTCCAAGTTTTTTTTCCTATCTGTAAAATGAAGATAATAACCCTTCCTAATCTCAGGACCTGTGAGACTTTAATTGATTATTAGCATTTGTGTAATCATTTTGAGCTCAGGAGAACGTATATGCAGTGCATATGTAATGTAACAGGTAAACATCTTGCTTAGCCATGGGGACAGTCATCAAATCTTATCTCGTTGGGGCTTAAGGTCAAAGGCAGAGAGAAGGCTCCTGAACCTGATAAGGGCTTAAGTGTTACAGGAGAACTACTTATGTTCTGAAGAAGTCACCTCTATCACTTTCTTCTTGGCTCTAATCTGCTCTCTGATGCTGGGTCTGCTTCTATCAGGCTAAAATCTCTCTCCTCCGTGCCTGAGGAAGAGAATATATTGACAAAAACTGGGTACCCAAGCCAAGGGAGAAAAGGCTTAGTGTCTTCATAGGCAAGAGCAGCTATAACTTTGCTCACTTCTTGCCTGTAAAACCTCTCCCAGGCTCTTTAACCCATTAAAAGTCCAGTCACTGGTGGAAGAAAGAGAAGAAATGAGATGAATTTGACTGGTCAAGCTCTCGTGTTCTTCAGACAGCAGGGAAGCTGTTCCAGTGTTCAGACCACTCATAGATATAGATGTACAACCAAATTGCTGATATAATTTCAAAGCTTTGTAACTTCCCAGCCACACTTGTCTCTACATTACACTGTAGAGTAGTGGTCTGACTGGGAGCAGGACAAAGAACCTGCTGTTTGTGAAAGGTGCTCACAGAAGTATTTGGGTGCTAACAGAAGTATTTGGGTGCTAACAGAAGTCGTTTCAGCATGGGGTGCTCTGCAGCTGACGGACATCTTCAGATCTGAAATATTTTTCCAATTGCTCTGGCTGTGGAATTCAGTGGAGCAACCCCTAAGGACCTCTGAAGGAGAGCACTGTGAGGTCCAGGACCAGGTGTGATTGATGGTTTAGGTCAAGTAGAACAGAGTCCACATCAATTCAGGTCTCACATACGTTTGGTCAGTGCCTCCATGCACTTTATTTTTAATTCCATCTGAAACCAAAGTGTCTACAAATATTGCTCATCTGAAACAGATTGGAAAGTACCACCCACCCACTGTGACTGTGCAGAAGAAGGGGAATATGCACCGCTCAGAATGAACATTCTTCCATAGGACTGTGTCTGCAGCATCTCTGTTTTTTTAGAGCAAAATATATCTTTGCCATGTGATCAGACATTATATTTATTTGGTGACAACCTTTCCCTTTCTGTCCTCAAAGAGGAACCTGAAACATTGCTGCCTCACATTTTCCACTAACCCAAAGTCACATTTTGGTCCCTTTTCTGCTGGTAGATCAATCCATGCACTCCCTCTAGTTTACCCACTGGTGTTTGTGGTAGCAGGCTTGAGAAGATGTAGTATCTGCACTAGTTCATTAGTACTTTTAAAAAGTGGTAAGGCTGTCAAATCATTTAAAAAAGGCAGTGAGGCTATTCAATCATAATTATATATCATACTCACTAGTGGGGAGTATTAAGAGAACTCTTTGCTTATCCATTCATTTTCTCTCAGATGTTTGTATGTTTTTCAGTTCTGACTTGAATAGTTTTACAACAGCTTCAGATGGTGAATGAGATATCATCAATAACTCTGCTGCAAATTTTGCTGACAGAATGATTCAGAGGGATATTTTATGCAAACTGTCATTTTTCTTCACCACAATGATGATCAGGAGTGGTCAGGGTGATTAGTCAGGAGGCAACATTATTATAAGGACTCTGAGGCAGGGTACCTCCTTTTACAGCACGGTGCTACATTCAATGGTTTGTGCCTCCCTAGGTTAGACTAAGCCCTGCTAATTTCCATTTTCCTTTGGATATTACATAATGTAGTTCCTCATTTTGCAGTTCAAAACCTTTCTAGTTAATTTGAGCTTAATTGTCTTTAACAGTGTAAAATATGTTTACCTTTCTTCTTCCACCCTTTAGAAAGATACTGTCCTTGGAAATATCAAGGAGACAGAAAAGGCAAACCTGGCTCTGTCCTGGTATGAATCTGCTGCTCTGTTCTCCAAGAGCACATCTGTAATTCTCCAGTGTGGTTTGATTTTTTGAAACTAGTAGATATGAGTTGTTTTTTTTTTATTTTAGTAATGCTTTTGATACTGATTCTTACAGGATCCTTCTGGACAAAATATCCAGCTCACAGCTAGAGAAGCCCATCATATGATGAGTCAACTATTGGCTGTTGGATTGGGCTCAAAGGTTTATAGTAAATGGAGTTATGTCAGGCTGGGGGCCATGAAATAGTGGGGTCTCCCAGGGGCTCAATTTTGTGGCTGGGTTCTTAAATGTTTTTATAAATGATCTGGATACAGGAGTCAAATGTACATTAAATAAGTTTGCCAATGATGCTAAAGTAGGAGGAGCTGTGGATTCCCTTAAGAGTCTTACAGAGAGATCAGGATGGACCAGAGAGCTGGGAAATCACCAGCCATGGGAAATTTAATAAGATCAAGTGCCTTATTCTCTACCTGGGATGGAGTAATCCAGGTAACACATCTCAACTAGGAATGAGAAGCTGGAGAGCAGCCCTGCAAATGAGGGGGTCCTGGTCGATGGCAAGTTGAATACGAACCAAGAGTGTGCCCTGGCAGCCAAAAGGGCCAAGCCTGTGCTGGGGGGCATCAAGCACAGCATTGTCCAGGGGGATATTGTCCTGCTCACCTTTGTGCTGCTGCAGCCTCCCCTCGAGTCCTATGTGTGGTTCTGGGCACCACAGTGTGAGGACATCAGACTGTCAGAGTGTGTCCAGAGAGAGCAGCCAAGCTGGGGAAGGGTCTGGAGGGCAAGACTCGTGAGGGGCAGCTGGGGTCCCTCAGCCTGTGCAGCCTGGAGAAGGGAAGGCTGCAGGTTGACCCATCTTTGGTGACCCTGCCCCGTTGTCCAGGCAGGCAGTGGAGAGGGAGGTGCTGATGTCCTGTCTGTGGTGACCAACAACAGGACATGAGGAGATGGAATGGAGCTGCATCAGGGGAAGTTCAGATTGGACATTAGGAAAAGGTTCCTTTCTTAGAGGTTGGTCAGTCACTGGAACAGGCCCCTCGGGGAAATGGTCTTGTCACAAAGCCTGTCAGAGCTCCTGGAGTGTCTGCACAATGCTCTGAGTCACATGATTTAGTTGTAGCTGGTCCTGGGAGGAGCAGGGCATAGGACCTGATGGTCCTTATGGGTCCTTTACCAACTCAAGGTATTCCAAGATACTGTCATTGATTTGAAAGCAAAACTGCTGTGTTTTTGCCAGTGTTGCCTATTTTATTGAGTAGTTTGGAGACCTTACTTGTGGTCATATCCAGGTACTCAGCATTTATGAAAGCATCACATCTCTAAATGTAAAATATAAAGTTGTTTGGGAACATCTGTCTCAAATCCTTAACCACCCTACAGAAACATAGAATCAGAGTATTTATGCAGGAGGTGGTGGTGGGGAAACCTGAAAACTAATCATATGGACCTTGCAAATATGACTCAAAAAAGTACCCTGGATACTGAGCAGCCAACCTTGACTGTGTTTCTTTAATCTTCCTTGAGGTGAACAATAAAATTCAAATTAAGGCCCTTATTCTGCCCCAAGATTGGTGTTTGCAGATTGGTGCTTATCAGGTCACATCAACTGCTGCTGTCCCACGCCAGGCAGCAGATTCTACAAGGTGTGGTGTTGATGGATGGGAACAGCCCCTCGAGGCTCAGCTCATGTGAGTCATTACAGAAAGATTTATTTCTCCTTCACTTAAACAACAAAGAGGTTTCCCACATGTGATTTTAAAAGTGTTTGCATTGAATGTATTGACTAAGTTTGATTAAGTAATTGAAGTCGCATAATTAATACCATTAAGAAAGATTAATGATTTCTTGAGCAGATTAAAAAAAATGAGGTCTTCTGAAATAAAGTCACATGTGTAAGTTAAAAATAAAATAATGCAGTCAATATCCTAGGTAAAGCAAAGTGGAAAAACAAAGAGTCTATATACTTTCCAGCAAATACATAATTTGTATTTTCAAATTTTTCTCCAAAGCTAAGCTGTTTCTTCTTGTCAGAGTATAAGTCAATTATACTGTAGCACAAAAAGAAATCTGCAGTATTTTACTGTCATTGTTGGTAATTTGTCCCTTAGGGTGTTAGTATTCATACATAATTGCATATTGTCTCTCCCTGTAACATTTTCTACTTTCTTTCTCTGTTAGAACAACATAAGAATTATTGCATCCATGGGTTTTAGCAAATTATCCAGCTAACTTGATTTACATTCTATTCACAAACAGAATTACAGAAGGGAAAAATAAATTGGCTTTGTTTTTTTCCTTAGCTATCGTTTGGCCCTGAAAGACTAGTGTTTGTTCATATTTTTTTTCCACTTTGTGAGAGCTTTCTTTAAAAGTATAAACAAAAATAAGGAAACACAGTTGTATGTAATGATACTGATATCACTGAGGGAATCTGGAAAGACTGGATGTGATCTGCAGACAATTTCATTGTTGCTTGCATAAGAAATATTTGGAGTTTACAAAAGCAATAACCCCAAATACTCATTACACAGGTGAAGGCTTTATCTTGGCTTATCCAAGTCTTCCAAATACTGGAGGTGGCAGTACTGTACAAAATTCCCAATCTCTTAAATATGGATACTCTAGTGAATGTGCTGTCCTGAGCTTGGCAGATTTCTCACCTGAACAAACTTCAGGGTGGATGGAGCAGCAACAAGTGCCTGCCTTCAGGGCTGCTGGATCCCAGCTCAGGGGCCTCCCTGGTTCCCAGAGTGTCTGGGGGTGATCCTGCAGTCACCAATAAGCAATTCTGTCCTAGTGAAATCTTCTGAGGATACTGAGATTATCCAGGGCAGTAAACATGCAGGTTAATTGTGACAAACTGACAAAGGACCCTGTCAGCAGTAGAGTGATAGGGCAAAACAAATTGTGTTGAAATTTGATGTAGGTAAATGCATTGTGATGTAAATGGAAAACCACTTAATTTTGCATATACTTGAATGAAGTGCTGGTTGTCTGCAAGCACGAGGAACAGTGACAGGGTTATATATTTTGCAGAAATATCAGTTTTGCAGAAATGTCAGACCATGGTCTAAACAAAAGCTGGATATTGTAAGGAAAGAAAGAGAGAACAGCTCAGGAAAGACAATCATGCCCCTTTGTGGATTCGGGATGTACTGGAGAAGGTGAGGAGGTGGCACAGACGGGCACGGCTTTTCAGGGATCTCCATTTGAATGGACGCTGAGTTCAGCCCGGAGAGCTGCTCTGTCGTGTGACCTCCTGTGGCCAAATACTGGGGACCTTGGCAGGTCCTCCACCTGTCCAGCAGTTAGAAGAGCTCCTGGAGATCTCAGAGAGCAGAGATTTGTGTGTGAACAGGAGCTGCTGAGGCAGAGCAGGTGCAGAGCCATTTGGCACCGTTGGCGCTGCTGAACTGGGAGGCAGGAAAAAGAGGAGCCTGGCTGTAATTAACAGAGCAGCTTAACTACTAATGCCTTGGTAATGTCCCTCGTATTGTAGATGAAAGGCTCAACTGGTAATTTGAAATGAGAACAAACACACTGAAAGGATGGCTACTGTGAGAAAAAGGAGTACATGAAAACAGCAATTTATCCAAAAGAGCGAGTTTTCTGGATGTGCTTGCAGGGTCTTCTATGTACCATTTAAAATTTAAGAAAATAAATACTGGTTGTTACAGAATTCCATACAAGGTGCGTTATTTGACTTCAGGATGTCATAAAAATACAACCTGGCATGAAATGTTTATTTTCAAGTTTATCTGCTCTTTGTACCTGCGCTTCTGTTACATTTTTATTTTCAACTCACCTTGATCAAACACCATATTGGTTTTGTTTAGCTGAATTTCATGATCGCTAATTCATATGATTTTTCTGTGTGTTTTAGGCTTGCATTAAGCAAAAGCAAAGCTAATTGTGGAACAAAAAAACCTCTCCATCATGTCATTCTGAGCTTATTTAAGAACTTCTAGAACTCAGAGAAAAAAGAGTACAGAAAATTCGCAGCTGCTTTTCACAGCTTAAAGCAGGTGAACTGAAGTTTCATGCAAGTCTTGCACAACAGCTCCCAGAGCTGTTCAGACAGTATTTTACCACCGTGGAAACACCGGAAAACAAATCACACACACAAAAGACAACCAAACAAAACCCCCAAGCAAACAAAACAAAACCCAAACAAACAAACAAAACCCTCTTTGAAGGATTTTTAGAGTATAAATCTGCATCAATCAGAAGAATTAATAAAACAGTGCAAGTCTTGTCTGGGAAATGACAGTTGATCTGCTATTCCAGGAGGGTCCCACCTGCAGGAAGGTCAGTGTGTGTGATGCAGAAGTCCTGGGCTGCTCTCTCACCCAGAGCTCTGTGGATTTGGCTGCACACACTTAACCTTTCTTACAAAACTGCAGCAAATGTCCTGACAGATCCATGGGACCTCTTTGAATCAGATGGAGCAAAGCTTATGATGGGATACATTTCCCTTTTCTCTCTGGTTGCCATTCTTTTGATCACGATAAAAGTAGGGAATACCCCTTTACACAGAATTGCTTTACACATAGGAAAAGAAAGGTTTTCCTGTGTCACAGATACCTCTGTAACTTTTGGGGGCAGTACATCAATCTTCTAATAACTAGTAAGTGTGAATCCCACCCCATGGATGCTGTGGCTGGCACAGCTGTATCAAGTGAGCACAGGTAAACCAGAGCAGTGTTTGCTGAGGTGGAAAAACAATGAGCCTGGATCTGACAGATAATTCCTTCCCAGATATTTATCCAGAAATCAGTTTTTAAAAAGGACTTTTTTTTTTTTTCCATTTTAAAATCCAGCTGATGAATTTTCCAGCATCCCAGTTCTGTCTGATAGAGTTCCTACTCTCATGGCTCAGTGGCTCTTTGTATTCATTGCCCATAGAGCGTGGGCTGTGTTTGCTTAGCTCTGCTCCTCCACTTCCATCTCTCATGAATAACAAAACCACAGGAACAGGCTGAATGTATCTGGAATCACTCAGGTAGCAGATGAACTTTGAGTGTTGACTTTTTCACCCTCACAGGCATTGTCCATTTACTTTCTTCTTATATCCCTGCTCTAATTTGTACAAAGCTATTTGTGATTAGCTGGCATTTACAACCAGGTATTGATTTTTTTATTAATTTATAAAGAGTTCAAACAAACAGTGGTAGTCAATTCTAGCAATAATCCCCCAAGAGGTTAGGAAAGATACAGACAACTGCTCAATCTATAGGCAGTTCACAGTGCATTAATGAGGTAAGATTTCAAATGTCTGTGTCTACGTTCACAATATCTCTTTGAGTAAGTACTGGAGCTGGTAAATACAAATGTCAAGAGAATATTTTCAGCAAATGCATCATTTTAAATTATTCCACCTCATACAAAAAGCAGGATGGTTATTCATCAAAGATGTGCTGGCAGGTGTCAAGGGATTTCTTTTCGATCTGAGGCATCTTTTGAGAACAAAAGAGACCTGTCTAAATCACACTGAACAACAGAGGCCAGAGGCAGAAAGAGAACAGTTACTGTAGTGTCTTAGCTCAGAAAAAAGGAAAGTGCCTGCTGGGGATCCCCCAGCTTGATTGAAGGCTCTTCAGGGACAGAGGGGGACTCCCCAGGTCACTGTCACAGAGCAGGGGGAGCTCTGAACAGTTTCTGTCCGAGACACACAGTGTGTGGCTGGGCAGGCTGCAGGAAGGAAAACATCACAGAGGAATAGCGAGGGCAATGTATATGGTCTTTCTATGAAACACTTCACTTTTCTCCAGAGGTATGACAACATTTCTTTCTCCACATGTGTCAAGTTTCTCTTTTTCTGTGAGCATTGGTAGGCATTCCCTAGAGTGGAGATGTGGGGTGTCTGTGTGGACAGTTGTTTTCCAGCAGAGCTCGACTTATTGAAATGGATAGTTTGATTAAATGAATGTTTCAGAGGAGAAATATTTCATTTTCCTTAGAAACACCCACATCTATTTTTGAATAGCAGTAAGAAGTGTTTCAGTGGTGTGTTAGCCTGAGTGCTCTTTGGGGATCTCGTAGAAAGGTTTGAGTTGAAGCAAGAATCATCCCATGCCTGGCTGAAGGACTGGCTGCATGGGGGATCCTGCAGTGCAGCAGCCAGATGAATTCCCAGATTCCAGCTGTTACAGAAAAGCACCTCATTATTCAGCCTCTGCCTACTGCCCTCTCCTGAAGGCTTGGTAGATAAAGTGCATGGATCAAAAGTAGCAGTGTCTTATGCCATGAAATGTCCTGTGAATATCAGGAGCAGAATGCTTGCAAATGATGGTGAGAATCATTCGAATAAAGTAAAACCATCAACAGATAGTCTCCAGTGATGTGTTAGGGAATGTTATTAGTCAGAGTCCACCAGTTATGTGGTATTTAGAATCCTCTGGCATTTCAGTGACCTTTTATAAGGCAGACTGCCTTACAACAATTAATTTATTTCATGACCATTCCATTGTATCCAAAAAGAAAAAAAATGTTAGTCAAAGGCAGGTGTCCGGATCAGAGCCATGTATTGCATTTCAAAACCCATTGAGTGGGAGCTAATTTCAGCAATTTGCATGAGAGCCTTTTGCTATCACTTCTACCATAGTATCAGTGTCAGCTCAATTTTCAGAGCAGCTGTAGCTCAAACACTGACCTGCTGCCTATTACAGTAGTGTAATGAAGTGCAATGGACTAGTAATTATTCTACATTACTGTAGATCAAGTAACATGCAGCTTTCAGTTATCACAATGGAATCCCAGTTCTTGCTCAAAATGAGAAAACTGACCATGAAGTTGATTTAAGGGTGTCATCAAAAATTACTTTCAGAGCCTGCAAATGTACTACTTATTTTCCAGATAGCATCTGACATTGCTGTGCCAATGTCCCAGAGTCTCTGCATACTTGAATAAACTAGTTTCAAATAACTAAATGAAGATGGGACGTTCTTAAAATTTCTAGTAATGAAATTGCATTAAGCAAACAATTTCAATGTCTCCTTTCTAACACCATCTGTGAAACATCCAAACAACTTATTCAGGAAATCACGTGATATTTTTTTCTGTTACTGCATATGAAATATTGAGCATTATGAATTTGACTTTAAAATAAAGAGTGTGGCAAATTACTCACTACCTGCCTGTACAACCATGACCTCAGCCTGCCCAGACTGTATTTCTTCCAAAGAATGAACCATGATTGTCATAATCTGGACATTAAGATCTATTCTCTCCCCACCCCTCTTGATGTGACTGCCCCAAAACATGTATTTAGCCCTGTCTTTTGGAGCATGAGAACCTTTGAGGCAACTCACACTTAACAACGTGGAATACTGTGTGGGACAAGTGGGGGGACAAGTGCTTCCCAGTAATCAGGTTCTGTCACCCATTACTGACACATTGCCTTGGAGTGGAAGGACAACAGAGCTCCTCTTAAGTAATCTGCATTTTTCTGTGTAGGAAAGGGGCAGGGATTGTGTGGAAGTGGGCTGTTCACTTTGATTTTCCAATTTTTTGCTCAGCTAACTATTGCCAGTAGTTGCTTAGGAAGTCGTGTTGCCTCAGATAGAGGTAAGTAGTTCTAATTTTTATGAAAATTTAAAAAAATCTCTTCCCCCATCACCTTCAGTATCTGGCACGCAATTTTAGCTCTTCCCTGCCAGAGGTAACAGGATATTAAAATATATGGAACAAGCAGACTGGAAAGTTTAACTGTCAAAAACAGTAACATTGTGTCAGGGGTAAAATCAAATTAAGTTATAAAAAGGTAAAATAATCCCTGCAGAGCAATTTGTAAGAATCTGGGTGGTTTGTTTTTTGTTGGCTTGTTGTTTTTTTTCCTAGAGTGAGCAGAAAGGGAATGTGGGTTAGATTTTCACTCTCGGCCCACACAGAATTCACACACAGTAATTCAGGTCAGGTGAGACACAGCACAGGCTGTCTGGATGAACACACGTGGTCAGGAGGGTAACCCTTCCTTGGGACAGCAGTGCTGGCATGGAGGGGACCACAGGGCTTGGGGGAGGGTAGAACAAGGCAGAGAACTCAGCAGCAAGTACAGACTCATAGAATGGTTTGTGTTGGAAGGAATCTTAAGGAACATTTGGTTCCAAGCACCTGCCATGGGCAGGGACATCACCAACTGGATGGAGCTGCCATGAGCACCCCAATCCCATCTTCACTGGTATAAAGATGGGGGTGATAATGTATCAGGAAATTGTCTTTCTCTTCTGGCTACAGAAAGAGGACAGTGGGGCAGTTGATGTCCATCATGACAGCCACACACCACATCTACCCACAGCACTCCCATTTCCAGGGGATCATACAACCTCAACTCCTGGACTTGTAACTCAGCACTGTCCTTCCCTGCTCCAGCTGATCCTGGTCATGGTCAAGGAAACCATGAAGGGAGAGCAGCCCTGAGCCTGAACTCAAGGGGTGACTATCTGTCAGAGCAGTCTTTGAAGCATCAGTCTGTCTGTGTGTCCATCTGCTCCATAATATCAACAGAAGGGGACTCAGTGCAACACTTAGCACTGCTACTCACAAAGAAAGGTGGATTAAATACTTGGGCAATGCTAGAAAAGAATGGGAGTGTGAGGTTGCAAATCCATCTCTGACAGGAGGGGTTTTTTTCTCCTTTTATATTCATCCTGTATAAATAATCACCAACAGAATGATTAAGTTTTAGAGCAGATTTTAAAGGAAGAGTCGATTTTAGGGAAGTATCTTTCTGCTTTCTTAGAAAGCAATTGAACACAGGAGGGCTTATTTCTACTATTTTAAAATCATAATTCTAGATGTGACAGTATTCCAGTCAGAGGCACATCAGTATGACAAGTCTAATGTGTCCAGCCAGAAGAATTTCCATGTGGAGACTTGACTGTTTTCAGTAAATGACTCATTAATGAGCCATCAAGACTTGATTGTAGCAACGATTGCACAACAATTCACAATAAAATAATAATAATCAGGAGACAATAGCTACTTTTGCATGTTTCAGATAAAAGAAAAAATTAATCTCATAAACTTTGTTGCAAAGACATATTTACCACCACTTAATATGTATTATTCACTGGCACTGAGTTATTATTCTAATTCAGGAGGGTAACAAGGTGTTTTCCTGTATAAGATTTAACTAAACCTCTGGAGTTTTTAATCTGTTTTCCTAACAAAGTTTACTCAGAAGCATTGGCTCTGTTCAGACTGTCTGGAGACCCCAAGTCTCTCTGTGTAAACTGAAAGAGCCTCCCCATGCTGGTTCATGCTTTTATTATGGGGCTCACACTAAATGTGATAATTTCAGCCAAGTGTGTGTTTGCTGTTGCATCAACTTCTAATTGTGCTTCCTTGGCAGCAGCAGAATATGAATGAACAGCACTGGTCTAACTTTGAGACTGCTCACCACACACAGGAGCAGTCTCACCAGGCCCTCAGCAGAAGATACAACAAAAATATGGCAAATTGCAATGTATAGTTTTTACTTGCCCTTATTGAGGGAAACATCTGAAACTTCTGCCTTAATCTCCTCCCAAACCATGCTCTGAATAGAAAAGCTGAGGGTCCAAAGTCAAACATCTGCCTTTTTCTGCACAGCAAAGTTTCTGTTGGGCCGTAAGTCCCACTGGTGAAAATAAACCAGTTCTTCTCAACATCACCCCCACAGTGACTGGGCTGAAATCACAGGTAAACCTGGGGATTGTGGCTCAGAGGGCTGCAGGCAGAGGTCAACTTCAGCAATGCAGGGGAGCTCCACATCTTCTGGAGAACATGCAGGAGGATTTTCAGGGATTTGAGAGAGAAGACTGAAGGGGTAGTATGACCTTCTAGTGTTCTGATGAAAGCCTCTTTGTAGAACAGGTAGTTTAATAACATCCATCCATATGCTGTCAGGAGAGAGCATTTGAAAACGCAGAGTTGCATTTTCCTTTTTTTTTGGTCAGTCTCTCTGGCTCTATTGACTTGAATCTGCTAATTCCTATCTGTCAAAAATTTGGCTCATGAACAAGACGTATTTGAAATGTAAATCTCTGATGCAAATAACCAGAGATGATTGGGAATCTTTTATCAGGACGATAAATAAAATTTTTAAAAAAGAATATTTTTTCCCAATAAAAATGCAGTTACTGCCAGATCCAAATTTTCTCTTGGAAAGCTTTTGTTTCCCTGAATATTTGCAATTTCCACAGAAAATGGAATTAACTGTTTCATCTGACTTGAAATACATTCTAAATCACTTCACAGATTCACAGAATGACAGGATTTGAAGGGATCCTCTGGAGGTCACCTGGTCCAACACCCTGCTACAACAGGGTCACCTACAGCAGGTTGCATGTCCAGGTGGGTTATGGATATCTCTGGAGAATGAGGCTCCACCACCTCTCTGGGCAGCCAGTTCCAGTGTCAGGTCGCCCTCACAGTAAAGAAGTTTTTGTTCATGTTCAGATGGAACATCCTGTGTCCCAGTTTGTGCCTGTAGCCCCTTTTCCTGTCTCTGGGCACCACTGAAGAGTGTGCCCTCATCCTCTTGACACCCACCCTTAGGGTATTTGTACATATGGGATTCCCTCTTGGTTGTCTCTTGTCCAGGCTCAGCAGTCCCAGCTCCCTCAGCCACTCCTTGGAAGAGAGATGCTCCAGTGCCCTCATCATTTTTTAAGCCCTCCATTGGATCCTCTCCAGTGGTTCCTTATTTTTTATAAACTTAACTATTTTTACTTTTGTCTTCCTGGAGTGCGTGTCCCTGTGATCCTTTGCCAGCTGGCAGCAGGAGCTCAGCTCCCAGCATCCCAGAGAATTCCCTGCCCAGCCCTGGTGCTCACAGCTGCTCACCCCCCACCTGAGCCAGGCCACAGGTCTCCCAGGCAGTGCTTAGAGAGGGAAGGAGGGTGGCAGATCATCATCCTGCACTGCACAAACCCACACAGCTCCCCACTGGCCTGAGTACCAGAGGACTGTGAGCAAACACAAAG
Source organism: Lepidothrix coronata (assembly GCF_001604755.1). Taxonomy (NCBI): domain Eukaryota; kingdom Metazoa; phylum Chordata; class Aves; order Passeriformes; family Pipridae; genus Lepidothrix; species Lepidothrix coronata. Next base: position 1,033,197 of record NW_016690205.1, read on the forward strand.
CTGATTTTCTCCTGCCCTGGGTGTATGTAACCCCAAGTGATCAGGGGACCCTGGGGGATGGCACGAGCTGTGTCCTGGCTGGGAAGTCTGGGCTGCAGGGAGGAGCAGATCCTGGTTCCAGCACAGCAGTGCCTGCTTCCCACATGCTTCAGAGGAACACACTCTTGATGCAGGATGTTTAGGGTTGTTACATCAGGGACTGAAGTAAAAAAACCATCAGTTTCAAAAGTGCTGAAAGTTTCATTCTGTTGGAGGAACACCCAAACGAATCTGTTTGTCATTTCCTAACTGGAATTAATGTGGAATTTCCATCCCACACACCCCAAAAATCTGAATCTTACTTTTTAATCCTGTTTGAAATGGAGAAAAAGGCTGAAATGCCAGCATTTCTCCTGGGATAGAAATGCTGTACTTGCTATAGTCTGTAAACAATTTTGAATAGGACACTGTTTCTGTGGAGATCACATTCTCAAATGCATGATTTATGGATTTATGAGGGTATTAACCATCAAATTCAGTGTCTGCAAGGATCATTTTTTTCAACTGAAGAGTCCATGACTTTATCACAAACTAGCCTAAACTGGCAGAAGGTGAGAGAAATGAATATGACAGAAAAGAGGAAAATAACAAGGCACCAGATAAAGGTGAAATTAGCTCCTATAAACTGTAAAGACCCAACATGACACTAAATGCTTCATCTGAGTGAGCAAACTGGCTGCAACTTTAATGCAGTGTCACTGTCTCCCTTCTCACCGTGTTATACATTCCCCTCTAGTGGCTAATAAAAGATTTATGGGAGGAAAGTCTTTCAAGAGCTAGAACCAAATTCGCAAAGGGGAATCGAGGGAAATTAGAGACGTAAATATTTTTAACAACCTGAACAGGGGGTTCGTGCCTCGTGCAGTGACAAAACTCACTCCTGTTGTGCTGCAGGTAGAGATCAAATTGCTCTTTTGGCCTGAGTAATGCTGATCACACCTAGAAATCAAAGGCTCTGCTCCGTGTTCGGTGCAGCTTGTGGGTGGGGGACAGAGTTAGGGCTGAGAAGAAGTCATGAAGAGTCTGCTTTGTATAAATTTGAAAAATGTTAATTCTTTTTCATTCTTACTTATCCTGCCTTTTTTTTTTCCTTTTTTTTAAAAAAAAAACAGGGATGACTAGCCTTATGGTAGCTGTTGTTTGGCTTTCATGGGGGTTTTGTTTGTGTGCATCCTTGCTTGCTTAGGTGCTCTGGGCTTCAATTCCATCTGTGCCTCCTGGATTTGGGGTCTGGGGTCTGGAGTGTCTGTGTTTTCTGATTCTGAGTAAAATTACAAGTGTTGGCTTTGAGCAGCTCTACTCCACCTGCTGACTGTGCTGGTGCCCCTGCCCAAAGCAGGGAGAGGAGCCACAAACCAACTGAGCTCCATGGCTGCTTGCTGGAGAGAGGGCTGCTGTGCAGCTGTGGGGTGTCTGTGGGGTAATTCAGGAATCAGTGATGTTTTCTGAAAGGGCACTGATCTCTGGGTTAAACCTGAACTTCAAACTTGCCCTATGATCCGTGAGCTGGGCTGTAGGTGCAGGGAGCATCCGGGACATACTCCCAGTGCCCCACGCTCAGGTCCAGCTCCAGTGCTGGTGCCAGCTAAAACTGCAACAGCCAACTTCCAATTGCACCATTTCCTTGGCTATTCAAGAGTAAAGTTTGCCAATCTTTGCTGGAAAAAAAAAAAGTATACTTTGTTCTTAGTGTAAATATAACCTGTGCTGGCAGAGGACTGGTAGTGTTTCGGTGCCAGCAGCCAGCACACAGGTTAAGGGGCAAAGCAGGTTTCTGTAATTCCTCTTACAGCAAGCAGAGTGAGCCAGGCTCATCAGCAGGAGGATGTCCCTACCACCTTCTGACTGTGTTTTCAAACAACATTTGGGAGTGATTTATGCTGTGCTGTGACACTGGTACCATCTGTTCATCATCATAAGTATGAATGAAGTGATAATGAAGAAAATGTTCTAAGCAGCTAACAAGATGATTACACTTTAATAACATAATTTTGGCATAATTTGGATCTTCAGCGATCTACAAACACTTCATTTCAAAATCTAAAGGTCTGGAGCCTTCCTGCAGCTACCCAGAGCTCTCCTCTGACTTTTAATATTAGGGGAAGAATAAATTTTCATATTTTCAGTCTTGAAATGTGTCTGAGGTCCTGCCTCACCTGCCTGCTGACCCACACTTTCTCCTACATGGCATCTCCTGTTTGCAGACTCTCCATTCATTCCCTTGCCTGCTTCACCTCTGTTTTGGAAAATTCTTTGAACAGGCTCAATATCTTCCCAGGGCAGGAACCATCTCTTCCTCCTGCCAGGGGTTTCCAGCTGATTTACTCACTCTTTTCGTACATGGAAACAACAGAAACCGTCCATTGCAAATTCTAGCAGGGCCCTTCAGGATTTTTTAATGGAGAATAAACTGGAAGTCCAGAGAAAACACAAAAAAGTGGTGATTTTGCATTAGAGTAAGGGACATTTCAGGGAAAAAAAAAGAATCTTTTTTTGTTAAATTGTTAAAAATTTATTTTATATTTGTTTTAAAAAGCTCGCTGTTTCAAAATGAAAATCTGCATAGAAAATTATATCTCATTGCTTCAAAGCCAAAGATTGAAACCAACATTTTCTTTTGGGTCTAATGGAAATGTCACAGCTCACCCACTAAATGCAGAGTTTTATTTTTCTTCTTGGTTGAGAGAATATCCTGCCCACCCATAGCAGCACTAGGTTAGGGTTTATCTTTGAGAGCCCTACTTTTGCAAGCAGAGCTGGTGAGACAAGTTTGAGGTTTCCTCCCTGCTGCAGAGCTGACCTCAGCTGTCCCCTCCCTGTGACCCCACCATCAGCTGCTTCTGACAGACTCAACATCTTGCTGTGTCTTGGGGCCATTCAGCTGCTTGCTCCAAGTCCATATGCCACATTAGAGGGGTGACCAGGGTATAACACTGGGGAATGCATTTTGAGATGGACGGATCGGAAGCTTCTGGAAGGTACCCTGCAAACCATGGGGTGGTCTCACCTCTGTTTGCTCAGTTGAGGGCTCAGAACTGGAGCTTTGCACAGGACTTTTGTTTCTGCTGACAGTTGTCAGTAACTGGGTGATCTGACCAGGTGTCTCCAAAGGTTCAGTTGTTCATTGTGGTGAGTCCTGGCTGACTGTGCCACCAACCCTCCCGTGCTTCCACAGTGGCGTGGCAGTGATGCAGCTCTGCGAGCAAATGTGCTCTACAGATTTTAGGCTGGGGGAAAAAAAGAACCCCAGCACATTCCTAGGAACTCTTGAGATGATTTCTTATGCCTGCAACAGCATTTCTTTGTTACTCAAGCAGTAATGCTGTCTCAACATATTGCTTTCTTTGTCTGGGATATTTTTTACTAATAGGTAATCTTTTGACATCTGTATGACATCTTGTTGCCCTTCTGATATAGCACCTTGCTAGAAGGGAAAAAGCTGTTTGTTGGGTTGGTAGTACAGCAGCTGAGCTGCCATCCAAGCTGATCTGCTGCTCAGTTAGGCTTCACTTGGCTGATGATGTAGTGATAGATTGACCAGCAGTAACAAGAAATAGGAAGCATAAAGCAGATTTTTATGCTGCTGTTTTTCTTCCATGCATTTTCCTGGTTATATTAATCTTTTCAAAGCCAGTATGCCAAAAAGAAGGACAGAGCCCATATGAAAGGGGTGGTGCTGAAGGGTGCTTGTGCAATCCCCTGACTGCAGTTGCTCTGAGGATTCGTGAGGGTTTGTGCGTGTTGGACATGACTCATGGAACAGCTATTCCTGCACCAGGTGGTTAAAACTCATCAGTGATGGGCCTACAAGAAACTCCTCCTTAATCTTTCTCACCACACAAGCAGATCAATGGAGCTGCAAGAGGAATCATGACTCTTGTTTATGTTATTCCACGGATTCTGGCGCCGCTGAAAACGAATTCATCCCCTCTTTGGGCAAAAGCATTTCAGAAGACTACCAGAATCTGCTCTCATTTATCTTCCAAGTGGGAGAACCACGCAGAGATGTCCCTTCAGCCCCGAGGAGTCTGAGTGTTCAATGCTCTTGACGCCTTCTGCCTCCACCCATCTGGGGCTGGGAGGGAGGAGAGCTGGAGAACAACAGTGAAGCTACACCCCCCCTGGGAAACCAGCTCCTTCTGGGACATCCCTGCAAGGAGGCTGAGCTGTTTTACACTTGCTTAAGGCCACTATCCTAGTCAGAAAGTGGAACACATATATATGTGTCGACCAAAATATAGAAAATATGTAGCTGACACCTGAGGAAAGCCTGAGGTTTCTGTGTGGAAACATGGGGACAAAGGCACAATTAACTTCCCCAAAAAGGAATGGCATGCAGAATTATTAGCAGATACTCCTCAGTGATTTAAAGAAGCAGAAAAATAAATGAATAAGAACCTACAACCTGAAAGAACTCTGTAAAGCAAAACAAACAAGCTTCTGTTATTGTTGTACAAATATCTGTCCTGATTTATTTTTAATCATTAGAAGGAAAAGAGGGGGAGAAAGGGAATAACAGTCTTTGCCAAGTGCTCAGTGATTCTCATATACCTGATTCCCAGCTGCACCTAACTCATTATCACTCTTGTGAGTATAACACTTCTCTGCAAATGCTCCAGCCACTTAGATTTTTGAAGAGGGTTTTTCAACACGGATGGAATGTGATAAATGCAATTTAAACAAGCCACTTAATCAACTTATTTATATTAGATAACAATATAAGAAGAGTGAGTGAGTCTTCCACACAGAAGCCCTCAGGAAACCTCTGTGGAAAAGAAAACACCACAAGATCACTCTTTTTGCAGCCACCCTCGGTGGCCCAGTTTGGTCCCTTGACCCTTGTAGATGCCAGCAGCTCCTTTTAAAGGTGGACATCCCTGGTCCATGAGCTCTGGCACCCCCCAGCCCTCACCTCATGCTGAGACTTGGTGAATTCAGCCCCTGCTGAATTTGTCCTACCAGTTTGAGAAGATTCATCTGTTCATAGATATTGGTTGTAATTTTCTGGGAGGATGAGGAAGGGAAGTCTGGGAAAAAGAAAACAACTCCTATTGATTTTATAAATGTTATTAACATTTGACTAATTTCTGAGAAGATTGCCTCTGGGAAATGCTGTGTGTCCCCTGTCCTTCTACCACACTGTTAAATATGTCCTGAGACCGTATGGAGAATATGGAACCAATCTCTGTCACACAGCTTCCCCCATCCAAAGTGCCCACAGGCCCCAGGAAAACATTCAAGAGAGAAATCTGTGCAGGTGGAGCTACCAAAAATGTCAGTGAACAAAAGCTAGCTTTTAAAATTATATTTTCATATCAGAAATAGGAGATTATCCTCACATCGGGTGAGGAATTGCAAAATAGAGACAGAATTTTTATTTTAATTATTCATCTTACTTAATCTGAGAATTTAAGTTGATCCTCATTTTACAGAAGCTTGTGGAATCCCTAATTTGAGATAAGGTCTGAGTGGGGATCAGAGACCCCAAGCAGAGAAGAGGGCTGATGGAAGTTTAAGCTGACAGAAGCATAAAAAGAAACAAATGGGCTTTGCCATTCAGAGAATGTAAGCAAAGACCACAGCTCTGGAGGGAAAACAAGGCAAAGTCATAGTAAAACAATTCACAAACCACAGACTCCACCTCAGAAAATGCAGAGGCAAAGGTGAAGCTCCAAGAGAAAACAGAGCAAAACTAGAGTTTGCTTTCAAGAGGCATCCTGAAGGTGTGCACAGACAAGCACAAAACAGCCACACTCTGGAATCTTTGTCTTTTTTGTCTGTGTAAGAAGCTAAATCATGACTGCAGATATCAAAAAAATAAATAAAATATGTGTAATTTGCGCTGTTGAGAAGAATTAGTAGGAAATGTTAAACAGACAGCTACATATAGTGGTGGAATATTCCACTGAGCATGAACGGAGCCCTTTCTACTTGTCATTCCAACAGCAGTGCACAAGTTCACAGGAGGCCAGGAGTTGTGTGAAAGGTTTTGAAGAATAAATTTAGTAATGTTGCAAACAGGAATGTAGACCTTCATTAGAAGCAGTGGGCAGTTTCTGAGCTAGATACAGAGAGATGCCTTTCAGCAGCAGGGCCCTCTGAGCTGTGAAATGGGGTAGGATGTGAGGATTAGAGCACACAGGTTCCTCTGAAGATCTGTGAGACAGAGGAGACCAGCTCAGACTGACTGAGACCTTCTGATATGCATGGTATATTGTCACTTCTGCCTTTGGGAAACCACTGACCAAACCCTCCCTCTCCATCAAAAGGACCTTCTTTGCAGTGCCTGAGGAGCAACCTGCTTTTCCATCAGGGATGTTTCTGTGCTGGAGCTCAGGTTCCTCCTGCACAACTGTGGAAGTCCAGAGCGGATCTGTCGCTCTCCCTGTGAGCAGACGTTATCAGTGGCTCCATCACACCCAGCAATGGGCCTAAATTCACCCTTTGGTGGCTGCCACCCTTGTCTCACCCCCCCCGAGCATTTGCCTTTGTGCAGCAGTGCCAGCTGTCAGCCACTGATGGCCAGAGCCCACGTCCCAGCAGGTCCTCGGTGTCAGAGTTCCATGCTCACTTGCCAGATGGACAATCCTGCAGGAACGTGTCTTGTAGACTATCGTGGGCTGGAGCTGTGAGTTCATATGGAAATATTTTTTTGTGTGCACGCCGGTTTTGCCAAACGTCCTGTTTTAATTATTCATCTCTCCTCATGAATAAATGAAAAGGGGAAACATCAAAAGTCGCCAAATACTCTGTGCTGGTCACAAACACTAAAGGTTTCTTTTTAATGTACAATCAGAAAGTTGGATTAAGATTCACTCCTTTGATATGCAGCTGATTATTTTTTTATATATTAAAAAAGAGAGAAATTCCTGTTTCCTGCAATTAACTGTATTTTTTTTGAAGCGCAACAGGCATAGAGAAATCACATATCTGTGGCGACTCCTTTCAAAGAAAACAATTAGCATCCATATCAAAAAGCTAATTCAGAGAAATTAAAAGAACACATACATCAGTAAAATATAATATTTCCTCTTTAGCACATCTCATTGTGTACAATGTGTCACTGTAAAATTGTTAGGCTTGGAGATAATGAAGAGTGACAGTTGAAGGGTTCAGGGCTTCATATAAGACTTTGGGGTATGTAAAGATTTTAATTGCACATAATTATGAATGTGCAAGTGGAACGATTTAATTTTTTAGCTTTCATGCTATTAGAAGGCTAATAGAACCAATATCAAACTGAGTTAGTTACAGCAGAATTACTAGAAGAAGCTATTTTTTCATTCAGCAATTTAAATTCAATCGAAACAACAAAAAAATTAAAATAGCTTATATGTTTCTCTCTTCTTTTACATTTATGTAGTGGTAGCAAGATAAGTGGAGTATGCTATTAGCAGAGAGGAAGAAAATAGTTCTTATAAGATTAGAATATCCTGGAATAAAGGCAATGGATAGTGGGGAGCAAAGAAGAAAGGGACAGCTATAAAGGGTGCAGTTAAAGTAATAAAATGATCTGTTAGGTTTGAGACTGACCATTGTTCTTGCTGTAAATACACAAACATACCCTCTCCACCCCTCAGACACATACATTACTGCTGGTGAGCACAACAAGGAAGGAGCTCCATTTGCTGGCTCTGTGGGGTTTGTGACTGCTGCAAACACACAAATGCAGGATGGAATGTGCCCAACAGTCAGAAAGGTGTCTGAGCAGGGCCCCGACTCTGAGAGTCAACCACAGCTTTCACCCTGGCAACGTGAACAAGGACTATGTGGCAGGGAATGTTCTCTGCCAGCATCCTGGACAACTGTAAGCAGTGCAATAGCTTCCAGGAAAGCTCAGGGTGGGATAAACAGGATTTCCCCCACAGTGCCTTTTCTGCAGGGTTCAGGACTCCCCGTGAACGCTGCTCCCCATCCTCCCCCGAGCTGAGCAGCCAGCCCAGCCCTGCATCTCTCCCCTCTTCTCTCCGCACCATTTCAGTCTTGGGTTCGCCTTCCCTCTGCTGCAACCCCACTTCTGTGGGCATTTATTTTGGGCCTTACCCTGCCCAAAATTCAGCCCTCCTCTGCCACCTCCCAGCCTTGCCTGCCGAGCACAGGCCGGGGCTGGGGAGCTGCGGTTCCCCCGCTCCCGTTCCGTGCGAGCGCCTGTTCCTGCCCTGTTCCTGCCGCGCAGCTGCAGCGCAGGGACCGAGGGCAGGAAGAGCAGCTCTCAGCACACAGGAGGCAGAGGAAATAGTGTCCAGACCCTCTGCATTTTCCGTGTCCATAACCAGGTGTTTCGGTTCTGCGTGGCTTTTGCAGTCCCTGTATCGTTCCTCACAACAGAGCTGGAAAATGATTTTCTATCTCCCACTAAACCCCATTTAAGTCCATCTTTCAGCAGTAATTAGAAGTCTGTTGATGTTAGGATCTCTTTGCAGATCTTGGACCTTTTCAATTAATTTTAATCAGGTTCATTAGCACTTTTTTAATGTGTAAGAAATGGGCAAATACATAACTGAAGAGCCACTTACCTTTTAATGAAGGTAACAAATACGCAATTAAAAAAGCTCTGTCTTTCAGCAACTTTGCAGTAAATTAACTTGTTTTGTCATTATTGTGCATGTAGAATGTCACTTACGCTGGAGTTTTGACATAAAATTCTTTATCATTGGCAGAATTAGTGAGTAACATTAAGAACTAGGAAATTACAATTAGTTCGTGAATTAGGTGGGATATACAATGTGTTAATTATTGAGGGACCAAACTTCATGCAATTAAAATTTAAAATCAAGATAAGAATAATGTATTATTAGGCATCTGAGTATTAATTGAAGTTGCAAATGATTACCAAATTTTATAAATTAATTCTAAGGTTCCTTGACTATTCTTAGAAAATTTTGTGCCGTGAGACTTATAACAGGCTGCAGTTGTTTGTGAATAGAATAATAATATGAAACTCAGAAATTCTACAGGAATCTTTGCTTTTTATCAGTTCTAAGTTTGCCTGCAAAGATGTTCATTAAATGTCTTGCTGCTAAAAAATGTTATACTGATGCTTCTTTCCCAAGATCTCAGTTTCAAATACGAGTTCCACACACAACTGCCAGGCTCTCGTGCTGGCTGTGGGTGTCACTCACTGGACCTGTGCTGGGATAATGCAGTGTGGGTGATGGTTCTGCATGCAGCCCACAAACAAGGCTCTGTGTAAACTATCTTATTTATTTCACTACCCTTCCCCCATTCACCAGGCAAATTATCACATGTGTATTTAGTTTCAATAAGATAAAAAATTGCCTAATAAAATATTTACTCAGCCTTTGTCCCTGCAAGTGTAAACTCATGTAATTACAGAGCACTTCAGAACCTGTGGCTATAAATCTCTAGAAATAAAATCCTCAGCACACTGACAGAATAAGGCTCCCACTTACTGTGAAAACGGTAAGCTAGTCCAGGCCAAGCTGTTAGAGTAACTTAATGTGCTCCAATTTATGCTCCTTCTGCCTTCAGTCTTCATGGATGAATATTTATGTCTTCCTACTGCCTAGTGATGGCTGTCATTACCTCTCCATCATAGGCTGGAGAAGTGAAGATCTCACCTTTGTTTCCCAGCACCTGGGATGTGCTGTTAGGAGTAAGGATGATGTGCATGGATGCTCTTGGAAAATTCAAAGTATCCCAGTAACAAGGTGGCTTTGATTATCTCAGCTGCTAACAGGAAGCTGGTAGGTATTAGGGTGCTCTGCCCTGGTTGTCTTGGTGCCAGCCTTCCATGGGACATGCTGCCAGCACAGACATGGTGTGACCAAGCTGTTATTTCCAGGGAAACATTCCCAGGCCTTCAGAGCTGAATCTCCACAGGGAGTGGGAACCTGTGCCTGAGAGAGGCTGTATGCAAAAGGCACTAAGCCATAATCTGTGTGTTAGATGGGCAGGGGAGAAGAGAGACTATTATTCTTTATTTTCAATAACGTTTAGGTTGTGGGACTTCAGCACAGAGGGATCAGAGAAGAAGGGAGCAGAAGGAATATAACAACCTCTTTTGTACCTGTCACTTTAATGTATGCCTGCTCCCACTTTGGCACAGCACCAGAGTCTTTGAAACACAGTAGCTCCGAGTGGTTGGGAGTGTATTTTGAAGTAACTTTTAATTAAATCTTCCCTTGGGCTACTGAGCAGAGAAAGGTGGGAGCGCCCGGGGCTGTTTTTAAAGGGTTCCTCTACAAAAGCAGGGGTTTTTTTCTCAGACTATCACAAGTCTGGATTAGGGCAAAAAAAAAACCCAAAACAGGTAACTTTTCTAACTCAGCAGGTAACTTAACCCATCAGTCCCTGCAAAAGCACAGCAACACAGGCTTTTTACTTCCCAAACTAATTACTTGAATAAAACACTGCTTGGACCTAAACCAGGTATCAACATTGCACTCAGCATTGTCCCTCCAACCCCTGCGACCCTCAAACAGACAATAGGGGAAAGTAGGGAGAAAGAAGGGAAGTGTTCATTACTGCCAGCCCTGTAGAGAATCAAGGAGACCCTCAGAAAGCCTTCACAGAAATAGGGAAGCAACCCAGTCCTCAGGAACTCCTGGCCCAGGGTCCCCCTTTGAGAACCAGGGGAATCTTCCTGATGAAAAGCCTGGTTGCTTTTTCTTCTCAGCTTGGCAGACCACTGCAAAACACAGGCTTTGCTCTGGCAGTGTATTTTCTGTCTGAAAACATTTTCACTGAAGAAAAATCCCTGACAAGGTCTGCTACCAGCTCCCACAGAAGGTGACCTGGAAGGAATAGGAGGGAGGAATTTCTTCTGTTAAAAACTGAAAAAGTCAAACAGCACCCGAGTCTCATACTGGTTGTGTTTATGAAAAGGAGGCTGTCCTGTCAGGGTGTTCATCTGGATCTTTGTGTCAACCTCTGAGCTTCATCTCAGAAACTGGTTTACCCCAGTACTCTCCAGTGCCACATTTGCAATGGTTCATGCTGCCCAGAAACACCTCCCCCAGGGACACATGCCACAGACCCCTGCCTGAAATGAAGTCAGGCTGAGCTGAGCACTCACACTGGGGATGTAACTTCTCTGTTTCCAGCCCAGAAAGATGACCAAGGATGGCAGCCTGGCACTTACAGTTTGCAGTGACAGCATCCAGTGTCCTTCTGCCTCAGGACAGACCTACCCAGGTAAGATGGTTTTGCTAAAATAAGCTTTCTTCTCATGTCTGTCTTGTGTTGGTCTGGGAAGGGGTGAGGAGCAACCTGGAGGTGTGGGTAGCAAAGCTGAATGCAGACCCTATGCTATCAAACACCTCTAGGAGTCATCACAAAGCTTCACGAGGAAACTGAAAATGGAAACTGGGGTTTCATTCCCCTCTCAGCTTAGTCCAGCATAATTTATGGCACCAAGAGGTGCTTCCCTGTGGATCTCCCAAATTTTTTAAGCTGACTGAACACAAAGGAAAAGAAATCCAATGTATCTCAGACCTCATTCATACATCTCACTTTCTCCCTCACTTTCTCTCCATGTTGGTGCCAGAAGAAAGCTACTTCCTTCTGCCTGGATGGCAAGGCTGGATGGCATTCCAGAGAGTTCAGTCTTTAAAAGCAGAACAAACCTTCTGTTTCTTATGACCTGGCACTCCTATTCTCAGGGTCTCCAGCTGCAGATGATGTTTTTGTTGCACCCAGTGCTGTTCCAGTACCTGAGAGGGATGAGAGCCCTGCCCTGAGGGCTGCCAGTTCTCCAGTCCATCACCCCACAGGCGCCTGCTTCAGAAAAGGATCATAACAGCCTAAAATAAGTGACTGAAGGTCTGATTTTCTTCCTGTTTCTGCCCAGTCTTAATAAAAAGCAAACATCCCCTTTGGGAAGCTATATTCATGAAGCAAATTACATTTTAAAGAAAGGCCAGCTTCGAGTTCACCCGGGCAGCATTAACTTCCCACAAACGCTTCCACCAGATGCCACCCTGTGGCTGGAAAACACCTTTCCCACTTGACGTCCCAAGGAAGGTGTGCACTGCCCTGGCACTGCCACAGCCCAGCTGTGCAGGGCAGGATGAGGGGGGCAGAGGGGATCCTGTGCCGGGGGCAGGGGGTGTCCTGCCCCCACATGCGTGCGAGGGTGTGACAGCACCGCCATGAGACGTTCTGGCCTTGGGAAGGAGCCGCTGGCTGTCACCCAGGGATCTTCATAATGGAGACCAAACAGGGACGTGGGGATGCTTGTGTGTAATTATACACAACGTATAAGGCCATTTACCATATGGGAGCAGTTGGAGCCCTTTGATCCTTCTCACCCATAAAACGGGGCTGGCGGGGCCTGCGTGGGGAGCGGGGTCACAGAGGGGCTCAGTGTCGCTCCAGTGAAGGCCAGGGCTGTGCCTGTATTTTCTCATTTCCCATGAGTGTTCAGGAAAGAGATTTCCAAGCACAGCTGGAAGAAAGGAGGAGAGCACTGCTGGTGTTTGCTGGAGCCCAGCTGAGCCGCCTTTGTAGGATAGGCCAGAGAGGTGCTCTGGGGAGGTTTGCTGGGGCCAGAGGCTCATCTCCTGCAGGAGGGACCCCCTCCCCTGCACCCCCCAGTGCTGTGGAGGGCACCCCTCATTCATAGCCCAGCACAGAGTGGGGAGTCCTGGCTGAGAAATGGTTGTAACACAGGGATTGCTTGTGCTTAGGGTGCCTGAAGGTGGGAGGGAGTCCAGCAGCTGCATCCCAGAGCCTGTGCCAGCCAGGATGCCAAGTGCTGGCAGCAGAATCAGGGCAGGTGCACCGCCAGTCTCCAACATCTTTTTGGGAAGGTCTCAGCTCGCCCCCTCAGTCCTTCCTTGTCATCTGCTTCACCTGCACCCATGATGCTGGTACAGGCTTTTCCAGGGCAGGGCTAGGATATAGCTGCTCACAGATTTGAATAAGGCTCTGTCATAGCAATGCCTATTTTTTGTGCTTTCCATAGTTCCCTGACTGGACAACGCTGAAACTATTTTATGAGAAGGAATTAAATACTACAAACGCTACACAGACTCAGTTATTTCTTTTCCTTTATTTTTCAATTCTGAAAGAAAAAAGAAAGTCACTTTGCACGGACAGCTGGGAATTTAGCTGTATTTTCCATGGTCTGGTGGGCATCGGGTTGTGATTCCTCAGCCTGAGTTTATTTCTGGCTCTGCCACTGAGGTGTGAGTAACCCTGACCAGACCACTCGGCCCCTCTGACTCGGTTTCTTCTTTCCTCTTTCATTTTCCCGCAGTATAAATTCCTTAATATAAAAGCTGTTGTTAGTTTGCATTTGGGGAGTGTGTCGTGCAAGGAGGCAGAGCGCAGGGCTGAAGGAAAGGCACTGCAGAAACCCTGTCAACAGTGTGAGGAAAACAACTGGTCACGTTGCCAAGGGTGAGGGGGTTTAATCGCACAGCTTGTCTGTCCTCCTTGCTCACCACCTAAACCCAAGCCTGAATGCCAGCCGAGCCACTGGATAGTCCAGATCTTGCCCCAAAAGCTGCTCCAGAACTCTTGGCAGCCCTGGCATGCCCCTGCTGTCGCTGCACCCTGACCCTGGGGACCTGCAGGGCCAGCACAGCATCACAACCCTCATGCCCAGAGGCTTTCCTTCATTTACAGGCCTGCTGGTAAAGGAAACCCAGCAGGGAATGCTGGTGAAGGGTGAAGGTGTCTGTGCTGTCTGCTCACCCACACTCACCTGGGCAGTCCTGCTGAAGCTGAGGGAGGTACCTGGGTGCAGAACCACCTGCCTCAGTGCCCAAGTGTTTCAAGGAACTCTGCACACATGGACCTATGCCAGTTAATCTCCCTGGAGCCAACTGTTCTGCCCTCCCTATTGCTAAAATGTGAGGAAAGACAGCACTCTGCCTGCACACTGTGGTGCTCACCCAGCCACCACCACCAGGAAATCCACAGTGCCTCACAGGTACTTGTAAACTCCTTCCATCCATCCTACATGGACAGCACTCTTTGCTTTAAACTTCTCCCCTGTTTCTCGAACTTCTTTTTTTTTTTTCAGACTATTTGAGCCACAAGACTGGCCAACAGACACAGCTGGGAAACACACTGCAGCACAAAGAAAAAATAATAAGGGCTGGGAGGAGTTCTTTTCCCCTCTACAGAACTGTAATTGGGTCTTCTCTTTTTATTTTATTTTTTAAGTTCAGCTGGGGTATGAACCCCTTAGTCTTAGTTTGACTTATGGAAAAGAGAGAGCATTAGTATATTTATAAAAATTCACCTTGTTCTGAAACTGTAGACATGCTTCACCTTTTAATTTCATGATTAGTGTCATTTCATCATGGGGGAAAAGCCACTTTTTCTATCCAGCGGCACAAAACGAATACAAATCAAACACATGCTTTCTGGAATTATTCACACAATGTTTTCAAAAATCGACATAGTTCAATAGTTGAGCAATAAATTTTCTTACTAATGAGACACTAAAAAATGTTTTTGATGTTACGCCCAGGGAGAACTAGTTATTGCAGATTTATAGGCAATCTGTGCAAAGACTGTCCTTTGCTTCCAATGAGTTTCTAATTTTGATTTGATGATATCCAGCTGCCGAGATTTGGCCGTGATATTATATAACTTGTGATATCACATCTATACAGTATTTTCTTCACCCTCAGTGACTGGCCTTTCCAAACATGAGCTGGACTGCAGGATCTCGTGGTTTCCCCGTGCAGACAGCCATGGCATGTGGGTTCATGGATCCCTCTGAGTGTGCGTGGTTACAGTGTGTGCATCTCGGAACTGGAATACAGGAGGCAAATTTAACTCCTGCTGCAAATGCAGCTTTTCCTTCCAGCTCCTCCTGCTGTCTCCGTGGCTGGGAGCTGTAGCTCAGAGCAGGTTGGGCTGTGGGCAGTTGTGCACTGAAGGCCTTGCAGACAGTATTTTGCAGTTCCCTTTTTTCCAAGTATTTCTTCCAGCATTAGGCTGGAGCCCAGCCTGACAGGCTTGTCCAAGCCAGGGGCAGCCACCACCCCATGGACTGGAGTCACCACAACCCACCCCCACACAGAGGAAGGTTTGGAACAGTCAGTTCCTTCCTTCACTGGAAGGACAGTCAGTGACATCCTCTGTCATCCTTTCATCAACACGGAGCCGGAGGTGGAGGGTTTCCCCATTCAAGCCCAGAGAATTTCCTCCTCTTGGTGAAGGCAGAGAAGTGTATTCAGTGAAGTGACTATTCCCTGGAGGTAACCATCAGTGGGCCAGTGGGTTTATTCCTGTGACCTGCTTGAGACCCCGCTGAAGATGAACTCAGAACCCTGGGGACATTTTTAATCTGAAACAAACCGAGCAGTGTTGGTACTGATACTGCTGGCAGGCCCCCTTCCCTAGGAAATGAAAGAATGTGGTATCTCTCAAAGGGTAATAACAAGGCTCCTTGCCTGGATACAAGAACGATGAGTGCTTCAGAAGTGCTGATGATTAAGGTCCGTGTTTAGGACGCTTGGAAAAAGCAGCCTCCGGAACGAAGCAGCCACAAGCCGGTTCTCCACACCGATCGCCCGCCTTCCGCCCACATGGCTGCCATGTGGGGAGGCTGCCCAGGGCCCGGTCAGTGCTCCTGGCAGGAGAATCCCACGCCAGCTGTGCCTGAGCACGCAGGGCTGTCCGTGCCCTGACACTCCCACGGGTGCCACGGACACCGGCCTCGCCGGAGCCACCCGCCCCACCACGGCCGTGGGCACGGCCACTTGGTACCCAGCAGATGGGCAGCACTGTCACTTTTTTTTAATTCTGTTTTTAGGAAGTCTGCAAGTTGAGCACACTGCCAGTAACTAAAAAGATCGGTTTCTGGAGGAAGGCAGCAGGACAGTGCTGTGCCGTGCCGTGCCGAATGACTGCAAATAAAAGCTGCAGAGCTCTTCTGTGCTTAAATAAATATTTCTAGCTTCAAAAAGTATGATGAGGAGTCTGTGGCCGCCCTAAATAGTATTAAATTAACTGAAAACTCACAAACATTTAAGTCAGTTATTCTTCTAAAGGGCTGCTGAAAGCACACCCGTAGCAGGGACTGCAGATGTCCTGAGCAGGAGCTCCCCTGGGAATCAGGTAGAGCCATCCTCCAGTTCCTCACATGCCATGCACATGCCTAACTGCATGTAAATCATGGGCCTAAGCAGTGTAGAAGCACCAAACCAAGTTAAAAGTTCACGAGAACACATTCAGAATGACATCTTATTCCCAGCTTTCAGTAAGCACGTTATACATTGAAGAGTTGCCATTCTTTTTTTCTTTACAACCCGAGATTTCAGTCCCCTCCTGCTCACATGCACCTCCTCATCACATTCTATCTCCAAATTTGCTGCTGATGCAAAGGATTTCAATGGCCCTTCACAAACACACGTGGAGAACGCAGCCAGATGTCTTCCTTGGGTTTCAGGAAGGCAGAGAAATGTCAGAATTAAATCTGGATTGCGGTGATGTTGCCAAAAATAGTTTCTGCACTCACTCTGTGTCTGTGAGGATGGATCTCAAGGCCAAACACAGAAATTAGCTTCCATATCAACATTTTACTGTCACTTTCATCGCCACGCCAATAGTTTAGTTAAAATAACATCGTTTACTGGCATGGAGTGTTATTGCAAACAGATGTCATTGTTAGCATAAAGACAAGTTCTGCTATTTCATCCAGGAACTTATTCATGGAAATTCTGATTTTTTTTCATTGAAATACGAAACAGTTTTCAGTCTTTCAGTCTTTTTGCCCCCCAAAACACTTTAGAGGGGATTGTTTCATTTTTGGAGGTTTTTTGCTCTTTCCTCTCCAATAAAGAAGAAATCAGCATTTTTCTTGACCTGGCATAATTCTGGTTGTTATTTTCAGTTAAAGGGTTTCCTCCAGTGAAAGGCAAATGTTAGCTGGAAAAACTGTAATCAGCTCTAATTTCCTATATATGTTTCATAGTTGTATCTAATTGGATACTGCTTCCTTCAACTCTCTTTCTTCTGGAGTTGAATAATTCTAGTCCCAAGTATATTCATAATTTTTTTGTATGTGTAGTCATTAAGCCACCTTCTCTGTGTTATCCAGATAAAACTGGACATTTATTTGTAATGATTATTTTTTGTTGCCTTCCTCTATTGTGAAGGGAGTATGTCTGGATAATGGATATACACTTGACTTCTTTCATTAGAAAGGAATATGAAACAGTGCAGTGTAATGAGATCAGTCACCAGAACACAGCAGCTCAGGAGGAGTGAAGTTAGAGTGCACCAGGCAGAAATCTGAAGTCCTGCTGGAGTGAGAGGCTGTGCTCTGGTTGACTTCAGTGAGGATTCTCGGATTCCATCCTAAGAATTTAATAACACTGCAGGTCCAAGTAAGCACAAGCAGAAACGAGTGCTCACTGGTGTAGTGTAAGGCTCTCAGTCCTACACAAACAAAAGCCCATGCATTTAAGTAAAAGAATTTTGAGTCCCTCGGTTTTATTTATTTAATCTGCTTACAACATATTAAATATTAAAAACTACATTGCAATAGATTCTATGTTCCTCTGAGAAATAACCATAAAAATCGCCCAACGCACAAAAAATGCAATAGTGGCCAATTTGTATTCTTACTCATTCTGCTCCAGAGAAGAGAGCAACAAATCAGGTCATGTTTGGCAACTGGTTTCATGTAATATGTTGACTCATTGCTGTTCTCTGGATCTATGTATTCCTTGTTCCATGACTAATAGGTTGTGCATAAGTTCTGTATGAAACTTGCAGTGTCCCCATTTCATGAGCTCTAGTGCCAAGATGGAAACTCCCAGCACTTCAACACAGCCCTGGCCTCTGCTCCTGCTCACATCGATGGAAAAGTTCCCTTAGACCTCAGTAATGGAGGGTCAGTCACTAAAATCAAAATCCTTTGGAGAAAATCCCTACTATAATGTCTTTAAAGTCCAAAATTTTCTTGAGTCCTCCTGGGTATGTGAGAATGGACACTGGCACGAATCCCTCACGCCACTGGAGCTCACAGGCACCAGGTACCCTGGCAAACACTGGACTAAATCAGCCTGACTGCAAAGGATCAAAGATCACAGAATGACAGAATGGTGAGGGGTGGAAGGGACCTCTGGAGATCATCTGGTCCAGCCCCTCTGTTCAAGCAGGGTCACCTACAGCAGATGTTGCACAGGATTGCATCCAGGTGGGTTGTGAATATCTCCAGAGAAGGAGACCCCACAGCCTCCCTGGGCAGCCTGTTCCAGGGCTCAGTCACCCTCACAGTAAAGAAGCTTTTCCTCATACTCAGATGAAACTTCCTGTGCTTCAGTTTGTGCCCACACAGTTGTCTCTTCTCCAGGCTAAGCAGCCCCAGCTCTCTCACCCTTTCCTGGTAAGAGAGATGCTCCAGTCCCCTCATCATCCTCGAAGCCCTCCACTGGATCCTCTCCAGTAGTTCCTTGTCTGCCTGCTGGCATTAACCCTGTCCTGTTTTTTTCCAGCCCAGGGCGTTGTCACAGTGCTGCAGCTTTCTGGGACAGCCAGAACAGGCTGTAGAACAAGCATTTGCCTCATATCCTCACTCACAGCCCTGTGCTGAGCTTCCTAAATGCGTAAAAATCTTGATGCTGCATCTCCTCTAAGTGCCTACAGGGACCACCGCTGTGCCTCATTACACTGAGCTGAGAAAAGAGCAGGAGTTAGTTACTGATGGCAGAGGAGCCCCCAGAAACTCTAGCTGGAATTTCTATCTCCTTCTGCATTTGCCTTTACTGTAATTATGTTTCGGAATAATTTCTATGTCAATCTTCTGCTTCCAAATATAAATGTCACTTCTCTTGCCCAGATTCAAAACAAACTGTCAGTTTGAAATAGCTTCTAACACGTTAATAATGAAATACCATTTTACCCCCACTGAGAATAAAATGCTAGCACTAATCATATCATTCTAAAGGGCTTATAAATCAATAAACCGAGAGGCAGTGAATGAACAAAATGCTGATTGAAATCATAAGCACATCAAGTATCTGCAGATAATCAGTGTCACATGTTTTTTTTAAAAAAAAAATAGTTTTCCCTAAACATGTGGATACGCACACACAGTTCCTTGCTAGATTTCATTCTCACAGAGTGCTTTGATTACCTCACCAAGGTAGATGAAAGCACAACTGAACGCTAGAAAATGAGAGCAGCAGATCACTTTGTGACGTGACATTCATAACCCAAGTGCTACAACCTCATAATAAGCTGTTTTCAGTAGCTGGGGCTTTTCCTGAGCCCAATTTCCCTCTCTGCTGCCGGGATGCCAGCTGGCAGCTTCTGGTTGGGAGCAGTTCTGATGCTGCTCCCCAGGTCAGGGCTGTGTCAGGTGGCCAACACTGTGGTTACCATTAACCCAAATGCCAGTCTGGGGTCACAGAGTGGGAACTGCTGGAGCAAACCCCATCACACACCTCAGACCCAGCTGCCCCCTCACCCAGCCC
This sequence comes from Lepidothrix coronata, assembly GCF_001604755.1. Lineage (NCBI taxonomy): Eukaryota > Metazoa > Chordata > Aves > Passeriformes > Pipridae > Lepidothrix > Lepidothrix coronata. Next base: position 1,052,645 of record NW_016690205.1, read on the forward strand.
ACAGCCCAGCCTGGGCAGCTCAGGGATGTGTCTCTCCCTCCCACCTGCAAAGTGTCCTACAGAGTTTCCTGTTGCCTTCTGCCCCTGCAGCACATGCTTTGTGGCCATTGGACACAGAAATTTTTGGGAAACAGCTCCACAGGGATGGTTATCTCTGGTATCTTGTTGGCTGCTATGGTGTCCTTCTTGGCCAGATGCACAACACCCCTGAAAATCCTCCCTGGGTGAGACACACTCTTCCCCATCCCACTGAGGCTAAGGGAGGTTTGTGATTATGGTGTTGGGAAATGCTTTTCTCAAATTCATTATATTCTCTTTAGTAAGTGACTCACATGACCACTGTTAAAGAATTGCTCCCCTGTTTGGGGGTGTCTGCAACACTGATATATAAAATGTCAAGCTTTCATTTTCTAACATTTCATAAAATGTTGGCACCATGGAGGTGTCCAAGCACCTTAGTTTGGGCCCAGAAGCCCTGGCAACACCATGCAGTGTTTGCAGGGGTAAGACCTCTTGTGTAAGAGCCTCCTGAAGGAAGGAGCAGCCCTTTGTTGACTGACACTTCATCACGAAAACCTCAACTGCTCTCCCTGCATTGGTCACCCAAAACCCCATCCCTCTTATCCCTGGAAACGAACCTGGAAGGAATCTCTAGTACCTTGGAAGTGGCACATTGCTCTTTTTAACAAACAAAACTTCTGTTTTGAAGGCAAGGGTTGGCACTGGATGTCCAGAGATAATGTTAGATGCAAAACACCAACAGACCAGCTCCTCAGTTTTATGGAAACTAGTGACAGCAATTTTCTTCATGAGAGTAAGAATGGTTCTTGTTTACAATCAACTCCAAATTATTCCCTCATATACTTTATTGAATCTTTCTTAAAGATAGATTTTGTAACCCTCATGAAATGTACTTCAAAAAAAAAGTATACATAATATATCAAGAATCCTGTATAACTTCTTGCTCTGAATTCTGATGCAACATATTGAATAAGATACAATAGAAATGAAGATGCTGGGAATTTATGACAGAATTTTTAATTACAGATCTAGGAGTAAATAAGCATGAGATTCTCTTGCTAGAGAATTGTAAATTAAGTTAATGGATATTGAGATTAAGTCTTTTTTAAAATTTATTTTGCAATACTTGATGTTAATAGAAACTTATGCTGTGTATTAGTCCAAGTGTCTTTAAAGACTTTTAGAGTCATTATTCAATGATGGATGCATGTTTTAAAAAATTTGCATTTCTGAATAGGTAAATGGATTAATTGAGAGAGGATCATGAAAAGCTTTGCAAATGTGTGTTGATGAACTTGTTAATAAAACATCACACGAAACGTTTTATTCACACAAGATAGGTAAGTTCACCCCTTGTTAATATTCAACAAAGTTAAAATATTCCTGTGAAGTGGCACTGAGGCGTCATGATCTTCAAGTGATATGGGGTAGGAACTTCTTTTAATAAAACCTTCTGGGGAAACACACCCCCTCAGTGGTTTAAAATTGCCACGTGTTTGTGTTGTGTGCTGCATGTTATTTGAATTGTCTCACTGGAATGCTGCTGCCGCTCTTAGAAACGTTCCTCCCCAAGTGAGAGCAGCTCTTCACAAGTGAGGTATCTCTTAATAAATGCTTTAAAAACACAGTGGAAGGTTCTCAGTATGCAGCTCTATTTGTCCCTTGCAAGATGACTGATTTTTCTTCATCTTACTTCCTTTAGTAAACGTTCAGTGATCCTCTTTTTTTCACCAGGGTGATTAACCTGCAACTCTACATCAGTTGGCCAATGTCCTCTGGCAGCTCACACTTGTTGGATCTGGTGAGCAGAGAGAGTGTCAGAGCTGTGTGGCAATAAATACATCCTGCAGCATTATGGAATTCAGGCACCAAGCTTCAAAAAAAAAACCATTCAGCACCTCAGCCTCTGCTGGAATCCAGTGCAAATTAACCTGGTGCCTGGGAGATGGATATTTCAGTAAAGCCAAGTGGCTGAACCATAGATTTTTTTGGAAATGCTGCCTCCAGCTATACCAAAGCTCATGAACCCAGCTCTGCACTGTTCTGCAGTTGCCCACTGCAGGTCTGTCCAGCCATTCTTCACCACCGTTGCTTTCTGGCACAGGAGGCTCTCATCCTTCTTGGGATCTCAGTTGAAAGCTTCATGTTAGGTGTGTGGTTGTGTTTGCATGTACACAGGCAACTGAGGGTTCAGAGAATATCACAGGGCACAAGGACAGAGTATGTTACTCATTAACAAGATAACACTAAGATGAGAATATTGTTATACACTGGAAAGCAGAAAAAGTTGCCATTACCTTGCAAAGAATCTTGTAAAATTTCTCCTACATGCCCTTCTTCATAGTCCACCCAAGCTGTCACATGCCTGTCTCCAAGAGCTTGGAGACTGCCAGCAAAATCCCTACTGGAAGATACTCTGCAGGGCCATGAGGATCTGAGAACTCTGGAATGTATTTCACAGAATCACAGGATATGCTGAGCTGGAAGGGATCCACGAGGATCATCGAGTCCAACCCTTACCCCTGCACAGGACCATCCCCCAGAGTCACACCACGTGCTTTTTAGTGGAAATAAATATCTGAGGACACTTGTTTGCAAATAGTAATGCGTTGTCTTGTATATTATTTTTTACTAAAAATCAAAACCCTTAGAGTTTTTACACGTGCATGTCCCTGTGCAGCAGCTCTCAGCAGGGCTTTTGCAAGGTGTGGGTCCACATATGGCAGCTCAGGCCAAACACAAGAATGCCAGATCAGTCACAAGGTCCCTTTTTAGGTAGAGGTAAATTTTTTCCTGTTTTCACCTCTATGACAAGTATGTGTTCTTGTCTTGTGAACACTGTCATGATAATGGAGAAGTTATACTGTACAATAGCATTTTCTTAAACCTCTGTTATGTTGCCACTCAATGTCACCAGTAAAACAGATTAGCAAAGAAAGGCTTCAGAGCAGTTCAAAATGCTTGGAAAAGAATGGACCATGCCATTTGCAAGGTTAAAACTGGCCCTGCTTTTGGCATCACTCTACCTGAAATTGTGTGGGGTGATTAAAGCCTCTGGAAGTCAGTGACCACTGTTCTGAGGGGTGATTGAGGGAGAGACCAGAGGAATTGCTAACAGCCTTACTGAAAGCCTATTATTGCTTGCTTGGGGAGGCATTAAAAGAATATAAAACACATCATCTCTGTGCAGTTGTGATCAAATACACAGACACCTCCTTTTTTCCCAGTCCCCCCACAGGCTCTCTGGGTATAGCAGCACATCTTGGTGGTTCTGGTTTTATCAGGTCCTCATTAGTACTCTAGTGAGTGCTAAAGCAGGAAGATCACTCTGACCTTCACCCATCTTCATTCAGCCTCAATCTAGTCCTGTTCTGAAATGTGTATTTGTGCAGTTGTATCCATAGCAGCTTGACAGGGAGCACTCGACATGGAGCTCTGGGTCCCAGCTGGTTTTTGGCACCAGCCAGGCAGTGCCAGCAGCTTGGATACAGCCACCACTGGATGTACTTTAGTGGCAGCTCCTTTCTGGCTCAAGGACAGTGTCTCTGGGACCACCCAAGGCTGCAGGCAGTCAGCAAGAATGAAGGAAGAGAAAGGTGTGACATGAGCAGCAAGTAGCACTGGTGCTCGTGGGTCAGGGGGCTGTGGGAAGAGCACTGGCAATTTGTGGGAACACAGGTGGAGTCTGGGGGAAGAGATAACCCCCTGCCTTTGAGATGCATGACACCAGGCAGGTAGATGTCATACTGGCATGTCTCCAGAGTTTCCATCAGTCACATCTAAAGCACTCAAATGCTAGGAAATGTCAGGATTTAAGCTGCTGAGAGAACCTTATCTCTGCCCTTTAGTGGGTTTGTGCTCCACAGGGTAAAGCACTACTCCAGTGAGTAAAGTCAGAGATCCTTAACTCCCTGTAGCAATATGAGTGAATTGAGTCACTAATTCAGATGTTTCAAATGTATCCCTTTCAATAAATGATTTAACACTACTTCATCAGTCCCCCTCTGAAGTCACAGCATCCCACTTTGCAAATTTTTGACCTGTACTTCAAAGGAAAAAAATAGTTGAGTAATTTGGCTTACAATGACATTTCTCCATGGAATGGAGCACTCACTCTCTCCCCTGACCAGGGAGCACCTTGGAGGACTAAAAGGTGAATAAAGCTGCGCCTTGGTGGAGTTTCTCCATTCTGTAGCTTCCACTGACACCTGCTGGAGACAGGCGTTTCTTCCTAGAGCATTTTAAATTCTGTATCCAAGCGCGAGGGGGCCGGGCACTACTGAGCCCAACTCTGGGGCCACAGAAATGAGCAGGACCTGGAGGTGCTGGGGAGAGTCCAGAGGAGGTCACAGAGATGCTCAGAGGGCTGGAGCACCTCTGCTCTGCAGACAGGCTGGGAGAGCTGGGGTTATTCAGCCTGGAGAAGGCTCCAAGGAGTCCTTAGAGCCCCTTCCAGCGTCTAAAGGGGCTCCAGGAGAGCTGGAGAGGGACTTTGGACAAGGCCTGGAGGGACAGGACAAGGAGAGAATGGTGTTAAACTGACAGAGAGTGTGTTTAGATTAGAGATTACAAAGAAATTCTCTCCTATGAGGGTGAGAGGTCCTGGCACAGGTTGCCCAGAGAAGCTGTGGCTGCCCCTGGATCCCTGGAAGTGTCCAAGGCCAGGCTGGGTGGGGCTTGGAGCAACCTGGGCTAGTGGAAGTTGTTCCTGCCCATGGCACAGGGGTGGAACTCGATGATCTTTAAGATCCCTCCCAACCCTTTTCATGTTAGAACTTTCAGCAGTACTTGATGAGCATCTGAATATGGGGAATACAGGAATAAAAACAAACAAACAAACAAACAAAACAACAACAAAAACCAAAACAAACAAACAAACAAAACCACAAAAATCCAACCAACCAAACCAACCAAACAAAACAAAAAAGAAACAAACAAAAAACAAACAAAAAACCCCAAACAAAATAAAAAACAAACAAAAACCAAAACAAACAAACAAACAAAAAACAACAAAAAAAAACCCAACAAAAAAAACCCCAAAACCACCCTAAAAATATAGGCACAGTCCTAGAATTTTGAAAACTAGGAAATTTATCAGAATTTTAAAATAGGTCTTTTATATTGGTGTGAAGTGTTCGTGCTCTGCTTAGCCAGGGAAGAGAGCCAGTCTGATGGGCCTGAGCCTTTCCTTCATTTCCAGATTAACATCCCAGTCTGTGCTGGGATGCAGACAGACTTGAGCTTTGTGAACCTGGAAAAGCCTTTTCCAGAGTTAGCTCACAGCATCCAGCTCACAGCATTAGATTTTAACTAAAGTGCCAGACCACTAAAAAAGTTAGAGCTGTATGCAAAAATTATTCCATTTTGAGCTGTGGCCAAGAGGGCACATCCCAGGTGAGGTGGGGTTTGCTGCTAGAAATGACAGGGCAGTTCAATCTTTGGTTCATTATCTTTTGAAGTTCATCTAATGCTTTCATCACCTTCTCGCTCAAGCCCCCCCGGCCGTGGCCAGAAGGTGGCAGTGGAAGAGCATCCATCGCTCCGCAAACACGGGGCTCCTCAGGGCTCAGGGTTCGCTCTGGGAAGGGAGTCAGCGTTAGGGCAGCACCGCTGACGACAGCTTTTTTTGCACCTATTTGCCACATCATGACGAGATGGATCAAACCCCGCCCGAATTCTCCCCACAGCCAGGCTCAGGGGAAAAGGCTGGACCAGAGAGGGAAATGCAACAGAGTTGTTCTGATGTGTCCCCTTCTGAGTGTGTCTTATTTTCCACTAACAGCAGGATCAGGTCACACACAAAAGAAATGTTAAAAATCCCTCCTACCTCATATTTTTGTGGGATATTTGGGGTTGCTTTCATCCTCTAATGGAAGTTTCTTTCTAAAAATTCCCTTCAAAAGGAAAAAAACCCCAGGAAATAATTACTGTGAAAGTCTTACAAACTCCTTCGAAGTTACCTTTTTAAAATTTTTATTCAGAATGTAGAAAAAAAAAAAAGGAAAGATTTTAATGTGCAGGAGAGTAGTGTGAAGCAGATCAGAACTCTGAATCAGGCATAAGCTCATTTTATTGAACAGTATGGTGACACTGATTCCTTCTCTTCTCAGCACATCACAATGAAAAGGACAACTGGGGGACAAACAGAGGTGCTGGAGAAGATTTGGAAATATGGGGGAAAGTCATGAGTTCTTCAGTGTAACCACAGAGGAGATGCCTACAGAAAATAACAATTAAGTGAGGCTCTTGAGCCAAGTATCAAAGAACAGCATGAGGAGACAAAACTGTAAAAAGGGGAGGTACAGAACAGGATTGTACAAGTGATATCAGGAGTAGCAAGAAACTATTTTCAATATGGGCTCAGAAATAAAGGCAAAGAAACCAAGAAGTTATTGACTCATTAGCAAATGAAAAGGGGGAATCATCAGCACAAAAAGCCAAGAAGCCCCAAGTTCTCTGGGTCTTGTTTTGCATTTCTGAGAGGAAAGTGCAAAGACTTGCAAGCAGCAGCAGCAGAGCAGGAGGGTCTCTCCTGGCAGTGCAGGAGGAGGCATCAGCTCACTCAGAGAACTGGGAAGCTGCACACACCTGAGCCTGGGGGATGTTAGCCCAGGAGGGGCAGAGGAACAGGGCAGAATTAATGTCAAAGCCCCTCAGGGTTATCTCAGGGAAGTTGTGGGGTGTAAATAAGCATCAGAAGACTGAAAAGGAGCAAATCTACTCATTTTCTAAGAAAGGAAGGAAAAGACTAATGGGAGATTTGTCTATCAGTCAACTCACCTTCAAAATGCCAGAAAAATCTTGGAAAGCACAAAATCTTGGTGAGCAATGAAAGAAAACAAGGGAATGATTAAGAGTCCAAAGGGATTTGTCAACTGCAAATCCTCTCCGAAGAAACTTGTCTCTTTTTATGAATGGGCTCTGGATAGAGAGAAAACTATAAACACCACCTAAAATCACAGCTTGGAGACCTTCTCAAAGGACCTTCTCATTGGAAAGGGGGAAAAGCCAGCTCTGCATCAAGCTCTGCCAGTGCCCCAGGCCAAACAGGCTGAGTGAACCTGCTGGACTAATGGACATGTAGCAATCATCCTACAAGGCAGGGTGCTGTTTTCTGCCCCAAACTGCTGATGTGTGCTTGTGATGGAGTGACATTCCTGCAGCAGGACACTCAGACAGACATTTGAGCCAGTGTGGGATGTTCCATTTCCTGATGCCCTGGACTCCCACAGAGCACAGGAGCTCCTCACAGGGATCCCAGAGTTATTCCTGGAGTACTGGGGCCTCATGGGCAGCACCTGAGGAGCAGGTAACAGCACACAGGGGGTGCAGCCCAGCCTGATTTCTTGAGCAAACCCATTTAACTCTTGCATTTATATCATGCTGGAGCTGAACTCTAAACACAGATAATTTAGCCCCTTTACTTGCAACATTACTGTCACTGTGTGGTGTGGGACCAGGAAATTACTGCTGTTTTTCAGTGGCCTCCTTGGTGTTTCTTAAAAAACAACTTATCAAAAAGTCTCCCCCCTCTATCCTTCCTGTGAAATGGTAGGGAAAAAAATGTGGAAGGAAAGCTCTTTTAATCTCTGCTTCTGAAGCCTGCCTCTTTCCTCTCCCTGCAGCTGTATTTCTATTTTTCATTGCCTTAAAATTCCTGGACACAAAGCACTGGCCAGTTTGAATATCACAATGTCCTCCTAGATTGCTAAAACTGAGTCCTCCGAGATTCAAAGTCCTGAAACAAGCTTATAAAACAGGCTTATAAACATGAGATTGTTTAAAAAAATATTTCCTCTTTAAGCTAATATGTTGACTTAGAAACATTTGGAACAAGTATGTTTCTCAGTTTATTTATTGCAAGGATTGACCTAATTTACTATGTTTATTTATATACTTTATTTACTATGTTTCCTTACACATACACTATGTTTATTGATGTAGTTCTTTGTGAGCAGTGGAGGGTGTTTGTGATGAGTCAATCATAATATGACATGGCAATTTACTCTTTCCTTGGAATAGACTTTTTTTTTAATGTCATGATTTCTCTTTTTCCATGTTGTGAATCTCAGTTTTGAAGAGACTCAGATTTCATTTAAAAGGTGTCTTGGACAAGATAAAAAAGCAATGTTTAGGATCATGACCACAGTCTCAGCTAAGGATAGGAAACAGAGAAAACATGTTCCTCAAAATATATTGGAATTTGTGAAGCTGTTACCCAAGGGAAATGTTTCCCTGCATCTTTTTCAGTAAAACTCCTTTTCCTTCTTGCTATTTCTCAACTTGAAGGAAGCACTTACAGGTATTTCTGAGGCCACACATTAGGAATCTCAACCCCCCTTCAAAGACCAAGTTATTTGCAGCCAAAGGAAAAAATGGAAAATTCTGTTGGTGAAAACCAGAGACAGGAATAGAAAGATGGTCAAAATGAGAAAGGTAAGAATTAAATGAAAAGCTCATACTGCCAGAGAAAAACATTGCTTTGTAACCTTGCACACACAGAGGCAGGGGGGAAGGCTCCACCTACATATGAACACAGGCTTAACAAAAAGGAGATTTATTAAACATCACAAACATTGTAACCTGTTATTTACAACACTAATAGTAAATAAACTCTAGGAACCAAACCACAGCCTATTTTGCTGCAATTCCTGTCTGTGCTGGCAGGCCAGGGCTGCATTTCTGAAAATATATTAGAAATAAATCCCAAAAAGCTCCCTTCAAAGGAAGCAAAGTGTTGTAAATATGAATCAACCCAGTGTGAAGGACCACCCTGAAGTCTCGTGTGTGCTCCTCATGCAAAGCAATGACCTGATGGATCTTCTTCCTCCATTCCTCTTAATGCTGCATTGATTGGCTTTGCTTGGAGATACACAAGCGGGTTTACACTGAGAGCAGCTGAAGAGAGTCAGGAGGAGGGGATGGTGGGAACCACTGTAGTGCTCCTGCCTATCCTGTGATGAGGCTTTTTGGGGTGAAGCAGGCTGGATCCTGAGGTCCTGCAGTTTTCTGTTCTTACATGTGGAATGAAATGAGTTGTAGAATCCAAAAGTCCTCTGTCTTGTTTGTGGGTGCAGCCCACAGGTAGGGTGGGGTTTGATGGGGAGTTCTTTCGTTTGTTTGTTTGTTTGGTATTTTTTTTAATGATCCTTGGATTTTCAGGATTTCACATTGTCTTGCCTGGTAGGTAGATGGGAGGGTTGAAAAGGAGCTTTATGGCTCCTCCTGTCCTGATTTCACTGCTCTATTTTGTGTGTTTGTATGAGGCAGGGCTGCAGTGGGGAAGCATAGAATTCAGTGGGGAGAAGTGCTCCCAGCTGTACAGGAAGAGGGAGTTGGGGGGGGAGGAAGTTAAAATATTATGATCTCCTAGAAGGTCAGTAGATGAAATGGTTAAAAGCAACAGCAGTGAAATTTCTGAATGCTGGCAGGGGCTTGTATGGTGTGTGTGCAATGGGTTCCTCAGAGCTGTGTGGTTGCATCAAAAGGGCAAGGCAGAGGGCAGTGGGGAGTGCTGGCAGGGAGGGAATTGCAGCATCACTGGAACTCCAGGATGGCAGAGTCTCTCAAGAGCACTAAAGTCCACCAGGCTTTCCAGGGCCAGCAACACCACTGGCATCCTGTGTTTGGTGGTGAGCGAGTGAGGGGCTCAGAACTGGGAGCTTTCCTGCACTGTCTTTCCAGGCCTGATGTGTCCTCCTTCTGCAGGTGTGGACCAGGCTGAGGGAGGACTCTGAACCTGTCCTGGCTGCAGACCTGAGCTGTGCTGGGCTCCCTGCCTGACTGCAATGTAAGCTACCTTGCTCTAGAGCTGTCACCAAGTCACTGTGCAGCCACCAGTGTCACAGCACTGAGGACCTGAAAACTCCTCTCCATGTACCCTGTGCCCTCTGTCTCGTACATTTTCTTCTGCAGGCTTTGGTTTTTTTGCTGTCATAAATCCTGTAGGATTTAAGTTCTAGCTACTGATCCCTCTGACAGTAATGGACCATTAACTAGCTGGAGATAAAACAGAAGGTGTAAATCCCCCTCCCTTAGGGAATTAGAAAGCAGGCCATGAAAGGCAAGAGTTTGTTGTCATCACAAACGAGGCCTGATTAGCTCTGCCTGCCAGGCTTCCCCAGCCCAGCCAGGGGAGGAACAAGAAAGCAGAAGGTGAGGTTCATACAAGAAAGCAGAAGGTGAGGTTCATACTTCATTTGGATCTGCCAAGGGAGGGTCTTTGGCCCTGGTGTTTGAGCTTGTTTATCCCATTGCTGGGGTCTTCCCTGTAAGATAGTGGGGGAATTATCCCCAGGGACTGATGCTGTCTCTGGTTGGGAGTGTGGTGTTTATTCCACATTGAGACAGGGCGAGATGAGAAGAGCAAAAGCTTTGCTGGCATCAGAGGCAAGGGAGGGAAAAGCACAGGGTGTCTGTGCCCCAGGGAAGGGCCCAGACTGCTCCCAACCTGCCAGGAGGAGGAGATGAAGCAGCTCTGCAGGTTGGTGTGAACCAAGTCCAGTTCCCAGTACTTTCCCTGGGCTCTCCAGTGCTGCAGAATGGCTTTGGTGTGTATCTGTGGGGGTGAGTTTGCTGCTTACTCTGTTCGCTGGATCTTGAGGTCAGCACCCACTGACTGAAGAAGTTAATTACCTCCCTCTTGCAGGAATAACTACTTTCAAGGTCTCCCAGGCCATTAATCAGCCATCTTCCTTTGAAAGAAGTTTTAATTGAATTGCAGTTAGTCATCACTAGAGCCAGGATGGCCAAGTCAGACAGGGGTGTCTTCAGAGACCTAACTGGGCTCTGCTTGTGGTGAGTGGAGTGGTTTATATTTATGCACCCCCCTCCCCAGCCTTCCCCCTATTCCTGGTGTGTTATGAGCACTCTTTTGTAAGCATGTAAAGCTGAATATTTTAAACACTGTTTAAAATCTGCAGTTCATGGGCAGAGCTTCAGAAGAGCAGATCAGTCATCTCAGGGTGCTGAGGGTCTCTCTCCATCTGCAGCAGCCCCCCCTGCCTTGTTTGGAGGTCAGACTCAAAGGGTCAAGGGACAGACTTAAAATGTCAAAGGTCGGGCTCAGAAGTCAGACTTCCGTTGTCTCAAGTTCATCTAATGCTTTCATTACCTTCTCTCTCAGGTGCCCCTGGCCGTGGCCAGAAGGTGGCAGTGGAAGAGCATCCATCGCTCTGCAAACACGGGGCTGCTCCGAGAGCCCGCAGTTCGCAGCCAGGGCAGAATCAGGGACTGTTGTACATCACAGCAAGCAGCTGCACTTCGCCCTATTTTAAGAGAGATCCCATATCTGTGATACCCGAAGTGCCAAAATCTGTACCCTCATACTTAATGACCCCAGATACGTGTAAGGAAATCCATTGTTCGCTTGAAACCAGGAGGAGAAAAGCTCTTCTGAGAGTGTAATTGCAAAACACTGGACTTCAAAACAGTTTTAATCACTTTAATTCCTCAAATGAGTAAAACATCTGCATATCAAGTCCACTGCAACTGCCTGAAAAACATAAAGGATTCTCACAGTTAAGCAAAATAAACAAAATTGTCCCAGCATCACATTTTAAGTCCATATTTGTTAATGATTGTGTGGCCCCCTTTTTAACTGCCCTCAGTGTTGGGATAACCCAGAAAAACCCTCCAGAGGAAATGCAGGTAGAGTTATTGGTCAATGTTATTTTAACTTGAATTTTAATATATTGTCATGATTAATATTATGGTCCTGAAAGTTACTGCATGCAGATGGACTTGCTAGAGCTTGTTTACAATCCCTTAAAATTAAACTGACCTCTTGCTTGTATTTTGGGTTGGATTTTTTTTGTGTTTTGGTTCTTCTTTCTTCAAAAGAAAGTTTTAAAAGATCTTGTTTGAAAGAGTAAATTATCAGTCTAGGAAGCTGATTTACTGCCAGGATCAGGTCACACACAAAAGCAACACTAAAAATCCTCCCAGTTTATATTTTTGGAGGGAATCTTTCTTTACTTTTCTTGACAGTATTGCTCAAATGGGAGTTTCTTTCTAAAAATTCCCTCTGAAAGGAATAAAAGAAAAATGGGGAAAAGTCATGAGTTCTTCAATCACCTTAAGGACAGAGAAGATGCCTACAGAAAGTAACAACTAAAGGAGGCTCCTGAGACAAGTATCAAAGAACAGCATGAGAATGAGGAGACAAAATTGTAAAAAGGGAAGGTACAGAACAGAATTGTACAAGTGATATCAGGAGTAGCAAGAAAGTTCTAAATATGCATTGAGAAACAAAGGTAAGGAGACCACGAAGTTATTGACTCATTAGTGGATTAAAACAGGGGAATCTTCAGCACAAAAAACCAAGAAGCCCCAAGTTCTTTCAGAAGACTGGAAAGGAGCAAATCTACTCATTTTCTAAGAAAGGAAGGAAAAGACTAATGGGGGATTTGTCTATCAGTCAGCTTACCTTCAAAATGCCAGAAAGATCTTGGAAAGCACAAAATCTTGGTGAGCAATGAAAGAAAACAAGGGAATGATTGAGAGTCCAAAG
>NW_016690205.1:1065439-1076406 GCF_001604755.1 Lepidothrix coronata
TGATGGAGTGACATTCCTGCAGCAGGACACTCAGACAGACATTTGAGCCAGTGTGGGATGTTCCATTTCCTGATGCCCTGGACTCTCACAGAGCAATTAAACAAAATGGTTCATGTTCTGTGAGAGCAAATCTTGCTGGAAGGGACTGTGATAAAGGAAAGATCTGCCTTCACTAATGGCACTGACTCATTTCAAACCAAAAGCTGAAATCATTAAATGATCGTCTGTAATTAAGAGGTCTGACACATTTTAAACATCCTCTTTCTACAGCTGGTCACTATTGAACCTTCCCTCTGAGCTGGACATGAAGCCAGTGCAATACTGATGGAGCACTTTCACAAAGCTTTTAGCAGAGGCACAAGGAAACAGAATTTTCTGCCATAGCTTGTGAGAGGCAACCTGCACTAAGCAACATTTCTGATTTTTAACATAATTTTCTCTGATTCTATTTATCTTGTTCTAGCTCTTGTCTGCTAGAGAGGAAGGCCAGATACCAGAAAGCATCCTTCCTGCAGGAAATGGGAGGTCACTCCAGGTACCCCACAAAATGCTCTTGAATATTTCTGTGTATGTTCCAATCCTTGGGAGCTGCTGGAAATCAGCAGCCAGACAGCTGAAATGGTCACTCTTACCTGCTGCATGTGTGGAAATGAAAAGCCCACTTTTCTCCGAGGTCTGTAGGCTCCTTTTATCCCAACAGGAGCTGTGACCTTTATCAGCTATAGATTCCTGGTTCCAGGTACAAACCCTTGTTCTTGTGGGGTGATAAACCAGAGGCACAAACAGGCAACAGGGCTCCTTGCCACACTGCACACTTCAAGCAATCATTTACTTTCCAGGGGACCTTTAATTAGTATTGATTTGTCTTCTTGCTCAGACAGATTCCAGGCACAGGGATGGGAGGCTGTGCCAGCTGGGGCAGCATCAGGAGCCTGTTATCCTGCAGCATTTTACACCAGTGGAGGAGGTCTCCAAACAGAAGACAGATGACACAGTCTGAAGCAGAGGTGGGGCTCACAGTGCCTCTTTTGAGAGGTGAGTGCAAGAGGAAACAGAAGAGGTAATATCAGTAGGAGCAAGAGACCCATTTGGAACAAAAAGGAGTTAATAAATCCATGAGGATGAAATCTGAAAGTTTCTTAGAAAGAATATAATGGCCTGGGGACAGCTTTTTAGTACTCTGGGAGAACAGAGATGTCTAAGATTAGGTGGAATATCAATCCTTTATGCCTCCCCCCGAATAGTTTTAATTCATTTTCATTAATTCTTTTCAGTATTTATTTTCCTAACAGATTAGGAAAGGCCTTTTAATTCTGTTTTATTAAGCTGCTTTATTAGTATCAGATAGTTATTCTAATCACTGTCTTGCCTACGTGGGCTCTAGCTGACTTCATGCAATAGTATCTCCTAATAACACAGCCTCGGGAGACTTGTTTAATTTTATCAAATGCATTCATGCTGAATGTTGAAGAGAAACTGATAATTATTTCTTGAGAAGAGATGGTACTTGATATACCTACTAGCTCTGATTCAGAGTTTTGTTTTAGCTTTTTATTAGGTTGATAATTATATATATTTGTGGGTTTTGCTTCATGGACTTCAGTCTGCCAGAGCTTTAGGAGGAGATCTCTCAGATCTTGGGTTCTTCCACTTGTTAGAAACTGTTCTTGGGATTATTGTATAACACGAAACAAACAGGCTGGCAGTTCACCTTATTCTGTTTTTCTTCTACTGGTGTTGAGGAGGAGAAAGGAAAAGAAGGGACCCCTTGTAAAATTCCTGTTATCCTGATTTGAATCAAGACTATTGCTGATGTGGATGGAGGTGGGATGAAGGTTCTCAGCCCAAAGTGTGACTGTAGCTGGTGGAGCCCCATACAAGCTCTGAGGAGTAACCTGTGTTTGCTCCTTGCCTGCTCAGATAGTGTGTCCAAATACACTGCAGAAGAAGAAGGAGCTATTTGGAACCAGGCCTAACACAGTTATTAAATGCTCTGAGTCAGAGACCTCACAGGTTCCTCTCAGGCTTCTGTCTCTTTTCCAGATGCAGTGACAGCTTACCCACACTGCTGCTTATTCCAAAGTGGATTCTCAAATGTCTCATCAGTGCCTGTTGGGAAGTACCTGTGCAGGGTTGATATTCAGTGGATAAGAGGTGCCTGCTGGATTCCCAGCCATTAATAAGAGAAATTAGCACGCTTCTGAACAGCTAAACTCTGCCATATCTTGTTGTAAGATCTTTCTTGCTGTGTTTCTGCAGTTACTAAAACATGTCCTGGTGGTTAAAAGTGGCAATATCCAGCTCACAAGGTTAGAATATTTCCTAAAAGGATGTTGCTCTCCCTGACAACATATTTTGAATTTCATAGAAAACACCTCTAGCTAACGGAGGTTAAACAGAGCACTTCAAAGCTCTCTCTTTCATTTCTTTTGGGATTAAACTTGTTTAGTTACCGTAAATGGGACATTAGCAAGAGTTTCTACCTACATGATTCGCTGTTTTCTACCCTCTGGTTATGCTGTGAATGTCAAATTCAAATCTTGTGGAGAGAGGAACCTCAAAGCTCATTTTGGACCTATTATCTACAGCAGAATATCACAGTGACTTGGTTAAATCACTGGTCTCCATTTAAGAAGACACAATAGGGACACACTTGTCTCTGCTCTAAACTGTGTTTCAAAGAGCTTGGACTTTCTGCAATAAAAGGTGAAATCAAACTGCAGATCCGTGTTTCAGATATCTGCAATTTAGGATAATCTCTAGAGCTTGCTATTTTTGCAGCTATTTTTAAATAGATGAATTGTGAAACTCACTGTAGCTCTACATTATCTTTATCCATCTCCTTGAGTCTCAATATTTGAATGTAAATAGCTTCAGATGCAGAAAGCTGTGCTGACACTTCACTTAGTTTTACTCACTGCTGACAGAAAGTCTAACACTATTCTTGTGCCAGTCTGGCCTTCTCCCAACCCACCTTCCACCTCTGTTTTCAAATACCTCATGTTGGATCTGGAAGTGAAAGTGCTTGCCTAATTATCTCTATTTTCAGCACTGCAAATTAGGATGTTTGTTGAACATCACATTGCAGATTCAGCTTGTCCAGGTAATTCATTTTAATACTAAAAATCCTGTGCATTTTCTTCTTGCCCCCAATTTTTTTGTCCTTTTCTGATCACTCAGCAAACCCATAATGGTTTAGAAAGCTACCAAATATTCCACTTGGACATACCTCCTTCAGTGGTGGGCAAACACTGAAACATCTTCTACCCCTCTTAGAAGTGACCTAATCCCCAGGAACCAAGGTATTTTAAGAATTGTTGAATTGTTATGTGAATTCATTCCTTTGACCTGTTGGGGGTTTGGGATTTGTTGGTTGTTCTTTGCTTGCCAATGGAGTTCACATGTTCACAGAAGACATTTAACCTGAGGCTGCTGGTTACTGTGCCACTGAATCCTTGGAAAGCAGATCTGAGCTAAACCCACAAATCAGATCTAAACTTGGTAAGACTGAGTGAACACACAGGAGCACAGACAGCATCCCAAGCTGATTGTACAATGCACTTGGAGAGGGTTTGACCCAAAATGTTGAATGCTGATGTGCAGAATGAGCTGCTGTCTGGGCTGACCCTGCTGACAGCCCCTCCTGAGGGGGCAAAGTGAAGGTGTGACTTCTCATGCTGCATCTCTGAGATGTGACTGCCTCACACTGAGCTGAAGGGAGATGTCTGCATGAAAAACAGTGACCTGAAAGTCAAGAGCCTTTCCTTAACATGCGTGGGGGAAGGAGATGAACCTTCTCAGTCAAGGATTGAAAGACAACTTTTCAAAGTTCTGTTGCCCTTAGCCAATAATTTAATGATTTCAGGGTCTGAGAAGTCTGGCTTTCAATCCCCACTTCTTCTGTGTCCTCACCCTGTCCCTGGGCAGCAGCATTTCCAGGTGAGCAGTGCCACTGTAAACTCTTCCATGGGAAAACCTGTTTCTTCATTTAGCAATGAAGGAAGAATGTTAGAAACCAGGAAAGAATGTAGATCTTGTCAGACGCTGTGTACAACTTTTTGGGGGGTGAAAAGTGTTTGGAACAGTGCTTTCCACAATGCCTTAAAAATAAAGAAACCCATCATTTTTAACTACAGCAAAACACAGGCCTTCCAGATCTTCCCTGCACTTTGTGTGTGATGTTGTCAAAACTTTGACTGGTGATGATTTGCATCTCTGTCTGTCCTCAGTCTGTGGCAATTTTCCAAGAGGAAAATTGTTTTTTCGAAACAATCTAGAATTAGCTGTGACAAGTGACAATTGCATGGGTGGCACAAAAGGCTTTTACAAACAAACATCATTTATACAACAGACATAAATACACATTTTAACAGAGAAGTGATTCATAATGATAATATTATTGACTTGTTAAGATTAAACAGGTCTGCCATATGCTGCCTAGTGGTTTAGATGGTTTCAAATCTATTTTTATTTTTTTAATATATGCATATTAACGACAGATGTTGAATTTAAAATGATCCAGTAATTGAGGGAAAATAATTCCAAAGCTTAGCACTGAAGATTTTGTCTTGTTAATGATTTTAAATACCTTGTATATAATACATATTGGTGATACAGCTCATAGCTAACTCTTGCACATAATATTTGAACTATTTTCATCTTACTTCCTGCAGAGCTGCCTCCAGTTGCTGAGGAGTGGGTTGGTTGAACACTTGCCCCGGAATTCCATCCCCAATCTTTCAATTATTTTTATAAAAAAACCCTTTCACAGGTGCATGTGCCCTCAAACTCACCTGCCTCTAGATTGTGCACTGACAGCTCTGCTCACGTGGACCTCACACCAGTGGGTCATGCACATGCTTGGCCTGCCCCTGTTGCACTGTAGGGCTGAGGGGAGGGAGGAAAAACCCGATCAAAAATCCACTGAAGTGGCACACCACAAGTGAGGGAGCACAGGAAGGCTTCAGTGACTCCTGCATTCTCACGGGACCACCTCTGGGTGATCACAGACTTAGCCTTTGGGTGGGCATTGTTTGCTTCAAGTCCAAAAAATAATAATTTCTTCTTTCCTTCTTGCCCTGCCTCCACGAGCCCAAGATGGGCTTGGTTTACAACACAGGCTGTAGCTTCACCTTCCCACTCCCAAGGGCAGCTGGTCACACAAACTGGAGCTGTGGCTGACAGCATCCTGCCACATTCCTGCCACATTCCATCAGGGCTCCGGAGTCCTTCGGCTGTGGAGTTCTCAGTAGAGCATTGCCCTGCTCCCTGTGGCTGAGAAGCTGCAGGAAGAGAGCCAACCCCTCGTGCTGCCCGGCCTCACCAGAGCCCCAGCTGCTCCAGCTGAGCACAGCACCTTCTTGGTGAAGCTGCTGGGGAGAACCTGAGCTGGGCAAGAGTGACCCTCAGCACCACAAACGTCCCCAGGCTCTCACAAACCCCTTCTGCTGCTGTGAGTCACAAACACCTTTCCAGCAGGTTGTCTGGAAGCCGTGCTCAGCAGGAGAGGCAGATCTCATCACCACCAGCTTCTCTCTGCAGTCCTGCTCGCTGCTGAAAGGTCTCCAGTGCCTCATGGAAACACAGGAATTGCAGGAAATGTAGATGTGGGGATTAAAAATCCCCTTTTAGATGTTCCCTGCAGAGATTAAAAAAAAAAAAAAAAAGAAAAGAAAAAGCACAGGGAAATTACAAAGTGATAATTTAGGGATGGAGAGCCCAGTCAGCTGCAAATAGATAGCAGTGATCCCAAATTGATTTCCAATGGGTCAGAGACATAAAGCAGAGAGCTCCTGAGTGTGTGTTTTCTCGTTTATATAAATTACTAGCTTCATTAACTTAGTTTGACAAAGCAGGCTGTAGAAAGGGAAAGTAAGCAACAACAGACAAGAGCGTCAATCTTATCTGCTTCTTGACCAGGAGAGTAAACTTATAGATCCCAAAGGGACATAACTCCCTGTGAGATGTATTTGAGCTCCATGCCCTTAACCTCTCACTCCTTGCCCTGTAGGGAGGCAGCCTGGCCATCTTCTGACTAGCTCTGAGTCATTAAGTTGGAAAAGACCTCCAAGATCATGGAGCCCAGCCTTTCCCCCAGCACTGCCAAGCACGTCACTGAACCATGTCCCCAAGTGCCACATCCACACATCTTTTAAATCCTCCAGGGATGATGACTCCACCACTTCCCCGTGCAGCCTGTTCCAATTCCTGACCACCCTTTTGGAGAATATATTTTTCCTAATATCCAATCCCATGTAATCCTGTGTGAGTCCTTAAGAGAGAGAGCACTGTGATGTCTTTTTCTTCCCCAGGCAGCACCAAGAAAATGCTAATATTCCCAGTTTCAGATGGCAACATCCTCAAGGCTCCTTGTTCTCCTGAGTAGTTGATCAATGATTTCAAAAGTCTGGGGGAGGGTTGGGAGTGCAGGGAGCAGAGAAACACCAGACAAAGTTTGATTGAAATCAGCCTGTTGTGTCAGTACACAGCAAGAATGTACTTCAAACCTGCTGAGACAGGGATTATGACAGTGATCTCTGAAGGAAAGGTCCTATTAATTTGGCTGCATACCTCTGATGCACCTGCAGCTCCTCTCTGGGACTTCCAGTAAAGCATCTTGATCTGGAGGGAAATCGGGTACAAAGGAACAGAGTCAGTGATGGTTGTGACCCACAGTGAGGTCCCTGAGCATGGGGAGAAGTATTTACTTGCTGTACACACAAAAGCCAGAGCTCCAAGGGGCAGGCCAGGCCAGCTGCAGGTCCACACAGGAAATGTTTCAGTGCAGCGCTGCTGTGTCTTTCTGCTTGCAGAAAGAAGAGAGAAGAGCTCCTTTCAGAAAGCTCTGCTTTCAGTGTGCTTTCCATGAGTCAGAAATGTTTGCTTTGACCCTTGGGCAACCTTTTCTTCAGGGTAAGGAGGAGAAATGTCACTATTTTTGTCTGAGAAAAGAAAAAGATAGTGGGCAGTGAGAGTGGGGGGCTGAAGGTAAAAGTTTGTATTACATTTCTTCATGCAGAAATGGCAAAGGCAGCTGTGACTTTACCACCAGCACATTGTTTTTCTCCCTACCCTCTTCTCATCTGGTGGGCAGATTGATTGATGTATTGTCTAATTCTGTCCAATTTTGCATTTTTTTCCCCAGCTGCAGGTGTACCATTTTCAGCTTTTATCTGTACCCTGCATCATCTCAGACATCTAATTATAACTCACCATCGACAGCTCAGCCAGCAAGATTTGCTCCATTAGAACTGTGCAGAGCATCTGTTGTTCAGCTGGTATGATAAGTACCAGCTTTTCCCAGTCCATCCCTCAGCTGAGAAACACTCACCATGTTCATCTGAGCAGTGGCCTTATGGCAGGACCTGCTTTTGCCCACCCCAGATAAATTGCCATTCCCTAAACATGATACAAATACAGCCTTGAATTTCCTTCATCCAAGTATGAGGAAAATTTATTTGAAGTAATGCATTGTGCAAGCAAGTTAGTCTTTTTTGACTGCTCTGAGCAGATATTCTCAAAGTGGGGGAGAGACAACTCTACCTGGCCCTTATTAAGGTTTAATTAAGTGTTTTTCTTTGTCTACCTGATTTCAGCTTTAGTGACCTTTGGTCACTATCTAATCTGTTTTTTAGTTCCTGATCCAATACTGACTGACTTATATATGTGTTTCTTAAGTACACTGCCTTTTGATACAAGCCCCATGTTTTACCACAGGGCATAGCCTGTGTTTGAGGAAGCATTAGTGCATCTATAAACACTGGAAATACAGTATATTTGCTGGAATGATGCTCTGTGAGTCCTTCCAACAGCTATGCAGAATAGCTTCAAATTGTGAAGCTGTGACCCTGCTGTCTAAATCTGTGCTCTTCACTGTAAGTGAAGACACCTCACTCTCCCCTGCTTTTCCTTCCATATCCGTAGCACTGCCCACATTTCAGAGATGCTCAGAGCTGTAGAGGTTTGGCCCAGTGGAATCTTCCAGAGGATTTTTGCAATGAGGAGGTGTGATCCTCAGTGACCCCTCCTTTTCCAAAGCCCAAGACTGTCCATGCTCTGATAACCCACTTGCTGTCTCGTGCCTTTGATACCTACCCAAAATTCCCACCCCCAAGCATGTGTGCTAACTCCATAATGCACCTAGGAGTGTTTACTGGAGACTGTCCTTTAGGAACAGTCCAAGGAACCCTCATAAATAACACTTATTTACTGCTGTAAGACACAGAACACCTGGGTCTGTACCTGCTGACAGTCTCTCTGTACATGGAAATAACTGGAAAGAAATCCCAGCAGAGGAGGAGGATATTCCATTCTGCCAGACCTCAGCTCAGATGCAAACCCTGCTCATCCCTGCAGAGCACTGCCCTGCTCTGTGCGAGTCCTGGGCTGCAATGTAAGCAAGGAACAACAAAAGCCCTTCCAGGGAAAGTTAATAGATTCATCAAGTTCTGAACCAGGCTACCCTATAAAATCGAAGCATGCAATGATTTCTTAAATTGTAATTAAAAAGTATACCACCAAAAATACCTTAGTGATGAGCCCTGGCCCCTCAGAGAACCACAGCAGCTCCCTGGAGAGGGGTGGAGATTGGCAAACAAGTTTCTCATGACAGCTTTTAATAGAATTATTTGCATAACTGGATTAAAGTAGTGCATCAATGTGCCTCTAAATCTTATTATTGTTTATTACTCTGTATATCAGAGAAAACGGTAATTAAATTGAGCAGAGATTCTTGGGGCTCTATTCAGAGGCAGGACTGAGCCAACGTGGCTGTGCCTCGGTCCCTGCCAGCCTGCAGAACCCCCAGTCCTCCAGCCCGTGGCTGGAATTCCTCTGTGCACAACACAGGGAAAGCCTGGAAAAATGGCAGTGCAGGACCAGTGAGGGGGCAATGCAGGACCAGTGAGGGGGACCAAGGGGGCTGCAGAGGAGAGAGAAGGAGCTTCAGGAGTCTGTGCTGGAGAATGCAGATCATTCCAGGGGGCACCTGCAAAATCTATGGTGAGCAGTGCCTGAAGCGAGGGGCAGGCTCTGAGCTTTCTGCTGCCAAAGCACATCCTGACAGGTTCAAGGCATGTCCAGGTTAAACCAGCACTTAGATGAGGGTGCCTGCTGTGCTGGGCACTCCTGAGGACCTCTGTGAGATGACAGACCTTGGCACTGCTCTAACAGCGGCTCCAGAGGCTGCTGGAAAAGAGATATTCCCAAAGCATCTGTCACTGTGGGAACAATGTGTGCACTGAACAGCCCTTCATTTCTGTCTCGAGGAAACAAAATACAGAGGCAAATCCCTTATTTGCTTCAGGCAGCTCTCTGCAGCCACCATCTTCAGCCATTAACATTCAAAGGAACATTAATAACTCAAACTGCAGTGCTGGCAAATGAGGGTAAAAATATGATGTGTAAGAAGGAAATGATCCCAGGCCTGCTGTGGCTGAGAAAGTCAGCCCAGTTACTGCACTGAGCTTTGGATTACTCTGGATTACAGCACTGTCTGTGTTTAGTGTAGGAGGCTGTGCACATTATAGGCCACCTCAATGTTAATTAACCTTTACAAACTGACAGATTAAAAAATTCAGTAAAAGAAAAACCTCTGAAAGTCAGGATTTTTTTGTTATTTGAAGCTGCTTTTTGCAGTGTTGTTTCAGTGCTCTCTTGGTGTCCTATTCTCTGTGGTCTTTAAAAGAGTCCTGAAAAAAACCTGAAAAGCTTGTAAAATTTGGTTGGTTTGTATGGAAGTGGGGTTTTTTGTCTTTTCAAAATCACCAATTATTCCAGTAGCTTGCTATATTGAGCTTGAAGGAAAAACAATTTCCTGAAATTCAACAAAGCAAAACATTCTTTAACAGGTCATTCAAATCTTTAAATCAAGGTAAGCAAGGCAGATACACTTAATCTCAGAGTGAATGCAAGTAATGCCCAGCTTAAAAGGACCTCCTTCATTCAGTGTTTCTGTAATCACAGAGTCACAAAATCATAAAATGCTAAAGGGTTGGAATGGACCTCAAAGATCATCTAGTCCCAACCCTCCTGCCTCCCACTAGACCAGGTTGCTCAAGGCCTTATCCAACTGGCTTTGAACGCTGCCAGGCTGAGGCATCCACAATGTCCTTGGGCAACCTGTTCTAGTGTTTCACCACCCTCACAGTAAAGAATTTCCTCCTAATGTCTAACCTAAATTTCCCCCCTTTCAATTTGTACCCATTACTCCTTGTCCTATCACTACAGATTCTAATTTATTGTCCTTTCACTACAGATTCTAATATCCTCCTTACTAGCAGCAAAACAACTTGAAATTTTAGGGAATTTGTGAAATGGGATTTCGAATGTTTTTCCAACACTTTTCTCAGTGTGTGCATATGGATCTGTGGGAGTTTTTTAACCAGATTAAGCCTATTGAAAGGTGATGAGCAGAATTATATTCACAGTTTCACAGCAGGAGTACATGTGCAAACTAAAGAAACCTCTTCTCTGTCTTCCCTCTGCCCTCATGTCCACTGGCATTGCCTCACAGTGCTAATGTACCTGGCCATGTGCAGTTGTGGTCAGCCAGATGGCCAAAACTGCCCCTGGGTTGCTCTGCTTCTCTGGCTGATCTCCCCTCAGCATCAGGCAGCTCCTCATGCCATCACAGCTTTTAGCTGAGCAGCCTGGAAGAAACCTCTTCAGGATCAGTGTTTTCTTCCAGAACTTTGTCTCGTACTCTTACCTGTGATCTCAGATACTTTCAGCTCAGGAAGGAAGGAACTAGGAACCATTAGGTTGATTATGGCTACCATTAGCTTGATTATAGCTTCTAACTCCCTCATTGAAATGTGAATGTCAAAGGAAATTGTTTCTTCCCAAAAGACTCCTTCAAAGGGGAGCTCCTGCCACTCCGCTCCCTTTGGCAGCTCTGGCTTTGACTGCTCACGCAGTGCTCGTGTGTGACTCAGTGTCCACGACCCCTTCAGCCCACTGTCTCTTAA
>NW_016690205.1:1076419-1103561 GCF_001604755.1 Lepidothrix coronata
CTTAACAGACACCTCCAGAAGGGCTCCTCAAGGCAGTATCAAAGCCTCTGGCTCTCTCTGGAGATCAAAGCTGATGGCACCATTGCCACCTGTCAAAATCAGCTCCTGGAGGAATGGGTGGAATTCGTCTCAGCACTGACAATGCTGTGATGACAAAGGCAGCTGACTTGCAGCAGGGCTGCAAGAGACAATGGCAGGAACACAATTCAATGTCAGTAAAGTGGTGGTGTGTCTTAATGTCCCCTATTTGAATGATTTGCCACTACAGGTTGTGTTTCAAGTCAGTCCATCCTTGATGGCAACACTTGCAAATCTACCAAACAGGCTGTTGCCCACTCTGCATCACATTTCACATCACAGAAATAACATCACTCTGCTTTTATTTACCCTCTTGCAATACTACATCTCACATTGCTACATGCTCTGCTGCAGGCCCACGAGACACAGGGGAGGTTGGGATTGCAGGAAGATGCTGGGTTCCAGAACCAGAAAACCCAAATTCCTGTGCAGTCACAAGGACTGTGACTCCATCCCCTGGGCCTGGGGCAGGGAGCAGATGGGGGTGAGGGGAGAAACCCTGCAGGGCAGACACAGCACACCCCAGCAAGGGCCACAGGCACACAGGTGACCCAGTCATCTTGAACAGAGGCACCTGGAGGGGTTGCAAGTGAGCTGCTGCCATCACCCTGCATGTCACCCACACCCCCGGGAGAGGGGACACCACTGCTGCCAGCACAGCTCAGCTGGCACAGGGAGGCTTGGAGCAGCTCCTGCCAACCTGATTTCCTGCCCACAGCTGGGGTAGCTGCTGAGGGACAGCATTTCAGAGACCTTTATGCTATTTGCAGCTTGGCCCTAACTCAAGAGGACTACAGGAATATTGTTAGTCCTCTGCCTTAGATCCTGGGCTAAGGAATGGACTCTGGGTAGATAGCAAATTTAATTTCTACCCAATCCAAAACATTCCCTCATTGAGGTATTTAGGTTTCATACTCATCCTTGCTTCTCCCCGTCCCCAAAACCCATGTCTGTACTGAGTAATATCCAAAACAGATAGGAAGGATCCCTGTATCTTATTGTGGTAATATCTCCTTGCCTCTAACTCCAGTCAAAGAAGAAAAGACATTTTTTAAACATGACATCTGCATGTCATTCTCCATTAGAAGTGGAGGTGCTGAGGAAGATAAGCATGGGAATTGTGTTGTTATAATTGAGCCCTGAAGACAAATGTCAGGAATGAGGACTAATTAGAAGTGGAAAAGACTTACAATGTTACTGTACAAAGGAAATGCACTCCCACCAGACCTCGTTTACAGCACCACACTGGCCATAATGCAGTTTGTAGCGGGTCCAATTTTCTTCTTTCTCCAGGCAAACATTTTCTTCAGCTCTCCCCTGAAGCTGTCATGGAGCCAGGCATAGAGGAAGGCGTTGGTGCAAGCAGACATCATTGCAAACCAGTGGCACAGCAGCTGGATAAAGTTGAAATACTGCTTGTCAATCAGGCTGATGTCTATGTCCTTTATCACGTTGAAGATGTGCAGAGGCAGCCAACAGACTCCAAAGGCTGCCACCACTAAGACCAGCAGGCGAAAAGTCTTCCTCCTCCGTGCACGGTCCCACTCGGCCTGGCCCTGGGTGACATTACCTGGCACCACACGGTTCTTCAGCTTGACTGAGATCCTCAGGTAGGACAGGGAGATGACAGCCAAAGGCAACACGTAGGTGATGATGAGGGTGCTGTAGGCATAAGCCAAGCGATCCCTTTTCATGTGGAACCAAAACTCCTCGCAGATGGAGAAGTCCAGCTCCGGGAACTCCGCGTGGTAAGTGTGGACTAAGGCTGGGGCAGCCAGGGTGCAGCTCAGCAGCCAAATAGCAGCCAGGATGTAAGCACAGACAGGGATGGTGAGCCTCCTGCGGAAGGGGTACACCATGGCACAGTACCTGTCCACAGCTATGACAGTCAGGGTGAACACAGACACGAACACCGTGACGGGCTGCATCAGGAAAACAAAGTAGCACATGAACCGCCCGTACACCCACCCCCGGGGCTCGAAGGCATAGGCGAGCGTCAGGGGCACACAGGTTGCACACATGAGCATGTCTGAGAAAGCCAGATTGCCTACGAGAAAGTTGGTGACATTGTGCATTTTTTTTGTCTTGCAGATAACATAAATGAGCAGGTAATTCCCAATGACACCGATGAAAACCACCAGGGAGTAGCAGGGGATGATTAGTGGCTTGAAGGACTGAACAAACTGGAGACCTGAGAATAAATTGCTGGCGTTGCTGTGAATTGCAGAGAGGAAGCTTTGGGAAGTTAAATTGTCCGAATTCATCATTTTCCTCCTTTTGTTGTCTGCCTTCAGCCGAGTGAAGTAGTTACCGCTGCACTACTCCCTCACTCAATCAGTGGGGATAATGAATGGATTACTGGCTGTCCAGAGGTTACCACATGGATAGTAAACAAGCATCCGTAAAAGCAAAAGGTGAAGTTGTAATCCTCGAGAAGCAGCTTCCAGCAATTCCTAGGAAAAATCAAATACAACCAATTTCCATTAAATTCCTCCTGTATTTACTATTAAATCCAGGTTTTGACAGCATGCCACTTAACAAACATTTAATGCACGAGTACTTACTGCTGTGGGTTTTTAATCCCATACGATTTTCCTGGGGATGCCAAGAAGTGCCCTAGATGTCTGTCTTCTGCAAATCCAGGAGCGTGGATGTTTCTGTGTGTCAGAGAGAGAGAGAGAGAGAATATATGAGGGAGAAAGAGGGTGATGCGCATTTACAAGCTAAGTGCAGATCAGTGTTTTTAAACAGTCTTACTCCCAGGTCAGGACAGATTTGTGTACCAGCTTTTCTCCCTATTGGCTGTCCTGGGTATTGCGTTGCTCTTTGCGTGCTTCTTGCTGATAGTAATTAGTTCTAGAACATCCTTTCAAAAATTCCCTTCTCCTTCCAGTGCATCTATAATTGCCCCTCACAGCTAAAAATCAATTTACATTCATTAACATGAGCCTGCACAGCATCTAATCCCAGATTCACTTTGCCACAGCCCCCAGAGTGTCCAAAAAAGCTACCTGTGAATTTGCTGCTATAATGTGACTGCGAAAGAGAATTTTAATAATATGCTGAAGGCAAATAAATGTTTATGCCACTAGAGGGTCTCAGCTATGTACCTGGTGAATGAAGTTAGGCTTAGAAATGTGCATTTAGCATGCAGCTCAAAGGAACTTATTTTATTTGCATTTGTTTTCCAGTCATGGTACAATGTTTGGTCACCCACTGTGACTATTTTCTGTAGGATTTGCACATCTTTAAACACATGTGAGCATCTGAAAGGAAATACTGGTATCCAAAAAGATTAGCTGTAAAGGTTTACCTACCCTGAACTAAAGCATACTGTTTCTAATATTCCAGCTACCCAATAGTATTTGGGGTGTTTCTTTATTCCTGCAGTAGATTTGTTAACCTTTTCTGTACCAGACCACAAGTACTAACCGGTCTGTAAATCCATCTGTACTTGTTTTGCTCGGTTCAGACATTAGAAAGCAAAAAATCACCCCATCCAGCTCTTGCCTATTGCTCTAATTCTCCCTTAACTCCTCTCCACCTCAGTCTGGCACCAATACCTCAGCTGTCCATAAAAACAGTGAAAATCCACTACATCCATCTGTACCAGCTAGGGAAACTAAAAAATAAACGGAGCAGCCTAACTTCAGAATACTTCAGAGCAGATAACATTGCTAGGTTTTGCAAGACACAATTTTAAATGACAGTTTATGTCCTAATCTGTTAGACTAAGGAAATATTGAGCCACTATTTTCTATGAGACTCTGGGCAGAACCGTATCCTTCTTTTGATTTGATGTAATTTGACATAAATCAGACTTTAACATAGATTTAATTTCTGTCTTATTCCTTTCCCTAATCCTAAAACAGAAGCAATCTTGTGCAGCCCTTGTTCAGACTGGAGCCATTCTGCCTGTGATGGATGGGCATTTTGAACTTGGTAAGTACTGACTCTGTGCTGCTCCATCCAGGGTTGGTTTATGCTCTGGACTGGAATATTGCTGTAATTCCAGCCTGAGGGGAGAACAGGCATGTAGCCACATTGCTCAGGAGTGTCATCCTTCATTTCACGCCTGTAGTAACCTACCCATGACCCAGACTAAAAATGGGATGTTAGAGCCCACTTCAGAGTCCAACCTCTCCTACCTGAGCTGGATGGGACCCAAGGGAATATGGTACCTATTTATCTCTACATACCCAAACCCAGAACAGGAGAGAGAGGAGTGGTGAGGCTGCAAAGAGGCAAGGAAAAAGGGGATTCCTGCTGCTGTCACCACCCAGTGCAACCATGGCACTTGGTGATAAGCACCATGATGCAGAAGTAATTCCCCAAACCCATAAATGCAATTGTTTCACTTAATGTGAGAGAAAAGCATGGCCTGATTTAAAGTAGGATTGCAGTAGACTTTGGACATGGTCTCTAGTACAAGCCAAAAGACATAGAAAAATGAAAGGAGGGCATATGCAAATGGTCCTCATGCTGCCACATCCTGCTGGAATTGCAAGGCTCGTGCCAGGAAAGAAGCCTCACGATGATATCCCTGCATATGTAGTAATTAAAAATTTCATTTTTAACTAAGTGATTTTTCTGCATCATTCCCAAGAGCTGCAGAGTAGACTCAATAAATATCCTCATTGTATTCCAATGAAAAAAAAGGTTTATGCTTTGCCATGTGAGAATAAAAATGAAACACAGAATCATCTAAAGAAGCCTTCAAGGTCACCTTAATGCTCAGGTCACAAAAAAACCTGTAACTAACCTTAGAGGTCCTTTTATTTCAAGCTGTATGGGTAAATCTTCCTGCATTTTCTCTTACCTTTAAATGCCCTTTTTTCACCTCTGAAATGAGTAATGAGTACACCTTCTGTTTGAAGGCTCCCACCTATTTCTGTCAGTGATTTTCTGCTTGTTTTGGCTTCAGGCAGAAAATGTCTTCGATTCAGCTGTCTTCTACAGCTAAGATCTGGAAAGATAATATTTAATAGAGGCTTGAATAGAAAAAGCAGCCCAGCAATTTAGCCCACAGAAATCCTCTTTCCTCCAAATACGAATCTTGTTTCGAATTTCCTGGGCTGTGTGACAGAGTCCCTCTTGAACTGCCTGTAAGTCCATTTCACACAGAGAATTTTCTCAGTAAAAGAGAAAAGGTCACAGGAACTGCGTTCCTGTCACGTTAGAACTGTTTTGCCATTCCAGGTGTTTAAGGGTGCCACATGTAGGAATGATGATTAGTGTTCAGTGAAACCCTGGTCTTCCCTCAGTCAGTGGAGAATGTTATACCCAGAGCCAGACCAACACCCCACAGAAATGTTTCACAGCTGAGCTTTTATAATCTCTTGTGCTCCTGTCCAACTCTGCACAGCACAAGCATTGTAAGATGCTTTTAGGCTTTACAGACCAGAACATTTTCTTGTCTCATTAGTCTCACAGTTCCAGGTGTCAGTTTTCTATGTTCCTGTTTATTTGCCTTTTCTTTTTTTGCATAAAGAGGACTTCTTTTGCATCACAGAGCTCCTTTAAAAATTCTTTCACATCATTCCACAAATGTTCTGTGCAGAAAAGATCAGGTAGTTCTTGTAGAGCCTACAATAAAAATAGATACTTCGCCTATTTTGAATGATGCAGATATGAGGGTTCCTTTAGCAAATTATTCTTTTGACCAGCCAGGGGACAGGATTTTATTTCCCACAATAATTTCATGTCAGGTCAGCCTGTCCCCCCCTCAATCATATAAATGCATCCTGCTTGCCCCTGCTGTGGACTGGAACACCACAGTTTCTAAACTCTAAGAACCATGTTTACAAACAAGGGTTTGGGGTTTTTTGGTTGGCTAGGAGTTTTTTGGTTGTTGTTGCTGCTTTTCTCAAATTCAAGGTACCAAACTTTGATAAACACAGGATTCAGTTTAAAATAATTCACTTTAGCTGAAGAGGAGCTTAACAACTTGAAGGAAGGGGATGTTTGAATTTAAGTCAAAACTTGCTTAAAGTTGCGCACTAAATATAGAAGAGGGGCTCTACTCTACATATGCACAGAATTCTTTGCCTTCTGGGGAAAGTGACACGAGAAAAGTGAGTTGGTTCCTCAGATGACAAAGATCATGTGCTGGAATAAAGATAAAAGCATAAAAACTGGGGGAAATTACAAGTGATTCCCTGGAAATGAAAGTGCCAGGTCACAATTAAACAGTGAAACTTTGGAAACCTGAGGGAGAAGGGGAGGAAAAACTTGTCATAAAAGACAGGATCAAGGTCACCTAATAATACGAATTTTTACTGTGGCTTAAATTTTGTTGCAGGTCTATACAATGAAGCAGGCAGTGCATTTGAGAGTGGAAGAAAAGAAAATCTACCACTTTGTGAGAGATTCCAGGGTGAATTTGCCTCCACTTTGTTACAGCCTCTGGACAATTTTCTTGCTCTAAGTGTCTATTCACCAGAGCAGAATTGCACTATATTCTTTAAAAACACTAGGGAGGATGGTAAACTCCAGGGCAGGCAAAGATGTATTTAAGCAAAGGAACAACATTAATGAAAGACCAAATTCACAATGGGCAAATTTAGCACGGAAAGTAGAACACTTCTAAGTGGGAGGGCAACAAATTGCCCCTTGGAAGTGCTTGCTTTTGGAACAATCACTGTATTAGGGGGGATAAAGCACCTGCTTTTTGACAGAAATCTTGATCCATTTATCACGTGCGTGTGGCCTGATTTCTTGCTCGGGGCTTGAGCTTCAGGAGGCTCCTTTCTATCCTTCATCAACACAGACTTTGGACTGCACTCACCCCTACTTGAAAATAACTCCACTATCATATTTTTTGACAGTATTCCCATTGATAATGTTCAAAAGACAGAATTAAGATGTATATACCTGCAGACCCACACAGGTGGGTACAGCTCAGACTAAATCCTAAGACATTTTTAGTATTCTTTGTTGTTCTTTGACAGGAAGATTTTTGCACTAGTGCCTGTGAAGATCAACTAGAACAGCACTTGAATATTTGCTTGATGAACTTTGCCTGTTGCTGATCTTGGCACCTGCTGAGAGCAGCTGATTTACAAAGCAGGGAGAAAGGCAGGGCCAGCACAGTCACTCTGGAAAAACAGTTCAGCCACAAGGCACTTCAGTCAGTACCATCACTGATTCTTTTTTCTCTGACCTGCCTTCCTAAAAAAATGCTGCCTGGAGACTTGGTACAGCCAGGCTTGATTCTCCCATGTCACCACACCTTAAGATTTTCTTTGCCAGGTAAATCCACGCAGGAATTAATGACCAAGAAAGAAGATGATCTGATTTTTTTATGTTAGGTTTTGGTGTGCAGTTTTGAGGGTTTTTTTGCTTTTTGTGTGTGTCTGTATGTGCTGTTGTTTGAGGAGTTTTGTTGCTGGTTTTTTGGTTTTGTTTTTGGTTTTTTTTTAATCTCTAGGCACAGGATAGATAGGTTAAATGCTATGATTACTCAAGAGGTATTTGTGTTGATTATGTTGCTTGAGAATGCTGAAGGAGTATTGTGCTGAAGAACAGAGTCTGGCTAACAAGTCTGACCATCTCTGAGTTGTCTGGACAGACATCAATGGAATTTCAGATTTTTATTACAAATCCTTCTGTAAACACACCTCTGAAATGGATCCTTGTCATGTTACAGTAAGAGAAACTTGCTGTCTTTAGAGTTCCCATAGACAGGATGTATAACACAAGGAAAACAATCAATCAAACAAACAAAGCCACGGGGCAAAATCTTTAGGAATATCTAAGCTAGAGGTTTTTCCTCTTTGTTTGTAACTATGATTTTAGGCAACAGTGCTGACACATCCTGGTAAAGTGTGCTTACTTTTTATTTTAATAACTCAGTCAGGACTAGCCTGGGAAAAGCTATCTGAATGTCTCTGATTTAAAGGCTGTTACAAGGAAGGATGCAAATGGAAAAGTATGAAGGCAGATTTCCATATCCAACAGATCCAACATCTCCTGCTGCTCCAGAAAAACTGGCATTTCTCCTCTGCTCCCGAGCCCTGAAGGGATGCAGAATCGATACCAGTACATGCCCCAAGCCGGGACGGACTGTGGGAATTGGCTGCCAGGAACATCTGCAGGTGGAATGCTGAGCCCTGGAGGAACTCAGAGGAACTCTGAGGAGCTCAGCGCTCAGAGCGTTCCCTGCAGACGCGGACAGCCGGGATTGGGGATCACCGCGAACCCCGCGGGTCCCGCGGGCAGGTCAGCCCCGGCACAGGGGAGGGCTGGCGGCAAAACCGGGCTGCTGAGGGTTAAACCTGAGCAGCAGCGGGGTAAAATGCTGCCTGCCCCATGGCACCGCTCTAGGGCACCCCGGAGAAGCAGTTCCCCCCTGCCCCGCAGTGCCAGGAGGGGCTCTGGCAGGGTTTGGGCACTGCCCGAGAGGTTTCCCCGAGCCCGGAGCGGAGAGGGAGCGGCTCCTGCAGCACCAAGGACAGCGCCCATCCCGGGATGAGCTGCTGTGCCCCTCGGTGGGACAGGGCAAGACAGCCACAGCCACCCCGGAGATGCTCCTGTGCCCCTCGGTGTGACAGGGCAGGACAGCCACAGCCACCCCAAAGGCAAGGGCAGGGCTCTCAGAAGCCCCCTGTCCCGGGGGGTTCCCCTGCCACCAGCAAAATGTTCTTTGCCCGCAGAAATCTTCTATGTGCAACCCCTGAAAAACCATCAGAGCAGCAGTTACACCGAACCCCGCACCCGGAGGGGATCTCTCCCCAAGAATTGAAGAAGGAAAAAGCATTTCCTGCTTCCTGCACGTCGTGGGTTAACTACAGTGGGCAGCTGAGCCCCGACAGCCACTGGCTCACTGCCCTGTGGTGGGACGGGGGAGACAACTAGAGGAGTAAAAGTGAGAAAACTCGTGGGTTGAGATACAGTTTAATAACTAAAGTGAACACTGCACGCACAAACAAGGCAGAACAAGGAATTCACTCACCTCTTCCCATGAGAGGTGGGTGTTCAGCCACGTCCAAGAAAACAGGGCTCCATCACGTGCAGCACCACCTGGGAAGGCAAACACCATCACCTCCAACATCCCCCCTTAATTCTTCCCCCAGATTTACATGCTGAGCACGACACCACATAATAGAGAATACCCCTGTGGTCACTTGGGTTCAACTGTCCCAGCTGTGTCCCCCAAAACTCCCTGTGCACCCCCAGCCTCCTGACTGGTGGGGTGAGGAGCAGAGAAGGCCTTGGCTCTGTGTGAGCCCTGCTCAGCAGGAACTGAACCATCCCTGTTATTGACATGTTTGCAGCTCAGATCCAAAGCACAGCCCCATACCAGCCCCTGTGAAGAAAATTAACTCTATCCCAACCAAATCCAGCACTTTGCATTATCCCAAGGTGCCCACCCACCCTGGGGATGGGTGAAGGGCAGAAGAGAGCAACAGCTCTCTGATGTTCTGTAGGGACCACACTGACATGAGAAAACTTTCTGCTTTCATGGAACAATGAGTTCAATTAATACGTGTCAAATGAAAAGGAAAAAAAAAGACCAGAGGACCAACATCAGCAGACCAGCTGCTCTTAGTTGTTTATACAGAGTAATAAAATCCAACTTCCATTTAATTAACTATCCCACTAACAACAATCTGCCCTGGAGCTTCGAAAGCTCTTAATACTAAAGGTTTTTCTGGAGGACTGTCATCTAGTTTGATTATAGTTTGCATAATAACATTATGTAGAGATAAGAACACTATTTGGAATTGAGTTGTTCTGCTCTCTCATGCAAATTCATGTTTGGAAAAAAAGGGAATAAGAGATATTGTACTTTAATAACCTACATCATCTCAATAAAACCTAACTTAACAGAACTTCTAATGAAGCCTTCTGCATGTTTTCAGCACATTTGTACTAAGAATAAGGAAGTGACATTTTAAAGAAGAAAATAAAACATTTTATAGCATATTCACAGCCAGGCTTATTTATGATCTCGTCTCCTTCCAACTGTGCAGATCTATATTTGCTCTCAGGACTATTGTCTCACTCTCTCTGTGTGTATGTGCATCCAGCCCTTATAATTATGCTTCAACATTTGGGTTTATTCTCTTTCACTCTCTCAATTCCTCTTCCACAGCAGAATTTGGCTGCTTACTTTTTTCTGCTTCCTAGTATCACTCAAAATAGCCATTAGAGTCATCTGCTGTTGGATGAGCAAAACATAGAGCCAAAAATGCTAAAGGTGGAAGAAATTAGAGGAACACAGAAGGTGAATGAACATTTCATGATGACTCCTACTGCCATGGCTTACCCACACACACCATTTCAGCTGTTTGTCCTCTCATGTTATTTTGGTACCTCGCAGCACTGGTTATAAATGCCAGTACTCCTGACTTGACATTCTGTTACTATGAAAATCAACGTGAATTTTGCTACAGATTTCAACATTGCCCAGTTTCTCCCCTGCCCTTTTCTTTGACATATTTCCTTTAGAATGCTTGTCTCCAGCTCTGTTGGCTTTCCCCCATCTTTTTATCTGATACAAGAAGCTTGAAATCACAAAGACCACCAGATTTCCCCTACTGTGATCCCTTCTGGGTCACCTCTTTCAACCCTTCCTGTGGATACTCTGCCTCTGTTTAACCTTTCTTACCAAGGAGGAGCCCAGCCCCAGCTGCAGAGCTCCTGGGCTCATGTTATTAAGTCCTATTATTCCCCATGGATGCTATCCCATTACCTGATTGCTTTTAGATTAAGAGTTTAGTCTCCTGGTAGCTTTCCCCTAACATTCCTTTCCAAGAAGTGTTTTGTTCATTTTGTGGCTGCATTAGTGATGGGAGAACTGTCCTCATGCCTGGGCTCTGTCAAGTACCTGAGCACAGTAAGAGCCACAGTTTAGCTCTAATTTTATGAACAGCCTTGTTTACATCTGAATGCACCTGTTGAACTCCCATCAATTAGAAGACTTCAACGTGCAATTTCTACAGTAGATATCTGACCCATCATCTACTTGTTTTTCCACAGACATTTTTATTCTACGGAACAAGTCTGTTTTACTTTGTACCATTGCTGAATGTCTGTTATCCATGGTCAGTCACCTCAGGGCTGGATGGTCAATTAGAGCAAAAGGTGGTCCCGCTTCTGCTGCTCCTCTGTTGTGGCTGCTCTTCTCTGAGACATGACACCTGCTTTTTTTTTGTTGAAACAGCAGATTTTTTCCTCCTTTCTAGGTGACTGATGCCAGCTCCACCACCAACAGAGTGCCTACTGCTGCATTAAACAAGTGAACTCCAGCATTTTGTGAGTGTTGATCTCATACTCATCAATTAAAGCATGTGGGAGCCTTAACCTGGAAGGGGTTTTTTTTTTGCTAAAACCTTGCAGTTAAGCACTGCAATGTCAAAATAGCTCACGGCCCCAGTGCAGGACTTTCTGATTCTGTATAATAGAGAATTGGCTGGAATCTGTGTGGAATCTGGGGTCCAGCACGCCCCAGATGTTTACAAGTGATGTGATTCTTACATCACTTCACATGTGTTTCGTTCCATCATTGCAACAAAATAAGTCTTTCCTGTCAAGAAACAGAAGTGATGTTTCAGATGGTTCATTCCTAGTAGTAGTGAATCATGAGAACCATATTCTAATTAGGGCAAAATACAAAAGCCCCATAGAAGTGAGCTGATATTTGCCACATAGGGCTTATTTATTATTTTAACCCTGTTGCTGTAGCAGCTCTCCAGGTGTTCAGACAGACTTGCAGTGGAGCAAGGCAAGACCTGCCCAA
Source organism: Lepidothrix coronata (assembly GCF_001604755.1). Lineage (NCBI taxonomy): Eukaryota > Metazoa > Chordata > Aves > Passeriformes > Pipridae > Lepidothrix > Lepidothrix coronata. Next base: position 1,088,241 of record NW_016690205.1, read on the forward strand.
ACAGAACGTAATCACTGCAAATGCAACAAGCCCAGGAGCTGACAGCATTTTATGCACAATAATGAGCAACTCTTTCTGACACCAAGCAGTGTCATCTCCACTCAAGGCAGGACAAAACTGAGGCTGGATAATTTTTACCCTGAAGCAGGACAGATATTACTGGTAGAATTTGCTCTAGATCTCCTGATATCCTGTGTGGGCAAACCACCTTTCCCTACTACTGTATGAGGTGTCATCACTCCAGAAGAACAGTAATTTCTAATTAACCATTCTCCCCATCCCTTATTTCTTTTTTGACATTGTAAAGCCTGGATTTAAGCAGAAAAAAATCGAGATACACAGCCCGGGCAACAAAGTCCTCCAAAGCCTTTTCTGAAGATACCCACAATATCGTACTTTCAAAAAGGCCAAAAATCTATTCTATGTCAGTAATGGCTCCTATTTTTGTTCTAGTAGGAATAAGAGCTTTTAAGCCTGGTTAGAGTTTTACTTAGCAAAAACATTATACAACATTCCTTCTAGTAAAAAATGAAGTAGAAAAAGCCCCCACTGAATTCTTACCTCTCAGTTACTCTCTCTGAGCACTGAAATAGTATATTTACAGTCATGAACCAAATCCCAGTCTTTTGAACAGCTTGGAGAGAAGTGGCGTATCTCAAAAACAGAACAGAAAGCATTGTTGGTTGGGGGTAACTATATGAGATGTATATTTAGAAGTTCAGAAGGACTGGAGGAGCTGTATTTATTTAAGCTTTTCTTTTTTGTTTTTGTTCCCACTGAGTATTTAATTGAAAAATACACAAGAGCTTCTAGAATGTTCAGAAAAATACACCATCAAATGGTATTTTTTTTTAATTCTATTGAACCCTGAAGTGACAGTAGCAGTTTGTGCCATGAAGTGAAATGCTTCTATGGGTTGTGGGATGACTGTCATTGACACACAGAACTGCACCACCCTGATCCAGAGGTGCACAGAGGCAGTGGGACAATCATGCCAGCTGGTTTTAGTGTGCAGATCTCATCTTTCAGGGCAGAATTTATAAAGTCCCAACCTTTGTTGTAGTCCACAATGAAAAGTAAAAGCTCTGAAATGATTCACAGACCATTTTTATTGCAGTTCCTCTGAAGCACACGTGACCCCACGAAGCAGTGGTGAAGTGAACAGCTTCTCTTCATTTGTATCCTTGGGAAAATGGGGCTACCACGAGTCTGGAGTCTGAATACCTGGGCTCTATTCCTTCACCAGTGACCTACCTCATCTAAGAGTCAAGCTCCTATTTTAATCCCAAAACTCCATCTCTGCCATCAGTGCAGGGACATGGGATGATGAAAATCCCCCCCCTGCATTCTGGTTTTAAATACTCAAGGCTATAATTTCCCTTCACATGACCTCTGAACCAAACCTACACAGCCCTGGGTTCACACCTCGCTCCATGAGGGAGAGTTTTAACAGACTGTGATGAAGCCTCAATAGCTGAAAGCAAGACAAAGGCACCTTTTAATCGTCAAATTAGCTGGAGGGAAGAGCTGGAACCGCTTTCAGTCAGGAAATAAGGGGAAATCATTAAAGGAAATCATCCCCTTTTCTTTCTCCAAGTAATTAGAAGAACCATCTGTATGTTCATTTCACTACAGTTAAGGGTGTGGATTAGCATTTCAGAGAGATTTGAGTTCACCCACCAATACTTTGATGTGTTAACGTGAATGATGCTAAAATTTCTAAGGCTTTCAATGTTATACAAGTTAAAAAGGGGTACACATGTCACCTTCCAGTCCCTCTTTTTGAATGACTATTCAGCAGAGCCAAATTTACATTCGGAGAATTTTCCTTTTATCTCCAAAAGAATATTTATAAAATAATATGTTCCCATTAAAATAAATGTGGTGTTTACATAATGCCCAGCTATAACCCTGTGGATCTGTACTGCTGGACTGTGCAGCACACACTGCCACAATGAAATCAAAATTGTACAAGAGGCTGATAAAGTATCCAGATATAAATAAGCTAAATAAGCCTTTTAGTTACGACTGCTTTTCCTCTGTGGGAAAAACAACCTCTCAAATATTTCTTTGGTGATTTACAAGGGTGTAACAAAATTTCAGGCACGGAGTCATAAATAGCTAAAGCACACTGAAAAGTGAAAATGAAAAAGTTCTGCAGCCTTAGTTTCACATTTATTAAACAACAATCTCCACTGTGAGACCACTGGAAACAAATTTTTGCCAGTGTTAGTTCTCTGGGTACTATAGAAATCTGCATTTGACTTGAGGCAGAATGGAAATCATAAGATAATATAATAGACCCTGCAGACCTCATAGATAAAAGACTGTGGGTTGCCTAGATGGTTCAATACAGACCTCTCCATGACTGAAACCAACCCCTATGGATAAGTGAAGCTGAATTCAATTTCCCAAGATCTTTTGTGAGTGTCTAATTCTCTGAATATACTTGTTCAGGTCATTACACAAAGTTCTGTGCATTTATTTACCAATAAATGGTGAACTCCAGCTCCAGCAAGGCAGGAATTGCCCTCTGTGAGCCCAAGGCTGTCCTCATCACCCACCATTATAATTAATCAACTATAACTCGAAATAAAAATCCATATTTCTGGAAAAAGAGCCTTGAGAAATGGCCACAGCTTCAGATTTCCCAGCCACATGATGGAATTAGTATCTTTTCCCTTGAAACAACATGAAATTTCCAAGGAAAAGCACAATACACTAGAGCTGGGCATGGCAAAACTGACAAAAACTGACAGCTCTCATCACTTCCTACTGATCCCTCTGTTCAGTGAAGCCAGAACCTCTGGAATCTGGAATGTGATTCTCTCTGGTCCAATTTCCAGGACACTTTAATGACATTTTGTTGCTCATGGAATTGGAAAAGCAAAACAAAATATACAAAGAGAGAAGGTACACAAGTAGAGGCCAAAAAAAATTTTAATCTGCTTTATGAATTGGTCCCATTTCACCCCCCTTGGACATGCTTTGTAGAGAACCTGAGTTCCTCCAGTTCTCAATTTTAGTCTTCAAAACACACTCGAAGGAGGAAAATTGCCACTCAATCTGCGAAGGAGGAACTAAAACATGAAGTATCTAAGAACTTTCTCAGTAGGAGAAAGAAATAATAATAGAGAGAGAAGTCTTAAACTCCCATTACTAACCTCTGCAATAACTTTTTTCATAAATGAAAACAGAACAAAGAGGGTGTTTGTCCAAATGGCAGCAGTTAAAAAAAAAAGAAGAATGATGAGGGAGGAAAGAAGTTATTCATTTTTCTGAATTAATTTTGCAGAAGAGCTAATATCATAGTGTCATCTCACCACCATGTCCAGGAGTCTTGTCCTTGAGCTCTACAGACCAAGGATTTTTCCAAGACAATATTAAAATGATGTGGCTAATGTACTCTTTTGATTAATTCAATTTAAATTAAATGGCATGCTGTGGCATATCAACCTGACTGAATTTGAACACACACACACACGTATCCAAAAAGAAATTATGGTCTGTAATGCCTCTCAGCATTCATGATTTATAATGAGAGAGTTTCCTGCTAAAATAGATCTCAATTAATACATATATAACATGTATATACATATATGATATATATGTATATAATATAAAATATATAATATTATATATTATATATATACATATATATTATATATATATAATGAATATATTCTGTGGCAGAGGTAGGTGTTCACAGGGACTGAATTTAATCTAGTGAGGTGTATCTCCCTGGGGTCTATGGAACATGAGACTGATTGAAGATAAGATAAACTCATCTGTTGAGTGGTTTGGAACCTAAATTTATCAGTCCCTTATCAAATGGAACCAAGTAGTCTGTCCTTGGTTTCACACTTTAAAAGCCTGCATGCCCATTTGTGAGAAGCTGAGAGGTTTTTGTCACTGCTCATTTTTTGCTATTCTGTTAAACCTAATTGGTTTAAGAGCTGTTAATATGTCTCGGGATTATATTCTCTGATTAACACCCTTGATTAGATTACTCAGACACTCTTTAACTCACTTTTTATTGCACAGCATATAACTTCAACATCAAAAGGGCCTAGAAGGTCAGATCTGAATGAGCAGAGTGAAATAATTTAGTATAACCACAGTGCTTGCCCACACAAAATACCCCATTGCCAAGGGAGCAGTTTCCCTTCTGTCCCATTTCTCTCTGAAGTTAATGCTGCTTGACTGCAGTGAATCACAGCAGACAGTGTCCCATTAGCAGAACAGCAAAAATAGTCTATAATTCATAACAAAGCAATTTTTCAGCCACTTGAAATGCTTTTTGCACTTGGAGTTACTCTTTTTTTTCCCCTGCCATGTGCAGCAGGAGTTGCCTCTATCCAGTCCAGCAGCTCAGTTGCTGTACAAACCTATTCCATCTCACTGAAATGACACACTGCTTGAAGGTACCAAAACGCTGCGAAGGCAGTGAGGAAGAAGCAGGACAGCAAAGAGATCACAGGAGCTGTGACCAGCTGGAAAACACAATTCATGTCGATGGGGCCTGGAGGGGACATTCACAAGCGTTTGCTCCTTTGCTAAAGGTGAAACAGAAACAAAGCTCTGAGAGCCTGAAATGCAGAGAGTGAGATATCTGCACATCCTTGTCGTGGGAAAAGACACATCCAAGCTGTTGGAGCAGCTTGTGTGCATCAGATTATCAGGTGTCAAACACCCTGTCCATAAACTAGAGAGAGAGGTCTTGGAGGCTCAGCGGGGCAGGGTGTCTGGGGCAAAGTGGTGGGCAGAAAAAGCCACTACACCAACCTGGCAGAGTGTTCCAAGCCATGTCACAGGGCCATGGCCTTGCTGCTCCACAGCCACCACCCCCCTTGCCAGCACAGCTGGAGATGGCACAAGTCAGCTGCCACGAGTGGCTGCAGCTCGGTGCTCCCAGAGCCCCAGTGGGTGTGAATTATCCAGCTGGGGAGGCTAAAATTACTCCACAAGACATTAACTCCAGCCAAAAGAGGAGTTCTCCTGCTGTAAAACTCGTGTGCTGGCATCACTGACACCAGGCAGGGACAATGCACTCTGCATTGTCCTCACACAGGATGAGGAGTTTGGAGTCTTCCTTTTCAGCAGCTTCCTGACTTCCTGCCCCTGACTGCCACCTGAACAGCTTAGGGTCTTTATTTTCCCAGACATCTCATAAGCTTTTCCATAAAAAGCAAGTCCTGGTTGCGTAGATAGATAACTTATATTTCCCATCCCACAGGAGCTGTCTCACACCCATGTCCCTTGGGACCTTCCCATCATTCCTGGCTCCCCGTTAAAGCACCAACTGGAGAGGATTTGCTGGCTCTGGGAATATCTCCCAGGAAAGCTGACATTAGGGATAGAGCTCAAAAAGAAGATGGAGAACCAACTCTGTTGTGCAACTCATTTGTTAACCAGATGTTTCCCGGGTTTTATAATCCCAAAATACCATAATGTGTCACAGGAACCTTCTCCCACTCCCACACAAGGACTGTGCTACCACAGCTGTTAAATTTTACAAGTCAGTAAAAGTTTGGTGTTGAAAGCTTGGTCTTCCTGCCTAAAATTACGATGGCTAATTATTTTATACAGATGTTATATACATGTGCTCAGTTATCTACAAAATACCCACATATTTTGAAAAGGGGGAAAAATACAAGTAACTGAAAAAATAAGTTACATGGAAAATTTTGGGCAGCCATGAGGCACAGTGGTGAGTGAAAAAGGGTGGATGAGAAGGAACATGAAGAATCATGTTAGTGGAATATATAAACTATTATTTATGTGCTATATATAAAGCATGAATCACACGTTTTCAATACTTTCACAATTTGAGCTCAAGCTTCACTGGGAATCTGACTCAGGTATATAAATGAGACTTGAGAGATTTTAATATGGAAGGACAGAAATAGTCCCTTAACAGGAGGATGAGGGGACAAATTGTGATTTTCATATGAGGTGCAGCACAGTAATGACAAGCCAACACTGACCAAATCTTCCTGCTCTTTCCCTTTGAACAGTAGCTGTGACTTTTTGAGTCACAAGCTAAGTTTGTGATTAAATTAAATTGTGTAACAGAAGAATTACAGCAGCCTGTCTCTGGTAGTGCCTCCTGGGAGAAGGAGAAGGGAAAGAGAAACAGTATGTACTGATGCCTTCCTGGGATGGCCTTCCAGCAATAAATATTTTAGGTTCCTTTAAGCCAATGCTTTAGTCTGGAGAGACTTTTTCCATGGCTTTTCTTCCATAGATTCATCTGTTTTCTGATTTCCATTCATCCATATCCAAAACAAACCACCAGAAACGTGCTGTATTTGAACTCTGCAGCTTTGGGTTCTAAGCCTACTGCCTCTTTGATAACTTTATTGGTTGCTTCCCAGTTTCTGCTTCCTCAGATTCTACCACACAGTTTGCTTGCTACACTCAACCCATAAAGTCATCAATCAGGCAATAAAACTAAAACCCAAAGCCACACAATTAAAATGTGGCACTTTTTTTAGCAAGCATCCTGTCTAAATTTCTGATTTCTTTAACCTACAGAACCAGCCAAAAAAATTACTATTCCTGAGTACTGTTAAAGACACAAAACTTCAAAGTAGGAGAGTGTAGAGCCTACAGTACCTGGCACTTCTGCATAATTAGAAAAAACTACTGTTGGGATGTTGGCACAAAAAGTGATCAACACAGTAGATATTACATGAAACAGAGATATCTAATTGTTATATTTTAACAAGTTTTTGTTCTCCGTTCCTTCCTCAGCAATTTTCCCTCATCTTCATTAGTTAATTAGTTCTGCCTGGAGCACTAAGCTTGTGATGCTTAAGAAAAAGAGAGAAAATCAGTAACTTGAGAGACCCTCAGAAGCTTTGATCATTTGTTCTCTCATTTTAACCTACAAACCTTTCTTTTCTTTTCCCTTTGAAAATTCCTGCTCTAAATTCCCACAGGAGAGTCAAACACTGTTGTTGGGGTCCTTTCAAGTGAACTTCTTGTAAGCACCTTCAGCCTCATATTGCTGTAGAGAGTTCTCCAAAGGAGTTGAATGCCATGGAATAAACACATTAATCAGTTAGTCAGAGCTTCTACAAATGATTAAACATCTCTAACCAGATACCAAAGATGTGAATAAATTCAGCATTTTTGACCTGTAATTTCACTCTCTCAACAAAATCCAAAAAAATGGTGTTGATCTGGACAGTTATTCACCAATGTTAGCACTGCAATGAGTTACCACCAACCTCAGCCAAAATCAATTACTGTGTTTTCTTCTTCAGACAGTGATCACTTCTCATTTGTCCTTCAGTAACTTCATTAAGTCATCATTTAATAATTAAGAATATCTTGCATCTGTTATTCATCTTAATAAGATCAGCAGCTAAATCTCAGATGAAAAGAAGCTCAATATTTTTGAAAACTCCATGCAGATGAACTGGAAACAGTATTGATTTAGTTTGCATGATTAGTGATAATAGCTGTAAAAATTCCTAGAGGGAAATACAAAGCAAGTTTTAAAAAAATTTCTTCCTTTTCCAAGTAATAAACTGCATCATTAACCTTTTTGTTCAAGTGCTATCTACATGAGATTCACACATTTCCCAGCAGAGCCACTGATTTCAAATCAGACAATTTATTGAAATTGAAGCTAATTTGTAATTTAAAACTATTCCTAACAGCATTAGGATTATTTTATTTACTGGATGACTGGAAAGTTAATATTGCAACAATGGATTGATTTCTCAACTTAAACTGTTTCCAGAATAAAAATCACACTGCAAAAGCCTGAATACAACTGCCTTAAAATATGTGTCAGTGGAATTCACAACCCAAGACTGAAGTATATTGTCCAGCATCCCTGTTAGGGAGAATTTGTGATATTAGCCTATTTAAGCATCAGATTGAGGCCAATTGAGGAGAGCAGCGTTAGGAGTCAGAAATTCCTAAATTGTCCTTATTCTACCTTTGCTTGAACCTCAAAGGAATAAGAGATATTTTAAACATCCAGAGTGCTTCAGGCACTTACCCTTGCAACTACTAGTCACAGAATATTCTATGCTGAAGTAGTACAAGAACGAGGATTTATTAGTACTTTATTCCGAGGATGTAGAGGAGTGAGGACTTCGTGAAGCTGCACTTCAGATCCTCTGATAAACCTACCAAAACAGCAGATGACCTTTTAGAAATGTGTGCTTTGCTGAAGGTTACACACCCTGATCTTCCCAGACCTGCCAGCAGAGAGGAATTTCAGTGATTCAGCACTTGAGTTCTGGATCTTTTAAAAATCACTTTCCAGTTCCAATCCCCTTTGCCAGGACAGCCCAGGAGTGCTGGTCACTGCATGACAAGGCTACAACTTCACAGAATCATGGAACTGTTTGGGTTGGAAGGGACCTTGAAGATCACCCAGTTCCAGCCCCCTGCCATGGGATGCCACCCACCAGGTCAGGTTGCTCAGGGCCCATCCAGCTTGGCATCAGACACCCCCACCCTGCGGAGCCTGCCAGCTCTGCTCCTGTGCTCAGCTCTGTGGAAGCTGAAGACTTTTCTTCTTTTGGTGTCATGACCGTGCCCAGGTCCAAATTTCCAAAAGCCTGTGCTGAGCTAACCAACCCACCAACCAGCTGCAGAGTCAAAGCTGCCCTTCAAGTTCAGAGGTTGGTTTCCTTCAAAATGCAGAACTCCTGGAAACAGCAGAGCCAGCTGCTGCTGCTGCCAGTTCTCTCCCTACCTCCTGCTGCCACTTTGCTCCTGCCCTTCAGCTCTGCCCTGGAAGTGCCTGGGCAGCTGCACAGTGACCTTGGTCAGAGAACTGACCTCGTTTAAAAATAACACTGTGAAAAACAAAATTATTAATAAGCAGGGCTGGTTCACAGGCTGTTCCCAAACCACTGTATCTCTGACTCACCACAGAGTCCCAGGGGCTGGAGGTGGAGTGAGTGACTCTGACACAGTCCCTTGTGCCTTTCTGATAATGGCAGAAAACAGGTTAAAAAGCTGGAAAAGCAGGGAAAAAAAAAAAAAGGATGCCTATAGCCTGGTAAAGATCTACAGAACTGAAATCCAGAAGATTCTATTAACAGCTCACTGATTGCCAGGAAAAGCTTAATTTAACCAGATTGTTTGCCCCTATTGCCCTCATTTCAGTGTCACTGGAGAGAGGCATTCACATATTTTAAATCTTTTCCCTGCACATATTCTATTGCTGCTCAATAGACCCATCTAATTTTTGCTACATCCCACATGCACACATATTTCTCAGTAAGTGGCAGCCAGATCCACATGACTCATCCTCAGAAATTATCTTTTTCTACAAAGCTCCAACGGGCACAGAATTCCAGCCATCTCCAGACAAGCAGCTCCATTGTTGAGTCCCCTGGGAAGTGGCACTGCTGGTGGCTTCAGTCACACTGGTGGCTTCAGTAATGATGGAGAAAGAGCATTTTATGCCCAATTCCCAGCTGTGAGCACAGTGATTCTGGCTCTTGGCTGAGCTTATTGACACACTGCTTGTTTACCACTCCACACATGGGAGTGGAGAGGAGATGAGGTCTGAGTTAAAAATCCAGCACAGGCTCAAGGCAACCTCTGTGTTTCAGCAGAGATTCAGTGAGGCCATGGCAATATTCCCTACCTTGAAATCTGGTTTCATGTGACTAAATCACACTACAGGTAAACAAATGTGACCTTATAAGCTTCCCAAAGAAAGCAGTCAGCATAAAACAGGCAATACAGAACTGCTACATCTACAGGGAGTGAAGTTCTGCCTGTATATGAGACAACCAAGGAATAGAAAATGCCTTTGTGTGTGTGTGTGTGTGTGATGCACAATAGTCTCTAATTCTTCTTTCTCCCCCTCTCTTCCAGCTCAACTACATCCAGAAATAAGTGGAACCTCGAGAAAGGTTTTTCAGACCTTTTTGTCAGGTAACAAATATTTCTTGTTTCTCCAAGGGATTAGCTAGACCAAGGCTGTTCAGGACAGCAAGTACTGGTTATAATTGCAGTGTGAATAACCAGCCACGTGGAATTACTGTCCTCCCACTGGTACCATGCTGTGCCCAACACCAGCTAAACTCTGCACCCACCTTTATTCACGCAAAGGTGCTTTCACAGAGGTTGATGGGGCAGATCCACAGCTTGCAGAGACTCGGTACAGAGCAGATATCAGAGGCCACATAGCAGTGCCCCATTGAAAAAGCCCTGTCCTGTAAGGTGGGAATCGGATTTACCAATATACTGCCCTGGACAATCAATAGGAATCCTTTGAAGGGTTTGATCTGATTATCATGATCACACTGGATGATTTTTTTATACTAATCACATCAGCCTCTCATCATTTTTTCTTTTAAGCCCTGGCTGTCCTGTATAACAATTAGGTTTAATGGGTGTAATCAGGTATAAAAGGGATGTTCATTTTTGCAAAAAGATGACTAAGTATTTAAAGTGTCCTTGAGTAAAATTAATATAAACTAATACAGAAATAAATCAAAAGAGGGAGTGAATTACTCTGAAAATCATTTGCAGTTAAAAAATATAATCCTGTTGACTTCCATAGAAATTAAGTCCAATGGAGGACACTGAAATGAAAATTACCTTTTCATCTACATAAATTATTGGAAAGTAGTTAGACAAGGTGATTGTTTTACAAAGATAAATCCTATGCAACCACAAGGCCTGGGATTATTTTCTAAGAAAGCATGTTCACTCTTTCCAGCACATTATATCTGCACCCTTCCAACAGTCATCCAGTCAGGTTTTTCTAATCAGCCCCAGGTACTTTGTCTTGAACAGAAACATTTACAGTTTTGAACATTCATACACAAACACATCTTATATTTTTCATGAGTTACAAATGTTGCTGATGAAGAAACTTGCCCTAACATATATACAAGCTTTTGTAAACCATTTATTGCACTGCCACGTGGCATTTGGTTTTAAAAAAACCCAGTATACACAAAAGCAATATATTGTAGAAAGCAAGCTCAAATGTGGATGACACATACCTGAGAGAACGAAAGGCTGTCACACCATCTCAGGGGAAAGGATTATTGGGTTGTTTTATAAAATTTGCAGATGTCACAAGGGCTAGGTTAGCACCCAGAGAGAAGTAGCAGAGGTGTAACCAGAGAATGAAATGATGACCCGTATTGCAGAGGAAAGAAAAGCAGATATCCCCGCACACAGCCAGCCAACCTTCCTACAGCCTTGGCCGAGTGTAGGGGCACAAATGGCCACAGGTCCCAAACTACCACTTGTCAAATGCAAAACTGTCTCGTGGACCAGCTTTAACCCTGTGATATAAATAAGTAGTGCTTGGAGGAAGCTGAGGAAGAGAGAGTTGTCTCACGGCCACCACTAACTCAGGCTGTGTGCTAAAGAAGGCTCTGGTGGCTTCTGGCTGATAGAGGCTGGGCATGAGCCTCGGGTACCAAAACACAGCAATATCATCCCAGAGGAGAGGAATGTTTGATGGCACATGAGCCACCTCATGAACAGCAGAGCCAAAGCCCAGTTTAGTGACAGCTCTTACACCTTGTTGATGGATCAGCTGCAGTCCCTCACACTGATGTTTTTCCAGCCCTGTCCTCACCCCCTGGTCCCACTGCTCAGACCTAACCCATCCCATGTCCTGAGGTGCATGGTCAGCTCCTGAGGCAGCCCACCCTTCCCAGGTGCCCCATCTCCCTCCAACAGTCAGGAAAACCCTGTTGCTGGACCTGTGGTTGGTTGTGCCTGCCCCATTGGCAGCACCATGGCTGGGGGCTGGGTGTGTGCCTTGGATTTGGTCTGTCTCAGTTTCTCAATACCCTCCTGAAAGTGCCAGAAAAACAAATGCTCAGGGGCTGCCTTTCCTAGAATTCACTGTGATCAGGAAAGACTCAAAGGACCTCAGTATGAGTTCATCCAAGAGGAGGTTAAAAGGTGAAGATGTTCCAATTCATACAGACATGATGAGAACATCTGATAATGGAGGGACTATTAATCTACAAAGGGCATAATGAGAGCTGGAGGCCAAAGCTGGAGCTGGATAAATTATTGCTATCAATAAGGCACAGAACATCAGCTATGAAGTTAATTGGACATTAGAGTTCTTTTCTGAGAATATGGATTTCCTGTTGCTTAAAATCCTTCTAAACATTTCAAGATCTAAGAGCTGATTGTCTTTCTAGAAGGTGTCCTACTGCTCACACAGGATTTACAAGTTTCAAGTGATGATTGAGGTTGTTTCCGCTGTACACAGCACCCAATTAGCCAGAGAAAGCTCACTTTTCCCTTTCCTTTTCTTTTTTCCCTTTTCCTGAGGACTATATACTCCTCAGGAAGTGAGTGGAGGGCGTGCATTAAGAGTTAAACCCTTCAACACTCTCTGATGTGCATGTCCTTCTTTCTTGCCTGGGATTTGATTGTGCATCTTGCTCAGAATTTTTACTTCTATTTAAAGCCATGGGTAAAGATGTTCCTGACCCACGTGCTGCATCCCTGGGTTACAAGCACATGAATTTCAGATTGAGCCTGGAATAAATGGATCTGTGATGACAAAGGCTCAGGAGTAAAATTGACTTAAACTACAGGGACGGCAGCTGAGCATTTCCTAAACAAAAGAATGGCGCTGGAACAAATATTGACACATTTAAAAGCCAGAGAGAAACAATTCAGGAACACTGTGTGTGTTCATTGTGCTTGATAAAAGCATGCCTCGCTCCTCGTGCTATTTTAATCAGGCAGCAATGCAGAGAATTAAGACACTTCTCTCAATCAACTGTCTCTCCTCTGCGTGCCTCTGCTTCTGCTCCCCCTGTAACTCTGCTCAGCACAGGGAGAGATCACCACACAGCAGAGGGATTATGCAGGTTTTATTTTAAGGTGAGGGAAGGCACGAATTCTAGCTCCTAATGAGCTAAGCAAAGGACCTGTTCTCATGGATAATCATGGAAATGTTCTTACTGGTGACAGCAGACTGTGTTTCTGGACTGTATTTCTGTACTTTTTTTTTTTTTCTTAACAATGCAGCACACCTGAAAAAGCTGTGAAAAGTCTGTTGGTTGGGTTTAAAGTTTTGGTTTGTTTTTTGCTTTGTTTTGGCACCAGTCAGTAAAAAAGCATGATTTTTCCTGCCCCTCAGATTTATTTATCGAATGCCATCCCAGAACAGAGTTGGAACTGAATGAAGTCTTTAAATGGATCCACAGTTAGCCAAAAATAGCTCTGTAACATAAAACATATGTAATGTTTTTATTATTATTACAGAAGTAATAATATCTATCTTTTAATATATCTATCTAAAATATCTATCTATCTATCTATCTTTTAATATCTATCACTTGTTTTTTAGGTCTATTGTAGACCTTCCCAAATCCCAAAATCTGAATCTTCCTCGGGGGGTCCATTGCACACAGGAATACCCGTTTCCAATGCATTCCTTTGGTAGGTGTAAGGAACAGCATTAAACCCCCTCGAGCCCATGAAGGGTTCTCTCAATTCCTGCTCAAATCCACCCCCTCCTGTCCCTCAGGCCCTGCATGTTTCTGCTCTGCCCCTGTTGGCAGCTGCCTCTTCTCAGCTCGTGTCAGTGGTGTCACAGCTGAGTGCACTGCCAGGCAGGATGGCTGCTCCTGCTCCCTTGATAAATCAGGGATTTTTGAGGTAAGAAATAAAAAAAATATCCTATAAACTTGGTTTAAGATAAGCGCTACAAAAAAAGAGGGGGTTGACTGGAGTAAAAAGAAAAAGAAACAGCAAAAATTGCATTCAGGGCTGCGCTTTGCCCACCTGGGGTTACTCCAGCTTTTCTTCCGAAAATCTACCATGTCAGTATGAAAAGCCAAGGTTGCTTTTTAAGGGAGAAAACAGCAACATGAAAATTAAATATTTGGACAACTTTGGAGTGAATCTTTCTCAAAATGCTGGGGAGATACCTGTTTTTAACATTCCCTCTTCTTTTCCCCTCTAGCAGAATCCATGTCCAAAGTTCAATTGAAACTCCCAAGTAATTTCTCTCCTTCCCATGCTCTCAAGAAACCCTCCAGTCTTGTGAATTCAAAGTGTCCAGACTGCTGCTATTGTCAGAAGCAGGGTGGCAATGCTGCCCAGACCCCACTGCAGGACCAGGACAGCAGCTGGGACACCTTGGGGCTCCCTGTGTCCAGTGCCAATGGCACAGGCAAGGAGCAAAGCCCAGCTGTCCTCTAATCCCTGACTGATAGTTTTAGTTCATAAAAGAGACTCAGTCAAATTCTCATCCAAGTCTACCCAGCTGACTTGGCAAGGAATTGAGTGATCTTGGGGAAGGGGTTAGGCTGCTAGAGAAGGAAAAAGTGCTTGTTGACCTCTTTCAGTCAAAATTTTGCCAAAAAAATCTGGGCTCTCACTTGAACAGAAATTGTAGTACAAAGTATCTGCAGTCCATAAAAATTTCTATTCTGACCAAAAGATGAAAGCCACACAAATCTGAAATATTCTAGCAGGCTGTCCTATTATGCTATCCCTGTTAATTTAAATTTAGAAAACAGGACTTGAAGGGAAATCTAAGGCACTGCCACCAGCTGACAGATCCACCCTGTATAATAGAATGCCTCTAATAAAGAGATTCAGCTAAACATTAAGCACACCTATGTTGTCTGTCCATGCACCTCTGCCTGAGCCTGGTTCAAATTCAGCTGCTGCAACAGGAGCCTCATCAACTTGTAATTGACTGAAGTCTGGTGATAACTTGGTGATAACTCAGTGATAACTCAGTGATAATGTGGTCCTGCCCTCCAGCAGAGGGGAAGGCTCAGCTCTGGGACCTGAAATAATGGCAATACTTGGGTAGGTTCTGTGTGTCTGGGCCTTACATGAGGCAAAAAAGGGAAGGCACAGTGGCATTAGGTGAGTACCACGGTAGGTGAGAGCAGACTGGCAAACTGGTTGTCCTCCTGTTCCTCTTCCAGTCCTCAGACCCGTTAATTTTCTGCTCTGATAGCTGACCAGAGGGTAACATAGAAACTCAGCCCAAATCACACAGAATCCCATTCACCATGGCAAATAGCTCGTGGTCTAGGGAATGATTCTAATCATTTTATAACTAGCTAGATAAAGAATATACTGAATTTGGAAAGAGAGTTATTTTGTCAATATTTGGCTACTATGACAAGATTTCAAAGGGAAAGTTGTGAAAATCCCTCGTTGTTTCAATTGCAACTCAGTTCCATAAATCATTTGCAAAGAGGCACCTGGGTCCACCCCATCACCTGGGTTTCTAATCTGTGTTTCAGTTACAAAATAAATCCCCTGGGCAATGTAAAAGCTGGCTAGAACAACCTGGTGTTTTCCAAGATTATTACAGAA
>NW_016690205.1:1103571-1225366 GCF_001604755.1 Lepidothrix coronata
CCTCAGCAGAATGCCAGCCCCACTGGCCTTTGTCAGGTAACTGCAAAGAGGGAGTGGAGGCTCTTCTTAAATGTGCTCGTTTCCAGTGGCAACCAATGGGGAAAAAAGGACAATCAGATTTAATCAATTGATTTCAATGTGCTGGCCTCAAATAAGTTTTCCTTAAATGATTCAAGAGACAAAAAGAGGGAGAGAAAAGTCAAGCAATAAACTGTGATGGAACTCATTAACTGCCATGAATTCTCTGTTTCTTACTTTAACTTTGTCAAGGACTGTGAGCTTTTCACACTTCCATCAGATGAGATATTCTTTCCAAGTGGAGCCACAAAACTTAAATCTAGGCTCAAATCCTTTTGTTTGTGTGCTGATTTCAGATTGGGCCCATTTTAACTTCATTCGCCCCAGATTTGCAAATAAACAAAATCATTTTCTCTGTCTAAAAATGCCATCTGCATTTCTCTTGAATTCTCTTCCTTTACACATGAATCATCTGTATTTTCACACTGTTGCCAAAATGACATAAAAACCTTATACCTAAATTGGAAATGCAATGAGGCCGGATGACATTTGCAAAGAACGTCTTCTCAGAATAGTTTTCCACCTAACCTTTAATAAGTGTATTTTCCATATATTTATTACTGTCAGTAGGAGAACATTATGTCCTCGAATAAATTATTTACGGAATTTCTATGTCTTTGTTGCTCAGGTCTCCTGGTTCAAAGAACCTTTCAGAGGCTTTTAAACAGTTCACCATGTCACTGCTGTCAAGTGGTGCTTTTGCTGAGCTCTCTGTCCTTTTTTTTTTCTGGTGCATTAATGCACATTGGGATAGTTTTTCCTTGAAATCTAAAGTGACCTGAAACAGCACCACAGAATGTATCCAGCTCACATTCCTCGTGCTTGATTTAATTTTTAAATAGCTCTAAATCTTTGTGTGTCCTGTTCAGATTCCTCAGCTTCCAGTTCAGCATGTCTAGGGTAGCTCAGGACTTACTCAGCCAGCATAGAACCAAGACTTTATTCTCTCTTCCATGCTGCTTTCCTGTTTATATTTCTCCCTCTTGTATTAACCTCCATGTTCTTTGTGAATTTTGGCTGTTCATCAGCACACAGGCACACATGTAGTGGTGTTATTGCACCTTCTTATTGCAGGAGCTATACCTGCAATAACTCTGATGCCCCAACGTTCACAGCATCTGTCTATTTTTGTGTGTAGTATTTCTCCTGGGTTGTTTTATCCCATTCCTGGTTTCTGCCCAGTAAGTTCATTACCAGGAATGTGAGCAGAAAGGAAGATTCTTGCACTTACATCCTGGGTTTGTTTCATTTGCTTCCCTCTGATTTCCCCTGTTCTTTTCTGAGCCCTTATGTTTTCTGTTTTCTTCCGTGGTTCCTTTCAAGCTGGCTCCCAGATGTACATTTCATGTGTAGTCTCACAGTATATTCGTTTACAGCTGCCAGGGGAAAGAACATAAAGCAAACAAAACAGCTGCTCTTGGATGAGAGAAAAACTGGTAGGATGCTTCCCAAGCCACCACCTCATGATGAGATTGCACTAGCTGGGAGTTTGACAGGATAGCCTAAAGTGAGAATAGGCTGTATCCTCCAACCCACACTATTCTCAGAACCTGAAAACCAGTTCCAGTTCCTCTTTGAAACACATCTGTTGTTTCCAGCGTTTGTCAACGTGCATGGCCTTTTCTCAGGAGTTGCATAATTCTTCACATTTAATGAGGAGGCTGGAAAGGTGGTAAACAGGTTGAGGAAGGTACAACATAACAAGGAAAAGGTCTGACCAAATAAACATTGCACTGCATTAAGAACGAATGTAAAGGCATCTTGTATGATTTATTCAGTAAAACAATGAACCAATCCAGATTTCTGCATTCTCAGGACAGACAGTAATTCTCTGCTGGACTGAAGGCGAGAGGTGATACTGCTACACATGAAAAACAGGTCAGGAAAACATTAATTATATTGCAAAGTACTGGTAAAAGCATCCTTTCGAACATTCATTGCTGGTAAGGGAGCAAGAACAGGAGATCAAAGTTCAAACAGGATTTTAATCAGATGCCTTGCTTACTGTGATCTGTCAGACACAGGCTAAGAAGAAACTTTTCTCATCTGCAGCCATGCTCCATGTGGCACTTCAGTTCCTCTAGCATGTTAGAAGTTGGCCTGATGCAGAGAGAACCTGACACAGAAATACAAATATATAACTTGGCTCAGAGGAGCTCAGGATACTGTCATTGCCTTTCCCCGTACTGGGCACAGCCAGACTCTGATCCCAGGCAGAGGTCATCTATTATTTGGAGAAAATATGCTTTTTAATTTGTTTGGGATCGTGCCAAAGCACATCTTTCAAACTCTATGAGGTTTGCCACAGAGTAGACGAGCCCAAAGGAAAATATAGGTGCTAGAGCTGGACCTCGAGAGACAGAACTGAGACATGCAAGGCCACAGGACTGGCAGAATACTGCTCTAGCAATAAGATTTCTGGCTAAATCCTGCCTTCTTCTCTCATGCTAAATAATATTTCAGTCTGAGGAGGAATGGGTGCTATTCATTTTATACGATTAAACAACAGATCAATAAGGGACAACTGTGATTCATTCAATAATTGACGACAGATTAGACAAAAAGCATCATTCTCAGCCTGCCCTAAAGGACAAAATTAAAAGATAAAAAGTAGATGTCTAGGAAGGTATAAAATCACAGCAGTTTTCCTCCCTTTTGTCCTTTTCTGCCTCATTACAGAAATTACAAATGGTTTTATTATCCTGTGTTCATCAGACAAGTATCATGACAGTGAATAGTAAAGCCACATTTTTAATGAAATTCAGACAAGTGTAAGAATACAAAAAGGAAACAAAGAAAACTTTTGTGAGAAGATTGTTGTATCCTACTTAACCCTCAAAACATCGCTGCCCGAGTCACTAAAATGAGATTTAGCAGGTCAGAAGGCCCATCTCCAAAGTATTTTATGGCTTTGAATTTTGCAAACCATAAGCCAGCTTTGCTGTTCTCCTCATGTGCTGTCCTTCAGCCAAGCCTGTTGCTAAATCCCCTGGATAACAATTTGTCAGGGACGTGAAGTCATTGCTGCTTCTGCTCGTTAGAGCGATTATCAAATGCACACCCTGTCAACCCCCCCACTGCTCAGAGTTTGGGTCCAACAGCAAATGGGGAACTTGTTATGGAAATATCTGTGGCTTGGGGAGTCTAAATGCTACATCAAATAAGGGACCAGCCACTGGTTTGGAGGTGAGCTGTGTGACCAGAGCAGGTTGGGGATTTTCTGCCTCAAAGTCAGAGACTGCTACACAACTGCCCCTGATCTTCTCAGCACCATGCAACTCATTTCCACAAGGCAGAGCACACTGAGAGAGGAATATGCCAGGGGATATTTCTGAATGATAATAATTTATCTCCAGCTGTTTTCATTATCCTCTGATGGGGATAGAAACCAAAGGCAGTCAATTCTGAACATAATGAAAGACATTCTTCTGGTTCATGGCAATGACTTATAAAATATGTCTTGCACTGGAGCATAGAAATATTTAAAAAATTCCTGCTTGCTTCTGTGAAGAGCAAAGTATTGTGCAACACAATATTAAATTTCAGTAATTAATTACATGCTGCCAAATTCAGCTGCATAACTTGTGGTTTTCCTGAAATGCTAGCAGTTGTTTCAGCCAGGTTTTTTTGGTTCTGTCTCAAAGCCCATTAAAATTGATCAATATCTCTCTATTGACTTCAAGTGGTCTTAAATCAGATCCTCAATGTCAGGGGATTGCTGGCAAAAAGAAAAAAAAAGGGACAAAGTCTTAATCACAGAGGAATGAGATCTTGGGAGTACATCATTCATTAAAATATCAGGATCCAATTAAGAATAAATTAAGTTACTACTGCGAAAAGAGAAGATACAGGCAAAAATCATCTCTGGACCTCAGAACAGTTTGAGGATTTTCTATTAGCTTTGCTGTCCAAAGCCCACTGGAACTGTAGAACTGGAAATGTCTTCTCTTTTCCCTGAAATCCAAAGTCAAATAATAACTCATAAAAATGTTCTGCAGATGGTAGACTTCTTTTGAACAATGCTTTCAGGAGAGAACTGATATAGTTTAATTTGAAAAACCTATATATGAGATATGGTGCTTTATGGGAATGGAATCTTGGCCTCTTTATGCTTCCAGTCTCCTATCAGAAAAAGCAGCAGCAAGACATGGAATAATCCACAGTCAAAATAATGTGATCCTGGTGCTATAACCACACCTGGAGAACCAGGAAAATCTGTAGGAGTAAAAGAATCCCAGAAAAATTCTATAATCCCTAATCTCATCTATATAATCACTAATCATTCAAAAAATTGGAATTAAACAGCATCAAAGGAGTTACTTTTGAGCTGAAGCAACAAAACCCAATGGCCCTTGTAGCTGCAGGAGGCTTGTGTTTCTGGAGACTGGACTGCTGAGAGCTCCAGCAGCAGCTGCCTCTTTGCTCTGTCGCCCCTTCCACCAGTTTTTCATCACACAAGTGAGGCAAGAACCTTGGGGCTCTCTCTCCTGTCTCACCTCAGATATACTGTGAGATACCTGCTCTGGGAATACACTTTAAAGAGAGACCACACCCTTAATCAAATGAGCAACCTCGTGTAAAAGACATGCTAATTCACTTTTAATTGAAGTGTTGACTTTGAATATGGAACTTGGATATACAGGAACAGATATCCAGATATCTGAGCAAACTGGTCCCAGCTGCAGGATCTCTGTATTGCAATTAGAGTGTGCTGCTGTGTGACTCAGGAGCCTACACACATCTCTTGGATCTGGGTACCTGTGCCTAGCTCAGCATGAAGGAATGCAAGCAGCTCACTGAATCCTGCCTGGGAGAACAGCTACGGGCAGCTCAAGTAAAACTTGGTTTTCTCCGTCTTCTCTTCTATGGGAGTAAACCCTCCCCTCCAGACAGAGTGGAAATAGCTGTTAAAACGTGCAGAAGCATTGGCACTGGGGAGGGATTCCAGAGAAAAACGGAATTTTATAAGGAAGAAGCTCTCTTTGCTCTATCAACAGCAGAGAAATGAAGAAGCCAATAGCAGAAAGGATTCGTGGCAGCTGAGGAGAAAGCACAGAAATTATGGTTGGTGTAGCTGAACACTGCTGTTTCTTGATTCCCTCCCACCATGGATCTTCCCAGCCTGCAAAGCAACATCCCAGTTTTCTCTTTTAAGGTGAATACTTCAACATGCAGATGAAGAGAAAGCCTTTGGACTGGGCCTCTCACTACACTTGTTCTGCAATCAGCTGTATAATAAACTTCCTTGTCAGTTTGGAAGAGAATAACAATCCTCTGAAAGCCGAGGCAGATGACCAAATTACGAGGTTTGATTGCTACCTGACTTGCAACAGATTATTTTGACACAAGCAGTTAATCCCTCAGGCCACTTGTTACACCTCTTCAAATGTTGTAGCCCCAGTTGTCCCTCAGCTATTGCCACAAGCCTGTGATTCCTACCAACAACTCTTAGCACGGGGTGTGGGTACACCCTGCAATGCAAATGGGAAGCTGAGGCAAAACCAAATCACAACTCAGATATCACAAGTGCTGTACCATTAATCTTTTTATACTGAGTCAGCAAAGACTTCATTTAACACCCACGGGTAGGTACTAGAGAGTCTCACAGGACCAGCAAAGCCAAGTTTTAGGGATTCAAGGTGGTGGAATCACATCTAGAGAGTTCAATACTTGTGCAGCAGTGAAACCACTGAAATGCTGCATGTCAGGAGGCAGAGTTAAATCACCACAGACAAAGCAATCACTGGAAAGGAGAACAATATTCTGAAGATAAAATACCCCAGATAAGAAGAAAACATAAATGTAGGTAGAGAAATCCAATCCAGCCTTGCACATCAGGGCTGTATTAACAAGGTTTGCTTTCAAGAGATCAAAGCACATTGATCCTTCTGACAGATCAGTCCTTACAGAGAGAAGGAGAGTGATTTTCATAAATCAGGTAACAAGAGAATAGAGATAGCAATAGAAGACCTGCTTGCACTTCTCTGTCTAAATTCCTCACCATTTTCAAGCATTTTGAGACAGAAGTTCAAGGTCTCCTCCATGTAGCTTTTCCACAGACTGTTCCTGTACAGCCAAGTCCTTTTAGTCCCAGCTTTTGAAGCTGAAACTTATAAGGGTCCTTTTCCCAAAGCACTTTTCTCTGGGGATCTTTCTTGCTCCAATATGTTTGCCTCTAAACCTCCCACTTAACTGTGATAATAAGAGTGCAGGTCAGAAATGCATTAAACTTCTTCATAAGATAATGAGGAAATATTTTCCTGAGGGAA
The DNA here is from genome assembly GCF_001604755.1 of Lepidothrix coronata. Lineage (NCBI taxonomy): Eukaryota > Metazoa > Chordata > Aves > Passeriformes > Pipridae > Lepidothrix > Lepidothrix coronata. The sequence continues at coordinate 1,109,919 of NW_016690205.1, forward strand.
TAATTATGTGGAATTTGTAGTTTATACCCCTTATATTCTGCTCTTGGATTTGTTAGGAAGCAGTGCTCTGTTCTGAAAAGTGTCATTTCTGAGTCTTTGCAACCAGCTGTCCCAGCTGTAACACCCCTGGAGCCCATGGATGCAGCCAGGGGGACTGAAGCAACTGCAACAAGAGGGATCGTTGTGGGCCCTTTCTGGTTCTGAAGGATGACAAATGGTTTGCCAAGGTGCATTTTGTAAGATAGAGCTCCACATCCTCCAATGGGAATGAGGCTCTGGATGAATTCAGATGTGGCAGCAATACAGTTGACCTGGTAACCACAACAACCATAATCCTCACTGCAGGACTCTAAAAAACTTGTCTTGCTGATATTTCTTCCTAAAAACCCTTTAGCTTTCAGTATCCATCAACACCAGCAAAATTAAAACACTAAAAGTAAACTTATCCCAAAACCTTGCTCCACTTGGAGTTAAGATACATTAGCAGCTTCATTGCACCCTCCTTGAGTGCCCATGTAAGGTCACCAAAGGAGAATTAAAATAGGTCTCTCTAAATAGATATCAGTGTCTGTTTATTTAGAATATATTGGACCAGTTCTAAGCCGTGGTGATAATTATATAAGCACACAGGACTCATATTAGCAAGTTCATCTGAAAGTCGGTTTTAATAATAAAAAAAAAATTACCAGGACTCTGACAGTTAACTGGAAAAGTATTTTAGCTGTTCTGCCAGCTTTTTGAGGTAATTGCACATCACCTGTAAAAAATGTGCAGATATTCTGCTCTCAGTTCTACTATGAACTAAAACACTTATTTTTTTACTTTTAAGCAGATTAATTAAGAGATTTACATACACAAAAGCAAGAAATCAGTCCTGTTTCAGTGTACTTTTTTTGTGTTTATCTGAAGACACCTAAACAAAGAGATGAAAAAACTCAGCAAGGCAGCAGTGCTGGGGAAGTCTCCAGGTGACTGATTTAAAGGAAGATAATGAACAATCATTTATTTCAGAATTGATTTTTAAAAACTCGGGATACAAATATCAGAACAAAACACATCCTTCAGTGCTGCAGCAAAGGAGATGTTAAATAAATACCCCAAGAGGCACGTTGAAACACCTAAAGGAGCTGCTCAGGAAGCCAGGCACTTTTCTGTTAAATCACACCAGTAATGCCAACCCTGTCATGTTTATAGCTCCCCAAAGCCCTCCTTACATATGATAATAGAAGTCTGACTAGTCTAACATTGTCATTTTAATTAAAGCTCTATTCCTCCTGACAGGAGCAAGTCAAAGAAAATGCAGTGGGGATCCCATTACAACCTCATGAAAAAATATGAATGCTTTCCTCTATAAAATGGCAAATTGGTGGCACAGCTTAGGGGTTGGTCTGGCCAGTGTCCCACATGTGAACATCCATAGTTCATCCCCAAAAATGGAATTTAGTGGCCGATTCACTTTGTTAACATGAAAAAAACAACCGTGAATCCTTTGCCATCCCACAGAGAGCTCTTATTTTTTCCCCCTAAAAGATTTTTCATCCATTAATTTCCAAGGTTTCCAAATCAACTGTACCTGTCAAACTTACAAAAATGTTTCTGTTAGTTTGAAATTTGTTTTCAGAATTTCATCCTGCTAGAAACTGTCATAAAATGTCAAGAGTGTGAGTTTCCCACTAAAGAGAAAACCCAGTTTCCACCCTGTCCCATTAAGCTGGATGATTGTGCAGGCTATAGCAGTTTGAGTCCATTTTCCTACGTATTTTAAGCAGGTCCAAACCTGCAGATCAGCAGACACAGCAGATCTGTGATCACACTCATCCCCACCAGCTGGATCACAGCCTCCTACAACACACTGCACTCCTTGCCAGACCTGCAGAACCCCCTTCATAGTCACAAAATCCACTTTGTACCTATTTAAAAAATTAAAAGCCACTCTGGCACACGTGCAAGGGGAGGATAAACCTTATCAGTTGTTAAATACATCATCTTCCTAAGTGATTGCTAGATGCTAATGCTGCCCTTTCTGCCTTTGAAGGGCAGAGATATTTATCTGAATGACTCCTACAGAGCCAGCTCTGTGCACTCATCACGTGCTGTATGATAAGTAGCAACATTTGCCTTTTTTGGTGCATGCAGAGAGTTCTGGAGTCTTTTCAGGTGCCTTGTTTTTATCAAACTGAGCAGTTCAATTGTCTCCTGGGTGCTCACGTGCACCTAGCAGGTCGTGGGTGTAACACACTCTCATTGTCAGCATCAACGGGTCGGGAACACTCTCCAGGGAAGCAATCAATGCTCAGAGAGCTTCCCAGATGCCAACAGCAGAGATCAACAGCAACCCCTGCTAAGAGAGGTGATAATCATAATAGCTGTGTAATAAACTTCTCTATCTGCAGAGGACAAAGGACAACTAACACCCTATAATATTTTTGCTGCTTTGAAAATAAGGACATGCACACACTGTTGATGCTGTGGTGAAGAATCACAGAATCAATTAGCTTGGAAAAGACCTCTGAGATCACCAAGTCCAACCTTAAGAGATCAGTTCCTTCCCAAAACCTTGCAGAGGAGAAGGGAAGAGGAAAGGCAGTCCTCACCTCTGCAGCAAAGCTGGTTTAAAAGATCAAAAACATCAAAAATATTATTTAAAACATTAAAAATATAGAAAGTATTAAAAGTCTGCATCACTGTTTAAAAATAAAGTCTTCACTGCCAAGGGGGGAGGAGCAATTTTTCAGGAACACTTAGAGATGTGCATGACACAAAACACATACAGGGGTTTAATTTGTTTAACCCAGTTTGTTAAGTTTGTTTAAAAGTCCCTAAGGTCTGCAAACACACTAAGAGAGTCTGAAATTAACTCAAATGAGTGTTTTGTTGTCACTTAGAACTACTTATTTTTAAAAATCACTTCAATAACGACTCAAATTTAGCAGTAGGAAAGAAAAACGAACAAATCACAGTTTGGGTGGATTTTTTTAAATCCTCAGAGTCCCCAGACAGCTTGTGCAAAACAACAACCCTGTCAAAGCCAAGGCATGCTATGCCAATACAGATACCTGTCATTGAACAGCAGGGACTGTTTCCAGGAGCCAAGGTGATAGTCATGTCAGGAAGACTTCAGGCTCTCTGTCAGCCTGGATGTGGACCCAACATCACCAGAAAATTGGTGTTATGCACACAAAGGGAGGAGGGCAGAGCCCTCGGAGGGACAGGACCTGTCTCCCTGGCTGGACATCTCCAGCTCCTGGGCAACTGCTGCCCCTTCTCCCTCCAAGGGAGAGCCAGTGAGGAGCTGGGAGACAGGAACAGACTCAGCAGGTTTAAGTCCTGATTCGAACCACCTTTTCCAAGAGGAAGAGTTAGAAATGAACACAAGGGCAGTAACCACACAAACATCCCCCTTTGCCCACGGCAGCCTGGGATGTCCCTGTCCAGATATGATGCACGTCTGTCTCCCCTGGTGCAAGTTATAAGGAAAGATCCATCAGCATCTTTCCCCTGTCCCTTGAGCTGTTTTCTGTTAGCTCTCCACTAACAATCATGTTCCTTATTAATTAATTTCCTTTGTTGTTATTAATTAAAACCTTTTTATTCTATGCCCATTTCAGACGTTACACCACAGCAAACCTCCGCCCACAAATTGTTGCTTTCCTTGGTCCACAGTAAAACTCCTGAATAAAATATTTAAGGGGAAAAAAATGACAATAATAATAATAATGGAAAATTAATTAAGATATCATAAATAATCAGATACTGCTATGTGTAGTTATTAAATGAGTTCAACATACAGGCTGGGATTCCATAGGGATGCAGCTCTCCTGCCTGCTTTGATCAACCTTCCCTGAGGGGTTTCAAGTGGATAAATCAGTTTATCCACCAAATGTTTTTTCAGTAAACACTCAGTTTCTTATAATAAAACTTAAGCCTGAAGGAAATGCAAACCAATTTATGTTTATGAGATTAAAGACCTATTTTTCTCTTTCAACCGTATCCACCAGTCCATCGCTCTCAGAAATGCAAAACTGCCCTGGCTCACTGAGCACATCCTGAGGGGTGACTGCCAGAGGGCTGCATGACACATTCATGAGGGGATGTGATGCATTTATGAGCAGGCAGCACTCCTGGTGTCCAAGGGCCAAGGAAGCAATTCCCAGGCTTGCTCACAGCCAAGGAGCAGAAGTGTGGAAGTCACCCCCAGAATGAGGTGTTGCAATCTTTGCATTTTCCTTCTGCTCACATCTTCAAGGAAGAACAAGACAAGTCCCATAAAGCTATGCTGCCTCTTGTTTAGGAATGCACTGCTGTCCTGCAGGGGTTGTCCACTCTTTATAAAAAGAATATTAACAAAATCTGACACGTAACTGCAAGAAATCCTGCACTTCAACACTGTTTTCTCTCTCTTCAAAGAGACCACAGGAGGTAGGAGTATACCTTGCTTTCTGATATTGCATCAATCTTGCTTGATCCAGCAGTTATAAAGACTCCTAGAAATGAGGTCTGTGACTGCAAACACCGTTCTGGAGAATAACTATTTTTACCTTGATACCATTAAAAACTAAGATTTTTTTGTGGGATGGGATAATAGAAATCCTTGGGGAAATCCAGAGACTAGTTTTTGGGTTTGGAAAAAACAGACTTGGAGAAGTAGCTAGGAAATATTTCAGCAACACTATTGAACCTTTCAGAGTGGTCCCAGCCAAATTTAGACATTTTTTAAATACCACCAGGAATGTGACTCCACTAATGCCCTGGGCAGCCTGTCCCAGCACTTGACAACTCGTTTGGTGAAGAAATTTTTCCTACTATCCAATCTAAACCTCTCTTGGCACAACTTGAGGCCATTTGCTCTTGTCCTGTCACCTGTAACTTGAGAGAAGAGACCAACCCTTTCAGGTAGTTGTGACAGCCAGTGACATAGCACTTTTTTTGCATTATATATCCTTTGTATGCACTGTTGGTACAGCCAGTGCTCAGTGGCAGAATAATAACACAGTCAGCCAGGAAAAGCAATATCTGAGAGTTGCAGGTGCAATAGAAAAGCTACTGGAGTTTGAAATTAGTCCTGCATTCAATCACTTGAGCCCCAAGACAGCACTGAATTTATAAGTTTCTGTTTTCAAGAGACCTGTTAATTAAAATGAAGATTACGTAGTTGGAAATAGCTCAGTGATAAGTAGATGATTTATTACATGGTATCTAATTTGCAGCCACCTATGAATGGCAGAATATGTGAGGATTCAGAGTGACCAAAGGGGATGTGTTCTCTTTGTAGTCATGTCCTGCATGGCAAAGCATACTGGATCCCCAGACCCTCCTCTCCTGTACCTCCAGCACCCTCACCTCCAGCCAGGAGGTCATTTTAACCCTTGAAAGAGCAGGTGTTTTCAGTTGTGTCTACACTGAGAATTTGACCTTTCTTACCTCATTCAACGAGTTTCCCCATGTCACTGCACAGCAGCACCACATGCACCCTGACCAGGCTGCTTTTAGAGGCTGCAGAGTGCAGATTGCACAAAACTTTGTCAGAAAACTGGCCAACTTCACAGGAGTAGGAATGGGTGCCCAGCCCCAGGCAGCTGCCACTGTGAAAACAGCTTTGGAACACTGCATGTTTTCTGATTTGGGGAAGAAAAGCATCACAGCCCGTCCCAGTTCAGGGGGAACAGCAACCCCTTCAAGGGCTGCATCTCTGGGACCAGTGGGTTAGGATGGACAGCCCTGCCCTCTGCCAGCAAACATCAGCCAGCAGAGCTGAGCCCCTGCATTCAGGGCAGCAGCCAAACCCCAGAACAGCTCAGCACGAGGCAACTTCCTTCCTGTGGAGAAGGGGGAAAACAGGGAGCAAGCTGAGACTCACCTGCAGGTTCAAACACCCCTGTGTGGGCTGAGCATGGCTTTGTGGCTCCTCTGAAAAATGACATTTGAACAGAGCTTCTCCAGAAGCATTGCCCCAGCATAACACACAGACCAACCTTGCACAGGGCTTGTCATCTCTGTCCTCTTTGGTCTGCCTGTGTCTGCTTCAGCCTCCCTGCCCTCTTTGTTCCCTCGTGGATGATGGTCACCCTTGGCCTCCATGCAGACCAAGTCGAGCAGACTCACAGGACTGGGAAGCACCGAGGGCTGTAGCTTGGGGGTTTAACAAATGCTTTCACCATCACTGTCCCACCAACACCCACTTTTTCACTGTCTCCATTGTCTGTCTTACAGAATTTGCTAAATCACTGATGGACAAAAACCATCCCTAAGTCCAGGCTTAGCACTGCATCTTCTACTTCTCCCAGCAGCCAGGATTTTTTACAGTGAGGCTTACCTCACATTTCAGGATATTTCTTTTTAAATGAATCCAGCAGGTGGTGTGAAAATAATTATGAATAGCACATGGCTTCATTCCACCAATTTGGCTCTGTAATGGCCAGAAGCTGATTGAACCCACTCTATAGAAAACCTTCTTCCAGCACAGTTATTGGGAGCCAGGAACTAAGTATTCTTGTCAAAAATGCCCTTGGTGCCCAGCAAGGCAGGCACCCACATATATGACTCTGTATCACACAGCATTGCTCTTCCCAGATGTTCCTTAATTTCCCCACAATTGATTTTCAGTGTGTTGGTGAGGGCAGGACACAGTGTTTGAGGGTGCATCTGGAATATCTGAAGCACTGGGGGCCATTAAAACCTCGTTGGTGGTACCCTTTGGGCTCAAAACACAGAGGAGAAGAGCTGAGCTGAGCACTGGTGGGAGTTCTTGCACTTGCAGACTCTATTATAGAGTCAAAAATCAAAAGTAGAAATTCCACAGACCCTCCTCAGGCTGTGGGTGGACACTTAAATAACCCCAAGAAGTCTGCCAGGAAGCAGACTTGTCACGTGCAGCACCCTGCTGCCTTTTCCCACTTTCATTTCAAATAAAGCTGCAGGTACATTTAATTATCTAAGTGAATAGCTTAATGATAAATTCCATTCCATCTCTGACAGCTGGGTAATTCAGGAGAATTTTAATAGGGAATAATAAAACAGACTTTTAAAAAATTCACTTTGATTCCGTGTCATCTTTAATTAAGTCAGGCCTGGACAGCTCCAAGTCATAAAGGTCACTGAAAGATGTTGGCAGATTCATCAACTAACATCAGACTTTAAAAAAAAAGATCACATAGGTCCAGTTTCAATACATTAATGTAACTAAAGGAAACTTCTTGCCATGACCAAGGTATCCCTATATATTAGTTTGAAATGCAAAAATTACCTCGAGCTAAGTGTAAAATAAATGCTTCTATTTTTAAATTACACTTCCAATAAATTTGCTTCAGCCAAAGTAAAACAATGTTGTTTTCCCATTAGTGACTAAAACTTCATAAATAATCAATTTTTCAAGGTTTTGGGAGGAACTTTGGAAAACAATTCACCACCAAACACATCAGACTAGACATTTTTATTCTCATGACTGAGACAGGCAAACAATAACATTCTGCTTGGAGTCAGCCTACAAAATTGTTTGACTTGAAAGGTCATTAAAACCCATTTACTAACGTTTGCTGTTGGATCAAAGTTTAAATAAGGGAAACTGTTCAATAAAAAGTTAGCATTTCAAGTTAAAATAAAGTCAGTGCTTCCAAACAGGGAAGTAATTATTTTTTTGCCCTTGACTGAAACAATTCACTAACCTTTCTCCAAACTCACAGCACACATCTATTTTTTGGGGTGAGTTCCCTCTATTTAACCCTTCACTAGATCAAGTTAAAAACTACTTTCAGAGAGTTTTCTCACTAGTTGTATAAAAGCATTGGTCGAATATCACCAGAATTGAAGGGATCACAAGTGTGGCCATTGACCTCAATCAAAATGCAGCCTGTTTCTCATTTAATAACAGTCCCCCAGGTTTGGTGGAACATCTGGGACATTGCCTGCAGCAGAGGTGAGGGAACTGAGGGCAGAAGAGCTGAAAGCCCCAGGGCTCTGCCCTGCCCTCAGCCCTCAGCCAGAAGCTTTTCTCTTTTTTTGCAGCCCAAAAGAAGCCAGTGGAGTCTCCTGCAGCCACTGAACAGATTATAAAAGTGTTCAGCTGCTTGTTGCTCAGTAGGGTTGCTACAGAGATAATCTAGCACGGGTGCACTCCTGGCTGACAGTATGTAATGACTCATAAAAATAAATTAATATATTTTAAATGATTTTACAAATACATATGGGAAATATCCACTGCACCTGCTCTCATGGAATGGGACTGCACTGAGCAAACCTGTTCTGGAATCACAGTTTCAGTCTAAATGGATTAGTACCTAAATTTATTACCTTCTTACTCCAGACTGGACAGAACCAGAGCTGCAGCCCCTTGGGAAAATTCGTCATCCCCAATCATCTCATCAGCCAAAAATAAGATGGAGTGCAGATCTCAAACCAAATGCAGCTGAACAGCATCCTAAGAACTGGTTTGTGCCTGACTTCAAGCCTGAGATCAGAAACACTCCCTCTCCTGTTTCCTGATGAAGCAAGTTTCCAGCAGCTAGACAAGCCCTGGCTAATTTCCTGCTGCTGTGAAAATTGACTCCATATCCAGTGGCCTGGTGAAAATGTGTTCTGTCCCTGTGACAACCCAAAGTCAGAGAAGGTCAACTCCAAATAGTAATGATTTAATGTAAAAATGAAAGCAAACCTTGCACTGAATTTGCGTAATTTGGGGCTTGGGGATTTTCAGCCCGTTCCAAGAATCAAGATTCCGTGTAAATTCCAGTTCAGACAAGACTCCTCCTCATCAGTGCCATCCACAAGCCGTGCAGGATTAGAAGCAAAACAATCTCTGGAAAGCGATGCTGTTCATCAGCATCCCCTGCTAAGGCTCCCATGGCTGGTGATTTCCACATCACAAGCCTTATCTCCCTCCCCAGTCCCAGCCAGCACGCACAGGCCATTTATCACCCTGCAGTTACTCATCTGGCTTCTCCCCTGGATGGAGGAGCCTGGAAGCTGCCTAAGGCTTGAGCAAGGGCTGTGCACGAGACCCACCCTGTGCAGGAGGAGCTGCTGTCACCACAAGGCTGAGCTGCCAAGCCTGGCAGTTCCAGAGAGGAGGAGGAGAAGGTGTCACTTTTGAACAGATAAAAAGAGGTAAGAGGAAGAGGCAGCAAAACACTGTTCCTCAGATCCTGCATCCAAGCTGCTGAGTTATTCCTCCCCAGGAGGAGAGGATGGATGCTCAGGTGCAGGCACAGTTCCTTGGAGCAGTGCAACAGGGAGGGATTGTGCCAGAGCCCCTGCAGGGGTGAAAGACCCACTAACCCCCAGCCCATCTCCCACCCCCACCCCTGGCCCCAGGGAGGAACTCTTCCTCCCTGAGCTTTCCACAGTTTGGTGCCACCATCAGATGCTCCCAGAAGGAACATGGAGAAAACAAAGGAGCACTGTGTGCTGGGGCAGCGTCAGATCATCCACCTGCACGTCCCAGGGAAAAGCTGGGTGGTTTTCTGTGCACTGTTGCACCACCTCGTTTCCATAGACTTATCATGGCTCTGGGATCAAATTAGGGAAAAAGGTTCTTTGCATGCAAGATTCCCCAGGTGATGTGTAAAAACAAGAGAAGAGAGCACCCGGGACAGCCAGGCAACTGGAAACTCCACAAAAAATGCAGGAGGAATGAGGGGATAAAATGAGATTCAAAGCGAAAGAATGAACTTGCACGACTTCTCTTTGTGGGATTTACAAAATAAAAGATTTGTCCTGCTTTCAGACTCTGAGATATTCCTTACTGCCAAAGGCTGTGGCTTTTTCCTATTTGTTTTTAAATAAGGCTAGGGTTTTTTTCAATGCCTACATATCCGGGCATACATTTTAATGTGAGATATTTCCCCAGGTTTTGTGAACTTGGGCCATCCCCTCAGGGTCAGGCAGCAGCTCAGTATCTCATGTCCCCCCACTTGAAAATTCATCTCACACATGAAGGGCAGCAGCCAAATCCACTACTTGGATTTGACACTGAAAGGGTCCTCCAGTTTTTCTTGGCTTGCCAGGGAGAAGAACACAGTATCAATATCAGGCTGCTCTTTGATTTTTGAGGCATTACATCCATTTGGCTCAAGCTGATGTTTTCATGCCAAGGGTGAGCAGATGATCTTCTCAAATACAAAGCACGAGCTCATGAAACCTGGGGCTCACAGCTTTGAGCTTGGTTGCACTCCCAAGCTTGGGAAACAGCACATCTTGGGTGCACTTTCTGAAGTTGCTCAAGAGCTCACTGGAACAGTCCAGGCGCTCTGCCTGACCTGGGGAATGGGAGGGAGAGGAACAGGCAGCTGCAGAGTCATTGCCCATCTGTTTTCCTGTTGTAGTTTACCCTAGAGGCCTGGAAGAAAACCACAAGGCAAACACTTATCAAACCTGATGTCTTTCCTTCTCCACACCCATAGTCCACTCTTTGCTCTCTGGCCACCTCGAGAGTCATCCCCTCCCTTGAAGAATCCCCTCTCAAAGGAAGGTGAATAAAGCCCCTCCTGCAGGCAGAGCCAAGGCTCTGGTTACAGACTCACTGCTGACATTTGCTTCCTGTGTTGAACCCCCTGAACCTGCACGTGCACCCAGCCTGGCTGCCACCCCATCACTGCTGCAGTCAGGGAGCAGGCAGCAGCCCCAGAGCTCCTTCACGTCAGGAAAGCTGTGCAGGCTTCACAGGGTGCAGAGGGTTTCTTGCTTAAAGAAGAGAGTGATGTTAAAACTTGTCTCCAAGTCCCAGCCTGGAGAAACTCCTCAGGGCAGGAGACAGACCCTTATCCAGGACACAGGACCCCACATCTACCCCATTCCCAGCACAGGGACTTCTGCACTGGCTCTCACACCTCACCACAGGGCACATACCATGACTGACTTCATTCCTCAGGCTGTTTATTTTGAAGTCTGTTGTACCAGAGCTGGGTTTGTACACATCCTGGGTTTGTACACATCCTGGGTTTGTACACATCCTGGGTTTGCACACATCCAAACTGGGCACTGCCAACATAAATGTCAGTGCCACTCATCCTCCCCCTCAGCACACATCTGCATTCCCAGCAGAGCCTGCCAGCTGCAACAGGCTGATCTCTCACTCATCTCCTCTACCTTAGGAACACAATTATCAGCATCAACATCAGCAACAGGAAGTTCTCCTTAAAGGATCAACATCTGATTCAGCACCAGCCTTCGATGCCTCACCCCTGTGACACAGCTCAGTAATTACAGTTCCCATGATTACTGCAGGGCCTTCACTATACACGTGTGTCTGTGCAGAAACCTGTAACTTGCCTTATACTCCAAAGCTCCCTAAAGGGCTATAACAGGAACTTTTAACTAAAGCATCTACAGCTCCTCTTGGAATTGTTTATCTTCAGTAGGATTGGAGTGCAGGACAAAGCTCAACTGCAGGTGATTCCTGCTGGCTCTGGCCCATTGGGATGGAGGGGATGTTTTCTAAGAAGATATTTTAAAGCCCAAGGACTGGATTTGCCCCATGCAGAACCCGTGGCCAGGCAGGAGTGATGAGCACACAATCACTGCTGAAACACCCTTGTCATGGAGCTCCAGCCTGCTCGTGCTGGAAACAGGAAAACCTGCAGCTGACTGAAGCACAGAATGTATTGGGCAAAAGATGAAATTCTTAACAGTGGGGCAGTCTAGACATGGAGACACCTGGATATGGAGAACCTGCCACCCTCCAAGCAGCTTCTTCCTGCAGGTGATATCATAAAAAGAAATTGCTCCTAATTTGTCCAGTTTCACTCCTAATCAGTCCCTCTCACTCTTATTTCTGTTGCTACATGTAAGAGCCCTTTTAACACCACGAATCACCTCCATGAAGGCATTAGCCTGCTCTGATCAAGTTAGTATTTCCATCAGCTGAACAGGCATGTCTGCTTCCCTCTCTTGCTGCCAGGCTGTTTTCTTGTTTCTGGTTCTTTTCTGCCCACTCTCTACTTTTTCTGCTTCATTTTAGGCACAGGGCTGGTGACACTGCCCAGCAGTGCTCCCACCACCCTGCACAGGCACCACACCCCTTCCTGCTCCCACACATTGCTCCCCTGCTCAGTCACCCACGTTTTCCAGAGTGTTTTGCCATCTAGTTTGCATCATGATTAGCAAGGGAAAAAAAAAAAAGGCACCAGCAAAAAAAAAAAAAAAAGGCAGTGTATCAAAGATTCTTGTTCACCCCAGACACTGCTTTCTAGCAATTCATCTCTGTATTAATAAAAAAGTACTAATGATTATTATCCCATCAGTAATTGCCTTAATCTGATCAAAATTCCTGCAGCTATCAATCGTTACAAATTCTCATTACCCTTTTGTCTCTCTCCTCTGCTATGCCACAGGCATCTCCAACAACAACATGAAAAATTTTCATTTATTCAGAGAGCCTGTTCAGGACCTGGAAATCAGAGCTACCAATTTACCAAATGGGCAGCAAAACCATACATTTTTCTGGTCTCCGAATCAATCACCTCTGGGCACTTTCAGCCCTAAATTAAACTTCACAGCTGATGTGCAAGATAGTGAAAACGATTGTTTTCCACTTTAATCGATGCACAAAGAGGTGTGAAAGCCAGAACATGCCATTCACATAGCAACAGGTATCTCTAAGGACTCCTGCCTTCACTTTACAGCTTGAAGAGCAGCTCCTGAACAGAAAGAAGTGAGGTACATGAATAACAGCTCCCGTCAAATTGCTGGAAAACCGGAGAAGTTTAGGAATATTTATTTTGGTGAATTGTAACCCTGAACAGGCTAATGTAACATGCCAACCTGTAAATGGCCTTCCTTCAGGCAATAAGTGGAGTCTTTTAAGAACTTATGGCCACGGTAAAAGGGTGATTTGCAGCGTTTGCTGTTCACAGGGCAAATAGAAAAGGATGCAATGTGCTCAGGAGCCTGTGGTTCAGCAACTTCTTTGAGGTTCCATGCGTCTGTCTTTGCTAACAAAAAAACAAAGCCCACAGACTTTCCTGAAGCCTGTCCTGAACAGCAGCCACTCGTGCATAACTTTAAATGTTTTTCCTTGGCTGCAACAACAAGCCCAAGGGCACGGAGGAAGGTGTGACAGTGCAGACCTGGAGGAAATGGATAAGTACAAAGGAGCTGCACACAGCACAAAATCTAAATAGGGGAGAGACAATGGAAATCACCCGTTCCCAGACAGCTCAGAAACCGAATTCCTACCATGGAAAGGCATCCCTGATCTCCTAATGCACCAAGGGATTCAGCAGTCCTTGCAACTACCTCAGCATTTAAAGGTTAATTGCAGCCAAGATCTTTCAATAAAGTTATGCTGGAGAATAAAGGTTTCAGGAAATTCAGCCGCTGTAATTAAGAGATTGATCTCACAGATTCACATCTTCCGGAGCTTTGTGCAGTGCTTAACACTCACTCCTCAGCTCTTCTCTGGGATTCAAAACAACGCAAATAAATACGTGTTTCTGTGAGGCTGAAGCCTTCAAAATCCAGCAGACCACTTCCTTTGAGCCTAATTATTAAACCCAAGGCTATATTTGGAAGACTCCAGGCATTTCTTTAAAACTCTGGGATAAAGAACAGCACTCCAGATACAAATATTTGAATATTCTTTCCTGTGGCTTTTTTGTTAAGAGCTCTGCTTTTGTTTCTCCTGCAGACTACCACAGTCCCAGAGTGACCCACAAAGGGGTATGCTGTGAAAAATCCTAGGTAAGGGGAGTCACTTCTCTCCACCTATGACATGAACATGGTTTGTTCACTTGTGGCAGCAACAGGCTCCATCACACCTGTATCTTTGTGTCTCTTGGGTCAGCTGCTGAAGAGGTCCTTGCCTCAGAATAAGGAAAGTGAGGAAGATGTAAAAAAGCTCCTGGATGTGACACCAGAAATTGCTGGATGTGATAGATAAGAGTGTAAGGATCTGTCAGCACTGTAAGGAATGTCTTTATTCACAGAAGGTGGCAGGGGATTTATGAGAGAAATGGCCAAATTTCACATTATTGGATTGCTGAGCACCTGGTGGGGAGCAGAGCCTTGCACAGCCAGCACTGCCCAGGTGATCACACCTGCAAGATCAGCTGCAAACCTGACAGCTGTGCCATCCTCAAGCTGAGCTGTATAACCATTCCATGTCCTAGTCCTGCCAGAACCAACTCATTCCTTCAGTGTTCTGCCCACTTGGTGCAGGGCTGCTCTGAAAAAAGAGTTTGGGAGCAAAGCAGGCAAACCCCGGATCAGCTGCCTGCTCGAAAAATTAGAAAGTACTCTCTTGGTCAACTGGTGTCTCACAGCCCGAAGGCTCCTACTTTGGGGCAGTGTTTTTGCTCACTGAACAGGCCAAGGACAGGCTGGTGTGTGGGGTCAGCACCACAGGCTCAGCACTTATTCTCTGTTGGGCCAATCTCCTTCAAAAGCCCAAGTCCATTTTGAGAGGTAAAAGAGATGCCCCAAAAGAGAGACTAGAAAAGCCCTGAGCCAAGCAGACAGGGTCACTTGGAGTAAGCCTGAGTACATAAAGCCCAGTTTTCCCACCACTGCCTTTACACAAGTGCCCAGCAAGGAACCAGAGAGGTGGGGGCTGCCCCAGCCCTGAAACATCGAAGGCCAGGTTGGATGGGGCTCTGGGCAACCTGGTCTAGTTGAAGATGTCCCTGCTCATTGCAGAGGGGCTGGACTAGAGGGCCTTTAAAGGTCCCTTCCAAGCCAAACTGTTCTAGGATTTCAAATGTAATAACAGAGCTTCCTTAATTCAAAACAGCAGGATAGCAAGAATGTAAGGGAAGGGGAAGGAAGGAATCATTGCTGTCCTCCAAAGAGCTTGAGAGCTGGGCCAATGACATTTCACTTGGGTGGAAATAGATCTTTGCTCTAAAATGAAAACAGAAAGCAGGGTTAGTGTCAGGCCAGCAACATCTCTATTTTCAAAGCAAGTCAGAAAATAAGTTGGATTTTCTCAGGGATAGTCATGGCTCAAAATCTCTCCTTTGACATCCAGAGTGGTTTAGGACTCCATGTATTTCAAAATGCTTTAAAGCCCATTTATTACCGTAACATCTAAATGCTATGTTCCATTTTCATATTGTGGGAGAAGAAGAAACTAAATAGGCAAGACCTTTTCCATTACTGAAGAGATGAGAAATGAACTCTTGGAATTGCACTTTAACCTGGGGGGGGTTTACCTGCTTTACACATTTGTGCCTTACTGCCAAGTTCAGGGAGTAGCTTAAAACTGCAACATGAAGGTACAAATGCATCTTGCAACACATTCTCTTACTAAAAGCCAGGCAGGTTCCCCCAGGCCTGGTAAGACTCCAAACACATTCTGTGTGGAAACTGTCCAGGATGGCACAGAACCCAAGTCCTGCTTTTTATTGCTTCTTACAGTGAGTGTGGGTCAATCTGTTGTCCCTCTGAGAAAAAATGTTCATTTAGGTCTCAATTTAATTTCTCATTAGCAACATTGCTAATGAAATCCCAATAATGATGTGGACTGCTGAAAGTTGTGATGAAACTTTAAATCTGGGAGGAGTCAGAGAGAGAAAGAAGGAGAAATGCAGTTTGGCTGCCACATTCAGCATTCAATTCACCACTCAAAAAACAAAGACAAGACACCATTCCTCCAATTAACATGGAAGCAAAGAACCAGTTATTAATACTAAGTGTTTGAATGTTCTGTTACATGAGGTTAACAACCCTCTAAAATGGAGAATTCATTCCAGGCACCTTGGGCACTCAAGACCACTTCATTAGAGCCACGGAGAGAGCTGTGAGAGATATCAAGATCAAACTCAGGAAATTAACTTTCATCTCTAACTCAAGAGGAGCATAAAAAAATTACGACTTCAACTACTTCTGAAAAATAAGCCCCATTCCATTTTACTAGCTTTTGAGAGAGATTAGGGAAGCATTTTGGAGCAATGGGTTTGTGGGAGCCCCATTTGAGCTCAATTTTAGAGGGGCAGGTGACCCCACTGTGAGAATACACAGCACTAAAAGCTAAGAATATGTATCTTAAAAGACACCTATGATAAAATCCAGCCTAATTTCAGGTGGGACAGGACTGGTTTCACGTGGCTGTTTGCAGTACATCTGGCACTGTCCACTCGTGCAGCAGCACCGGGAACAGCATCACCTCTGAGGCACACACAGAGCAGAAAGCTGCTGGAGCAGGCACTGCTGGGTAAATAGGAATGGCACAGTATCAAAAAAAAAAAAAAAAGATATGAGAAGACTGGGGCATGACAAAGCTGTTGCAATGCTGATTTTGCCTTGGATCTACGGAGAGTGTCACATCTGCACAGCAGCATAAGGAGTGGTGGATGGGGAAAGGCTCCAGGGTGGAAAGGATCTCCTTCAGCAATGTGTGTGTGCCCACAGTTACACAGGCACTGATGCACAAAACCCAGTCCCTTTCCAGCAAGGGACCTACCACAGAGGGCTCTCCCTAAGCTCAGCCTTTGGGGGTTGATGGGTGAGAAGGGAGCACAGTCCCGGCCTCTCCAGACCTGGGAGCAGCCCCTGCCGTCAGACTGAGCTGGAAGGCTTCACGTCCTGCAAGGACACGCCTGCCACGAGCAGCAGAGCTCCACAGGCTAGCCAAGGTGAGCCTGAAACTTCATCTGCACAAGATGGAAATCTAGAAGAGCTCATACAACCTTCCTCTGACAGAAACAACAGCAAAACAAGCAGCCTGTGACAGGAAGAGAGATGCTCTGTAGTGCTCTGCAATGCACTTCTGCAGAGTGTCCTGCTCTTGTGCTGGCACTGCCTGCTCACCTCAATAACTCTACAGAGCAGAAAACAGGCAGTGGGAAGGTCACTTGGAAATTAGATTCTAAAAGAGACACTGCACATTTACAATCCTCCAGCCTCGGGAGGACAGAATTGAGTTGTTTATTCAGGAGGAAGCATGTCTGGCTAACATTGAGTTTGCATTTAATTGGCACTGATGAACAATAAAGTTGCAAACTCCTTTCACTAGTGCATGAATGTGCAGAAAACAATCTGCCACAGAACATTATATAGGAAATACTGTCCTTCAGCACCACGCAGCCTTCTGCCGTGTGAATCACAGCCCATTTAACAAGGACATTGATGCTGGGCTTCTCAGGGGAAGGAAAGGCAGCTCTGACCATCACACACAGCCAACATCATTAGAGACAATTACCCCATTAGCACTGACACAGAGCTCAGACGTGAACAGGGAGCTTCAATGCTCCTCAAGCGCTGCTTTCAACTGGACATCAAAAACGGGCACGTGAAAATATCCAGCTACTTACAACAGGCGCTCAGCACCGAGCAGAATTGGAGCCCTAATTAGGATTTAATAAGCTGGTAATTGTGATGGCAGTGGTCTCATTAGCCTGACGCCTCATTACTGTGAGCACAGATCAAGTCGAGGAAGCCAGTCAGCCTTGCAAGCCTTTCCAAACACCCAGACAAGGGCTGATTAAAGCAAGCGCTGCTTTTGTGGCAGTTCCTAATGAAAAGTGAATTCGTGGCCAACGGGAAACCAGCAGTAATTTGTGTCACTCTCTTTAAGAACACCTTTAGTGAGAGGCATGGGACCAGGAAGTTTGTTAATACTTAAATAAGTGCCCAAAATAAAAAAGGAAGAATTTGTAGTCAGCGCTACAAAATGAGGAACACTGAACTGGAGCAATGACTGCCCCAAAGACAGCTCATGGAAATCACTGATGACTGCTCAGTGTAAAATCTCCAAAGGAGACCAACACGTTTCTGAATCACAAAGAACTCCACGGCCCTTGGCTACCCGATATATTTATTTAAGCTGTCACTTCAGGCACACACTTGGGCACTGCTCAACAGCAGGTGAAATCACGCTGGATTTTCACTGCAATGTTCCACTTGTCTTTGATCAAACAAATGTCTGTCTGCTGACTCTCATCTGCCTCTGTTTGCACAAGATCACAGCTACAGATCTACGGTAGAGTTTTGCATTTATTAGCAACAGAAATGCAATGTGTTTTACAAATACTTTTTCTTTTGATTTCGGGAATTTAGATAAAAAGCCAGACTACTTCATGCACAAAATTGAAGTATAGATGCCATCTCATGCTGGGCAATCCCTAGGTGCCAATCAATCAAGAATGTCTGAATGCAGATCAAAAAGGCCAGGCCTCTGGGATCTTTTGCTCACCTTCTTTCCATCAAAAACATTAAGTTTATTGAGGCTGGGATTTTGCAGCAAGTCATTTTACATCATCTTTTCATCTCAAGGAGGCAACGTGAGCAGAGAGTTGGTAAAATGAATTCAAAATAATCAACTCATTAAAAACAAATGGCTTCTGCAAAACCAAACCCCTAATAAAAAAGGGACAATTCTGAGCTTGATTTCTACATATCCAACTAGACAGTTTTAAAATTTCTGTGAGTTGTTACCAAGGCACAGACACATATAAAAAAATCTTGTTTAGGAGGGAATTGAAACTCTTTAAGTTGACAGTGTTATAATGGATTTACTTTTTTTTTTTTTTATGAAAAGTTGCCTGCAGAACAAATCTTTATGTAGAACTGCCCTTCAGTCAAAAAACACCATGACCTCCCACTGAGAGAAAATCGTGCTCTTAACCTGCTGAATCACTTCAGGATGGCACAGGATGTACCTGCACAGAGGCCTTGGAGCAGCATCACCAATTCCACACCCCATGGACCATCACCAGTGTCACTGGGCAGCTCTTACCTGACTGTTTAGAAAAGTAGCAATGTTCATGGCCATGAAAAATGGAGAAGTCCCTCAGGAGCCTGAAAATGAGATTTTTTTTAGCAGTTAAAAGGGTCTTATTTACTAAGCTGACTTCAGCACTAGTGTTTCCCAGAGCCACTCTTCTGCACAGTTCCACAGGCAGCTGCTCCAGGGAGGGCATGCAGCACAAAACCACTCACCTGCCTGGTTTTGTTTCTTTGTTTGTTTAGTTCCCTGAAGCAGCTCACCTGGGGACTAAAAAAAAAGAAAAAATACAAGAGGCACCAACACCATCACTTTGAACACCAGTTGTGCAGTAACAGTGAATACAAAGCACCACTTAGAGATGCTGATGCCCACAGAGAGACCCTTAAGGATGGCCCTGTAAAGAAGATCTGTACAAGAGCATAAACAGGAATTTCACACATGGAGTTAGGACAAAAGAGGAACAGAGACCTGTTCCATGAGGAAACCACACTGCCTGCTATTGCTTTCACACTGCAGGCAGCAAGGAACCCAGCAAGGAGAGGATTCAATGAGTCCTTGCATGGGATAACCACAGGAAAACACTCAGAGTGTGGAATTTACAGGGGTATGTAGTGATAGGACAAGGGGTAATGGCTTTGGGATGAAGGAGGGTAGGTTTAGATCAGATATCAGGAAGAAAATCTTTACTGTGCTGATTTTGGTGACCAACTTCTGTTGGTGACCACATCACAGGAGATGAATACCCTTCTCCTCCAGGCAGCTTCATCAGAGACACCCATGGGGGCAGGCAGGGGTGCACCAGTGGTGCTGCTTCTGCAGCAGTGCACACCCAGGGCACCTCTGACAGCAGAGACTGCTCATCCAGCTCCTCAGGGCAGAGAAATGCAAAGGTTACCCCATCTTTCTGTTTGTTTTAGTGCCACAACCCTGTAGTTTTGTCTCCTTCAGCTACACCCAAAGCAGAGCTACAGAGACAGACACCTCCTCAGAGCCCCACTGCCACCCCACGGGTGCTCACAGGGCACACAGGCAGGGAAGGCACCAAGCCAACCAGGGCTGAACATCAGTGATGTGACAGCCCTGACAAAAACCCTCTCCCCGGGTGTTGGAGGGCACTGCAAGGACCTGCCACGTCCCTCATGCAGGTGGGGAAGGGGCAGCTCAGCACACAGTGCCTTCCTCCAGCTACAGAGCAGGAGGCTGCACTGGGGGGGCCCATGAGCTGCCCAGGGCTGGGCAATGTGCCCACCAGCCTCCCTGGGCCCCCTGTCCTCACCTGGCACACACTTCTGGGAAGTTCTACTGGCAGAAATTACACCAAGTCCTCTTAACCACCCACATTGCACAGAACAAGGAAGGAACAGCTTGTGTGGCTTAAGACCTCCTGGTGTCAGGTGACTTTTTTACTACATTGGTCTAAAACCTCTGGGCAGCAGCCAAATCAAGTGGGCAGCAGGAGGAACAGCAGAGTCAGGACAGGATCTGTTCATCTGGCTGCAGTCACCACCTCCACATCTGCCCCTGAGGTGGAAAGAAAACATGACCCAAGAAAGGCAATTCCAGCAAATGAAGCCACTGTATGAACCAGCCAGCTGTGCTGTACAACTGCTCCTCTGAAGGAAAGGGACACCTCGTTGCCAAAAGCACCATTTCTGGAGACTGAGCAGCGCCAGCCACAGCTGGATCTGCTGCCAAATTTAGGGGGTGCAATCAGAACCCTGCTGTGCTTTGGAGAACACACTGCCTCAACCAGAGAACATGAGAGATGGCAAGGCAGAGGACATAAAAATCCAACAAAGACTAGCTCAAGCTTGTAAATTATTTAATGAAACAAGAGCCTCCATGTGCACTCTGTGCAGGGTCATCTAGGGGGAAACATCCCATAGGGCTGGCAAGACAACAGAGGCATCCTGAGGTGAGGAAAAGCACCTAAATGTCCTCTTTATGGGAAAGGAACAGAGGCCTAGTACGACTGAAAGTCCAATTTAATAAGTTAAGTACCTCAATAAGTGCAAAAGCATCTAGAACATGAGACACAAGTGGGCTAAAAAGTGTCTGACACTGAGCTCCAATAATTTCAGCAGCATTTTCACATTCAAATGGTTTTTTTACCAGTTGAAGTGGACACCAAACTGACTGGGTATGGCTGAGGCACAGCAAGAAGCGAAATACAAGTTTTCAAAATTACTGGCATCCTCCCACCCACAGCCTACCCTCCTCTTCCCCCTCTTCTCCCCCTCCCCCCCTTACTGGACTTCAATTTCTCTCCAAAAATTATAATCCATTTTCCATAATCTGTGCAGATTCAACAGATTCAACAGTTTGGGACATCTCCAAAAGATGGAGAAGGGGCAGCAGAAAAAGCACAAGCTGAGAGATTGCAAAGCATAAATCACAGAGCCATTGAGGTGGGAAAAGACCTTTCAGATCATCAAGTCCAACTGTTCCCCCAGCACTGCCAAACCCATCACTAACCCACGTCCCCAAGTGCCACATCCACATAGCTTTGGAATCCCTCCAGGGATGGGGACTCCACCACAGCAGGAAAACTACCATGGCAAGACCAGGGCTTTCCTACTTGACTTACTCCAGAAGGATTCGTGGAACTGTTGTGCAAGGGTCTGTCAGACCAGCAATCTGTGT
This sequence comes from Lepidothrix coronata, assembly GCF_001604755.1. Lineage (NCBI taxonomy): Eukaryota > Metazoa > Chordata > Aves > Passeriformes > Pipridae > Lepidothrix > Lepidothrix coronata. The sequence goes on from NW_016690205.1 coordinate 1,131,217, forward strand.
GAGGAAAAGCAGATATGGTTATTTGGGTTCTTTTCAAACTTACAATTCTGTCCTAATTGTAAGAGCTGAATGCTTTTTTAAATTGTTCACAAATTGCATTAGTCCAACACGCACATTAATTTTGATGTTCACGAATAATTGTACTTTGTGGAGGTCACTGAGTTACACCAAGCAAAATCTCATTTTGAGCAAAGGAAAAGGAGATCTTGAGACAGGGACAAAAAGTCTCCTTGTGCTAAAGCCACAGCATTATTTATCCAAAGTCACTGAGGGTTTTCCCACAAAGGTACATGTTTTCTAATACAGAAGGTAACAAACAGCTTTTGATCTTGATGCAATCCCTGGGACTACAAGTAACTTGTGTTGGGTAACTGCCCCTGAACCCCCCCTGAGCACAGCCAGCCCCTCCAGCTGGAGCCCAGCCCAGGGATGAGGGCAGGGGCAGAGCATCCCTTCCTGCAGAGCCAAAGCAGAGGGATTGCAGAGTCCTTCACAGGGCCAGGGCACTGTGGCAATCTAATTATAACTTCAATTATTGTAGGTGTCTGTCACTGTGCTTGAAGAGTTGGGGACAGGGAAGGGACCAGTGATAGACCTGCTCAGAAATATGATCTTGAAACAGCAGCCACAGCACTGGAGCAGTGGAAGGAAGGGCTTCAGAGCAGGCAGGAGGGGGAAGGCTACAGAGAAAAAAGGTACCCCAAAGCAAATCCTTTAGACTCTCAGAACCCCACTCCACAGCAGAAGTCCTTTAAGAACCCCCAAAGTAAAGAATGCCTGTTTCTCCCCAGAAGTTCTCCTGGCAAGACCAGGACTTTCCTACTTGACTTACTCCAGAAGGACTTGTGGAACTGTTGTGCAAGAGTCTCTCAGACCAGCAGTCTGTGTGTCACCTTGTTTCACTGTTTTCCTTACAGCTGCTGCTTCGTTTTGTGGTGAGAGTTTTGCTTGCAGCTCTACAACTTAAAGGAACTTAAAATATATTTTCTTATTAAAATACAGACAAGAAGTTACTCTGTGGTGAAAGAAACCTCTGACATACTGAGGTGATGGTCAGACACATCCGTCTTCAGCACACAGGAATCTCTCTTATCATCTTTCAGTAATCAGGCAGATTGCTGAAAGTTGGGTGTTTTTATCTCCTCAACTTCCAGGAGTTTTTCCCCCAAGTGGGAATAAGCCTTTCTGACAGCTCTGACTCAGAGTGAAAGTCAGAAAAAGTGACAGGTTTGGATGGCTTGAAAATAAAACCAGAGAGAACACATCTGCAACTTCATACATATTGAAGTAGGCTACAAAAAAAGTGACAGCAGAAGAAAATCACACATTGTATGAACCTACAAATCAAGAGAACCTGATTGACAGCACAGCAACACCTAGAGAATAACAGACTAGAATTGCTGGTAGAAAATTTAAATGTATTTAAATTAATTCCCCCGTTCCCGAGAAAGCGATTATGTTGACACTAGAAGTACCTAAGATTTCAATCTGTTTTGAAACATCAAGCTGTCAATATTTTCGTCTTTTTTGCAAATAACCATTAGGGGGAATTAAAATGCAACATTGCTCAAGGATTGCCGGTGCATCATCCACCCAGCAGAGAGATCAAAGCTGCCTTGAGGGCTGCAGCCTCGCCCAGCTGCAGGAGACAAACGGAATCTGCTCCGGAGCAGCACCCAGGGAGAGGAGCTCAGAAGGAACTGGTGCAGGCAGCTTTAACGTGTCTAAAGGCTCTTCAGAGCACACCTGGACAGCCAGAAGCACAGACTGCAGTGGTTAAAACAGGCAGGATTGCTAAACCCTCATTGAGGTCCTGCTGTTTCTCCTCGGAGGCAAAGGGACCATCTCCCTGGGCTGTTGTTCCTCCCTAACAAAGCAGTCCTGTCCTGATCCAGCCTTTCTCCTCACACATGAATAGAGTAGCCCAAAGGTTGTGCTCTAGAGCTGGGAGGGAAGATGGGGATGTGCAGCTGTTCAGCATCACCAAGCCAGAAGACACTGGATGGCCAAAACAGAGACAATATTTGACAACCACATGAAAAATTACAAATGTCAGACGCAATTCAGGTGACACAGTGGACAGGCTAAAAAATGCTGAAATTGTGCCTACAGGGGCACACACAAGTTTTGCACAATCTTAGTATGAGGTCAGAGATAAACAATTCTAAGTGTTGAAGTGCTCCCTCTGTTCTGTTCATGAGTTGTCATGTCCAATATGACCCAGGAGTTTTATTATTAGCTCTTCATGATTCCGAATATTCTCAGAGATTAATGTTGAGGGCCAAGTCAGTTGTTTTCAGAAATTAATCTAGCCAAGAGAAGAATTATTTCTTCTGTATGAATCTCTCTCTTTTGCTTTAAATTCAGTTCATTAGCCTTAATTTGGCTGATATAAAAATCAAATAAGTTACATGGCTCAGTTAAAAGCAACCAGATATGCTGGGTTTTTTCCTGTGCATATGTAGCCCATAAACAAAGAGAATAACATAATAATGGCCAAAACATTTGTTTGTATTCAACACAAGATGAATTCATCAGACTAAAGTAATCTTGAACTAAGTCACTCTGAGGATGCAGACTAATAGAAAGTTAAATTAGCTCTGCTAGGAACAAACTTCACATGTATTATTTTTTCAGGATGCTTTTAAAAATCAATAGTGCTCTTGAAATTCTTTATATACAGTGAATGACTGGCTGCAAAGCAGCTAAATCAGCTTAAGAGTGGAGGTTTGTCCTGCCCTCTGAATAGCCAAATAGAAACACAAGCACCATTTGGTGGTACAAATAATTACATCCTTCCCAGCCCAGGCTGTGGAATCCTGCTCTCCTCAGCACCCCTGTTCCAGCACATAGCTCTAAACTTCAGAGCATGTGGAAAAGTGCCTTCTTCCAAGAGCAGAGTCACTGCTGCTCTGGTAGGAGGCTGGTTTTGTAGTTTGCCCAGCATGATTCAGCTTCCTACTCCGTTCTTCCCCAAAGTCCAAGGGAGAGTGGCCTTTTCACAGAATCCCAGAATGGTTTGGGTTGGAAAGGACCTTAAAGATCATCCAGTCCCACCCCCTGCCACGGGCAGGGACACCTTCCACTAGCCCAGGTTGCTCCAAGCCCCGTCCAACCTGGCCCTGGACACTTCCAGGGATGGGGCAGCCACAGCTTCTCTGGGCAACCTGTGCCAGGGCCTCACCACCCTCAGAGTAAATACTTTCTTCCTATATCTAATCTACACCTGCTCTCTTACAGCTTAAAGCCATTTTCTGCAACACCCGCAGCACAGTCCTGAGGGTGCTGGGGAGCTCTGCACCCCCAGCCCGTGCCCAGCTGAGCACAGACCCTCGGGGCAGCCCCGCCAATCCCACCTGGGATTCGGGAACAGCCACAGTCTGGATTTCTGACAGAAGAGCCCAGAGCTGACTCGGTTCAGGAGGGACATGGTGGCTTTGGGCAACGTGCCTCAGAGGCCATTCCTGACATTTGCAGATCACTGGCTGTGGCTTATTTTAAAGTAGCAGTCAAAGAAGCGAGTGTGATGACAAGGCAGCCAAGGGTCCTGGAGATGGAACAGACTGCTCTGCCTCTGCTCTGCGGATGTTAAACCTCAGCCACAACAGCTGAGGCTGCTGGACTGCTCTGCTCAGTCTCCTTCACTCAGTTGGGATCTTCAGATGCAAACAGATTCTCAGACAAGTAGCTGTGCTGGCAAAAAACAAGAGGACCTGGCAAATTATAAACTTGCTCTCTTGTCCTCTCATCAGCAAATCATGAAGTGGCCGATGACCAGTTAGTCCAAGTTCAGAGATTTTGCAGCAGATTTGCAGAAACTCTTTGCTAAATCAATTAAATATGCTCAAAGTTTTCCTTTTTTCCTTCTACCTAAGGGAATCATCTTGATAATCCCCAGTTCTTCAGCAGGATCAGAGCGTGACTCCACAAATTTCCATTTGAACTCTTGTCCCCTGCGACGTGAGAGATCAGACACCTGAGTCTGCCCAGCAATTCCTGTGTGCTGAAATGGTGAGCAATAAAACATGAGTGATGAAGGCTTGTTTCAGTGGTTTATAGCATGGACCCAGGGCTTCACAGGACAGCAAATGTGGCTGAGTTACAGTACAGCAGATCAGTCAACACACATGTACCAAGTGACATCCTTTGGTACAGATTTCCACGGGGTGTTTGGAGAACTCTCTCATCTAAAGCTCTTTACAAAGCTACCACGAGACAATGGAGAAGCTTTTCCACACAAAGAAATTGCCACTGGAAAGTTATGGAGCAGGAACTGAGAGTGCTCACAGCAGAGAGGGGTCACCCCGAGAATCCCACAGCACCGGGGTCCTGCTGGTTGCTGTGCTCACACATCTGAAGAGGAGGTGGAACATGAAGTTCAGGTGTTTTCATCCAGGAAGGTAAAGAAGAACACTGCAGAAGTACAAAGAGCTACAGGACTTGATTTCATCAAGCAATGGGGTGAGAGGTCCAGACTACATTACGTGGACCTACAAAATGATGCATTAGGAAAACGTGACCCTAATTCTGCTTTCACAAGGAGGAGCTGCTACTACCCACAAATGACATCTTGGCACTATAACAGATAGCTCCAAGAAGTGTCAGCTTAATATACAGCAGTTATTAAGGCAAATTCAAAGCTGGGAATTATTAAAAAGAAAGAATATAACATTTTTATGGCAGAACACGAATGAGGTGAGTGACTGCATGTGCAGTTTTTTATTTCATGACACTTTCCTGCAGGGAAATATGAAAGAGAAGTCTGGAAGTAGAATTTCACTCTACTCTATAGGCATCTGTCCCCTGCATATGTGTACTCTGTAACTACAGCATCTCTGAAGGAGAAGATTGGAGCCATAATGGAAAGCACATTATCACTTGAATATACATTCAGCAGTTGTAACCGAGGGAACAAACAGGATAATGAGATTATTTACAAAACAAGTAGATAACCACCAGGTCTGACACTTCCCTGTATTTTAAGGGAAATGATTCTATAGCTTGGATGAAATTCTGCTTCAGATTCATTCCAACAGACTAAAATATCCAAACTGCATGCCTTGAACAACTCAGGCTATCTAAGCAACTGGGAACAGCAGGTGCCTATTCAGTAAAGACTTAATACAAAGGTCATTAAGAAAAAGAACAAAACAGGCCTGTTTTCCTTCTGCTCCTGCACAGGTAGAACTAGTCCTGTGTGCCAAATTCTGCTTCCATGAGGTGGGTTCAAGTACCAGCAGGCCACGGCTAGTAAGAAAGACCCAAAACCAGAACTCTTGGAATATATTTCTTTAAACTTAAGAACTGTACTCTTATCCTGGAAATGCACCTCTTCCACAGGGCAGCATCTACCGACCATCCTAAGATATTAATTTATAAACTGCTCTCTGTACAAAATCATCCAATTTGCTGATAGATGGCAAATGGTGCAAACCATGGGTAACAACACATAAATCACCTGCTGCTCTCTAATTGAAACCGAGGATGATCCAGGTCATTGTAGAAACTGCAACAGTTTTTCTTAAGGAACAATCAGTTGAAAAACAATACTAATGAGGCAATAAGTGCTATTGCTAAATTCATTCTGCTGCCATCATTAGGGGAGTCAACATTCCTGTTCTGTGCTAATTAGGTCAGCTAGCAGGAGCTCAGAAACAGAAAGAACATTAACCAAGTGTATCCAGAGCATTCCAGAGACAGATGGAGACAGCCAGAAGGGATGCTGAGTACTCATTGCCTATGAAATTTTGGAATCCCCTTAAACCAGTCATTCCAGTTAGACCAAGATACATTGGTTTAATACTTTCACTCTCTCTAGCAAAGTAGAAAGCACTTTATCAGGGAGCTTTCAACTGTGGCCAAATCAGCAAGTTTGTCTTGCTTTGCTAATGCAATAACGCTCATCTTCTGCCCCTCCTGACAGAAGGGAAGATTCCCCCTCACAGGTGACTGGTCCCCATCCAAAACCAACCTATTTTGGTGCTGATAAGGACAAATTCCAGATTTTCTGACCTTTTCCTGTCAACAGGCACTACAGGTATAACAATATCTTCTTGGGCCAGTATCACTCCACTGGGGCAAACAAATACTGTCAGTAACAAGCCTATTTACAGCATCCAGCTGTGAATTTAAGTTTAAATGAGTTGTGAACACAAGACATCCCCCAAAAGAGGATTTTTCAACTTGAGTGGCATCAGCACAGTGACAATGCCCCTGTTACCACAGTCCCAGCAGAGCAGAAAGGGAAGGACCCTAAACCGAGCAGTGGCCATTCCTCCCTAGTAATACCTTTGTTTTGCAGTCAACTGATCCTAAAGGTTCACAGTGTGAACTGAACCACCTCTGGATACCTCATGCACCTCAAGGCACCACAAAAACAACCCCCAACCAAACAAAAAAAAAAACAAAAAACCCCAAACTTTGTTTTCTCTCTACTGGAGTTGGCTTGATGACAGGAGTCAAACTGAAGCAGTTGGTTTTTATTCCATAGTTCTACAAAATACTCCTTTCACTAGGGTTGTCAGAGTGTACACAAAAAACATTTTTCAGTCACTCAACACACAGCCTTGTAGCTCTCGGGGGTTTCGTTTGGTTTTTTATCCTGCAGAAAGTAAACAATCACATCTGTGGGGAAGAATTAAAAGGGGTGAATCTGGCTGATCATATTTCTATCAAATGACAGGAGTCAAAAACATTTTCTTCAATCTATTCATCTGTAAACACTTCCCCAACAATTGCAGAAAGGAGATCCAGCTGAAGAAGAGTTGAGTATTTTTCCAGTGAGCTCCCCCACCCTATCATTTGTATCAAAGACCATCTTGGCCATTTTTTGGCAATTGCCAACCATCCCAGAAGTCAGCAGGATGAACTTAAATATTTCAACTTCTCAAATCAAGAAATGCAATTAATCTAAAAATATTTTAATGTAGCAAGTTTGGCTGTAGAACCAGTGCAACATAGAGAGGACACCCATTGTATAACCAACTTTACTGCTTAATCTTAACAGAGTAAGCTACAGATGCAATGGATTCACCACAAGTTATTTGGTTAAATTAAATACTGCAGTTAGGATCATGCTGTTGGTAACTGTGGTTTTACAGTACCAATGCTCAAGTTGGCTGAGTTAGTTTACCTGTAAGTAAAATGCAAGTTTACAGAGAACCGAAATAATTTAGTATAGTATGCTGTATTCTGTTCCATGCTCAGTCACAACGATCATGTCTTCAACAGATAAACAATATTTCAGCATTATGTTGATAATGCCAAACCATACAGGAATTGTAATGCCAAATTTACAACATAACACAGAGCTTAACAAACAGATTTCTCAGGTAGGTGGCCAGTGGTGAGAATGCTACAGGACTGAGGAGCATCCAAGCACTCCTCAGTGCACACAAAGTGCTGACAGGAATGCTTTACCTTCGGATGGAATGATTGTTCTAGAAGTTTGTCCCAGAAACAACGTGCTGTAAAATGATTGTTAAACCCTTGCCTCGAACACGAAGCAAAAGCACTACATGTTATTTACAAACCTGAACCAGTAAAACCACTTTAGGAACAGAGCAAAAGTGTGATCACCTGACAAAGATGACAGAGCTTGGTCACTGTATTATGTGAGCTAGGATGGTAACCAAGTTGTAAACAAACTTTAACCAAATTAGGTTAATGCATCTATTCTTACCTCAAGAATATTGCCATTTCAGCAGACAGTGATTTTTAAAGCTAAGGACACTATCAGAGGTTTCATTTTTGTTTAAAGCCAAAACTTAAAAAGACCTGGAAGCTGGCAAATCATTTTTGTTCCCCATTAGCCTTCATTAACTTCACCACAGCATAATTCAGCAAAATTTTCAAACCCCCTGATTTTATCTAACTCTGCTCCAACTTTAGTAGCTGGTAGCAAAGTTGAAGCAAACACTATCAACACTGAAAATCCCTACTCAGAGTGGTTTGGTTTTCCACTACTGGGGATGAGATCAGACTGCTGGCATTCTGCTACACAGAAATAAAAACACTAAAAGCATTCGCTTTAATTTTAATTTTGAAACAAAAACTTCCTCAAAATCAAACAGGCTTTGCAAATACACCAAGAAATATATATGTAAACCAGATTTGAATCTGTCAATCCCAGCAGTGTTATCTTCATTCCTCTTTCCCCCCCACCCTCAAAATTAACAGCATTGCCAAAGTGGATGATGTGACACTGATGGAATTAAATTCACTTACAGGAAGCCTGGATAAAAAAAAAAAAAAAAAAAAAAGAAAATGAAACTTTGTCCCTGCCGCACCTATTTTTTTTCCTGCATTTTGTAATGAACCCATGCAAGCATAAAAGGAGCTGTGTTGGTATTTTGTTTTTCTTTAAACAGGCATAAGAGCTGTGCCAGACAAAACAGAACAAACTTTTATTTCGCTTCAGAAAGATCTTGTATTACCAACTCGTTTCTCTTCATAACTAAATGTGATAAAAAAATAAATCAATAGTAATGAAAAAAACCCAAACCCTGTAATCAAGCTGCTTTTCAAGTATGTTGATCCCCTAATGAGAGAGCTGCATTAGCCATACTACTGATTAAAACCTACATCACAATGATTAGGACACAGACCACAGGCCTGATCTCCTGGAATTGTGTCCAGCTGGATCTCCAGCCGAGTTCACACAAGCCTGGAGGCAGGAGGCCGATGGGTACACATGCACCCGTTACACCACTCCTCAAATCCCTGATTCTGGCTGCATCCACTGCCCCAGCCCAGCACAGCTCCTCCCCACACAGGGGAGGTGGCACAGGAGCCACACAGTGATCTTGGACAGGTACCGTAGTTTGCTGATCAACCCAGTGCAAATCTTGTGCTCAGGGAGATGCCCTTTGCAGACCTTCCAGACTGGAGAATTTTGCCCACAGTGTTTCTACAAAGCACAGCATAAACCCTATCTTAGTATTTCATTCAGTCTGGAATTCCCATCTCCACCTACTGCAACTGTGGAATCACAGAATATTCTGAGCTGGAAGGGACCCACAAGTCCAACTCCTGAAGCCAATGAAAAGTCAGTGAAGGGGGTTCTACAAGAGCTGGTCCCTGCATTAAACACTAATACAGATGAAACATAAAAGGGGACAAACTTCCAAGTCACTATTAGTGATGGTGATAGGTTCAACTTTTCTTCCTTCCTCCTTAAATTCACTTCCTATTTAATGCAAGAGAAAAGTGCAACTTTGCAGCATGTTTGTTCACATCAAGTTTTTCCTCAAGAACACATTTTGCAGTAACAAAATATGGTCTATAAAGTCGCAAAGTGCTCAAGCTGAAGGCACAGAGTACAAACACATAGGAAAACAGACTTCAAAATACCAAGTAACAAAACAAGAGATAAACCAAAGATCTGGAATCGAAAACTCCCTGACAGAAGATACATTTACATGGTGTTACCAAACAAGTTATATCTGTTTTATAAAAGGAGTCTATGCAGCAGTGGGGAAAGACGTTGGAAAATTCTTTTAACCTCAGTAAAAGTGTTTGATCCCTACATCTATGATTAATAGTCTTGTGCCAGCTATTGCTTCCTTATTTACCTGTATCAGTGATCAATATGAACTAGCAGATGTCTTAACTTTGGAGAACAAGGATTGTGTGTCGGAGCAAAGAATGATAAGAGAAGCACATTATAACCTGACCACATATTTGAGATATTCTCAAGGAGAAAAGATTCATTAGAAGATCTGGAACCACATCCAAATAAGTCCACGGAAATAATTAGCATATATGGATGTATTCAGGAAATGTAATGAATATGTAATAGAAACGTGATGAGTATGCATTAGTTCCATGAACATAAGCTGGTCTGTTAGGTTGCTGGTATGCATGCCTTGTGGAGCAATCCCCATGCACCCAGCACTGGTAATACAGTGATGTTGGCTTTCTAACCTACCAAATTGGTTGGAGAGTTTATTTCCCAATTTTCGGTGACAAAGGGACCAACTCTTAAAAGGTGACAATTTTTAAACTAACAAACAAATACTGCAAAATAATGTAACTTTATTCTTATTATTAAGTAGAAGCTCCAGAAAATAACTTGGAAGTTCAAAAACTAATACACTGACGTGTTAACTAGTTTTAAGAATGTCCTTAATATTAAGAAAAGAGTGCAAAAAGGATTCTTCCATTCTAATGCTTTTGGAAGCTGCTGATTTCGGCTGCCCACTTCCACTTTGAAAGGATTGTTTTTCAAGGTGCATTCCTCACAGAAGTCACAGAACATGAACTTGTTGATAGGCCAGACCAAGGAATCATGTCTTTCAAAGTCACCCCAACTGTAGCAGCAACTGACGTTGTACAAAGAAGAAAGTCCAAAACCCTTCTCTGAGGCAAAGTTCGTGTCAGAGCTTGAGTATCAGCAGTTGCCAAAGGAGGCTCCAGATACCATCTGTGCTCCTCCAGTGTCTGTTCTGGCTGGGAATAGAAGCTGATCCAGTATATTCACTATCTGTATCCCCTGGAGCTTGCACAAGCTGATGAGCCACCTGAAATTATAGAAAAAAGTTTGAGAAATTCTCTCATATTGAACTTCCACATTATGTCCCTTGCCCCCATTCCCCAAAAATACAGCCTTGCCTGTAAAACATTAACAGTATAAAGATAAGCTGATTTACCATATAAATGTCCATTCACTCATTTCAGCTTACAAAAAGAGTTCATCACAAAACTGTCTGGCATTTTATGGTAATAAATAAAGCCAACATACTGAGCTGAAAGCACCAGAGGAAACTTGGTGGAAAGAATGCCATAAAATGAACAAAAGTTAACAACAGTCCCACAAGAGATACTATTCCCCAATCCCCAAGGCTGTTCAATGACAATCAGGGCCTTGTACTTCAATCCTAACCTAGACTGTACAGGACTAGTCTTTCCTGGCCAAATGCTTAGTCAGCACAGAAGATGAGCAGAAGATGGATGAGATGAGACCTCTGACCGACTGCACCCAAATTAGGGCTGCCTGGAGTAGAGCAACCAACTCCTCTCTGTGTCTCTTCTCCTACACTGGAGGAAATTAAGGGAACAAAGTGAAGAACCTCACAGTCAATCATGCAGCAAGAGGCTTCAGCTACAAACAGAAGAAAACTTCCCTGCTGCATGACTCCAACACTTGTACACTGCCTTTAGTAACCCAGGGCAGGGGATCCCGTGCTGGATCAGACACATCTCTGAGGGTTCCAAGCTGAAAAGCACAACCCTCCAAACTCTCCATTCTGTCAAGAGTCAGAAACACACATCACCAGTGGGTGATTTACAGAGGTGGACTGGCTCACAGCATTGCCTGTTATGTGTATCCTGAGCAGGCAGAGACTTGGGAGAACTACGTTCTTTTTCCTCAAGACCTCAGCTTCCACTTAAATCAAGTGGAAGTATCTTGGCCTCAGTATCCAGGATAGTGGCTGTGGGACTCTGGCAGAGCTAGCCAGACTCTAGATCCAAGAAATTTGTATTTTTCCTTGGCGTGGTCAAGGTTACATTGCAAGCAGCTAGATACATGTGGAGGTGCAGCCTCTGACACATCACCACCCTGAACACCCACAAGTCCACCACCACCTGAGTCCCCACCTGGAGGGCACGGTCAGGTGCACACTTACTGTAAAGCTCTTCTCCAGGTCTCTTGCGTGACTGGTCACCTCTGGGAAAGAAGGGAGAGAAAGGTATTCTCATGAGAACCTCAATTAAAGATGTCCCTGCTCATTGCAGGGAGGTTGGACCTTTAAATGTCCCCACCAACCCAAACCATTTGATGATTTTCAAAACAACAGCAAAATACCTCAGCACAACCTCTACATCAACTTGTAGAGATTTAGAAACAAAATTCGAACATAGTAACAATAACACTACTGCAGGATTGTCAATTTACTAAAACAAAAGGATAAGCTATATTTTGTAGACTAAATTAGCTCACCTTTTTGTTACAGATTTCACAGGATAATGTTTGATATCATAAGATAATTTTTTAGAAAATGAAGATGAGAAAAACTGCTCATATTCAGCATGGTCTGAAGTCACACATAAAATTGTATTCCTTAATTCAAACTCCTCAACCAAACTTTATAAACTACGTGAAAAACTCTGTATCTATCAGTCTGAAAAGGTAAGATGCTCCTGGCAAAGCCCAACAATCAGACTCTAGGCAAGTCTGAGCTGACCATACTTGCTCTTTAAGCAGATTTTAGTACTTAATAGTGGTGATAAACTTCCTTCTTCAACTAGAGCCTGACATGCAATTAATGCTGCTGAAGACACCTCACTGTGCTGTGTTCCTTGTGGTTATTGTAGCAGGAAATGCAGCAGCAAAAACATCACCATTTTCTGGCACAATTAAAAGAGGACAGATGACATTTAATACTAACCCTGAAGAGACTTGGCATGCTTCTTGATAAAAGAGAAAGCCTTTTTATACATCTGTATGTGTAGGAATATAACCTCAGAAAAATTCTGACAAGTCATAAACAAGCATAACCTATGCTCGTAACAGGAAGAAGCATATTACATCTTGAAATACCTTTCAAGGCAAAATGCATTTCAAATACCACTGAAAAATGCCATGTAGCAAATAAAACTGAAGTAGAGATAATATCTTTTGCCTGTGTCCCTTCAATGATGACACTCAAATCTAACACTTTCTATAACCCCCATGTTTACCAGACTGCACTGACTCACCCTCAGCACAGCCCTATAAAACAGACTGTGCAAAACACAGTCATCAGACACTAAGTGCCATCCATCAGTTATTCCTCTGCAAAGTTTTAGTTTGCATTTTTATTTCCTAAAGTGAAAGCAAGCTACACAGAAACTGCAGTTACACAAAAGCATGAGCTGGGAGGGGGGCAATTTTGTAAACCTACAAGCAATACCAAAACTCTCCACATGTCCAACACCCAGCAGGTCCCATCCTCCAGAAAGCCAAAAAGAAGAGTCAGAATTTAGACTCTGCAAACAATATGTGACACAGAAACCTTTACTCAGCTCTTGCTTGCGTGACTGCCCTCAAGCCCCACTCTTTTCTTTGCCCACATCTATCACACAGGACAGGAACTGTTTCCTACAAATTTGCATTAGTCCCACAGTCAGAGAATTTTCTGCATAAAACCAGCAGTTGCTAAAATACATTCTGAGGATCCCACAAAGTCTGTAACAAGACAGCACCATGTAGGCATTTAGTCTTTGCAATGGTCAGTGTCCCTTACTACCTCTCCCAGCTTTTTATAGTCTCCTCCTTACAGAACCAGCCAAAGAACTGCACAGCCAAGCTAACAAAGCCTCTCATTTTCAGGTAACTGAAGAAAAACATTTTTGAAACCGATTGCTTTTGTGGATGTAGACTGTTACAACTTGAAACCTCATTTTTAATTCCCTAAGAACTGTGAAACTGGTGAAATGCACTTGTAAGCAGAACTATCATTAGCCACCCACAGAATTAGCAAGATTGAAAGTTAGACACAACTAAATTGTTCCTTTTTTTGTTTTGTTCTGTGCATTGTATCCTTTTGTCAGCATTATATTCCTACTCAGTTTCAAAGTGTCAAACTCCTATTTCTTGAGCCATATGCACTAGTTTTCTCAGCTCAAGCTCTTATGGCTTTATTTTTATGCATATCTCTCTAAAAAATTCCATTAGTCAACAGAAAGCCTTACAAGGAGAGTCTATACCAAACCATTTGCATTTGGGTCAACAGTAGAGCTTTGAAGCTCAATAATTTACCAAGCTTTGAAGACAGAGATTACCTTTGAGGAAAACTACGTGGGATGAAATCCAGAAATACATCTGACACTAAACACGCCCACACCTAGAGGGTGTTCAAACTACAGCACCAGATTTGGAGCATTGCACAGGTAACAGGAAAGATGAAGAGCAACAGGCACTGCCCAGAGTGAACAATGCACAGTATGAACATTTTCTGCTGGGACTTTTACTGTTTGTTCTGCCTCCTTTTGCCCCTCCCAGTTCAACACTCAGAAGAGAAATGCCTATTTAAAACAGACACCTTGTCTGTACGAGTAACTCTGAAAGTGGAATAAGGAGAAATCATCAACTGACATTTTCAGAAGCATCAAAAAAAACCAAAAAGGAGAGCTTATAAAAAAACAAACAGCCAAAGTAAATGCTGAAGTTGAACAAGAGCATGACCAGGCAGTAGAAGCACAACCAAAACACAGGGATGCATGAATTGAAAGCAATCTGTTTCATCAAAATATTTCAAGTCTTCCAATCATCTACTTTCTGGTACCATCTGCATGGTTGTTAGTGTTCCAACACATGGAAAATAAGGCCAATATTTCATATGGATACTGAGTTGTGGAAGTTTTTTATGAACTCTAAAATTATTTCTTCAGTATTTTTAGGTGTATCCATTTTTACCATTGCAGCAGTGTCCAGAACAATCACTACTGAAGACTAATAACTATTACCTTGTAAATCCATTCTGAATAAGCTCTCTTTGAAGTTTCTGGTCTTGAGCAGCATATTCCTGAAGCTCAGATTCCACAGCAGGGGGGAGAACATTTGGGATGAATTTAGAAAATAAAGCTGGTGCCATCTGTACCCATTCTGTACAAACACAGAAAGCAACAACAAAACATGTGGAAGAGATACGTTGTAAAAATTTTACTTTCGGCAAATGTAACTTTACTCTATTTTAAATACATATAGGTATCTTGAATTAAAAGAAAGAAAAAACCCAAAACCATCCCTAAAACCCACAGAAATCGTGTCTTAAAGCAAAACAAATAATCAGACTTAAAATCAGATGTTTACATGTAGATAAAGGAATCCACATCAAATTGAAACTTGGTTCCTGCTGCATCTCACAAGACCTTCTGAGTCTCTGGACACTCTCAAGGACAGGCAACTGAGGATCAGCAAATTCACCTTGATAATCAGATAATTGTAGACCCTTTACTCCAGGAAACTCATTCACAAAATGTACCTGAGCCTTACTTCTAAAAAGCACAGCAGCAGCATCACACAACCCTGCTTCTCCACTCTCCATTTTAAATGAAATAATGCACTTCTCTCCCTGCTCTTCCAAAGCTTAGATGAACAAATGCAATTCTAACCTGTACTAGTTCAGCTTCAGGACAGAAATGTGATTTAATTTCACTACACTGAACATTGCCTCACAGGAGCAAGACAGTTTACCTTAAAACTGCTTCACACCATTTCCATACTCCTTTATACAGATCTGCCCTTTGTCTCCAGAGCAGAGGGTTGGGTTGGTATTTTTAAGTGTATTTGGTATTCTCATGGTACCTTGTGCAGGGCAGATGGGCAACAAGAACCAGGGCAGAACTGAGCATTATAATGG
Organism: Lepidothrix coronata; assembly: GCF_001604755.1. Lineage (NCBI taxonomy): Eukaryota > Metazoa > Chordata > Aves > Passeriformes > Pipridae > Lepidothrix > Lepidothrix coronata. The sequence goes on from NW_016690205.1 coordinate 1,146,561, forward strand.
ACAGAACATAACACACATTGTTTTGTTAACTGTGCATTAAATAGAGAGCATACACACATAGGAAAAAAAAATCTTTAGGGAAACATATCACAGTATGAGACTAGCACAAGCATTGTTCCTTTTTACCTGGTCGTAGTGTATACAGGCCTTTCACAATATTTGCCATGGTTGAAGGAGTTATTTGAAACGGTGTTGACTGAGCTTCCAAAAGTAAAGCTGAAACAAAATTAAGAGAATCAGCAATTTTTCTAACCAAGAAATACAGGATCTTACACATATATTTTTCCATCAAAAACACGGTAGCTGTGCTTTTTTTGGTATCTTGATGTCCTCACAAAGAAAACCATCTGAACCTGACAACTCAATTCTCTAGAGTAATAAAAGATCACCTCTAAATAGAACTATCCTGTTCAAATTATGTATGACAAAAATGTGCAATAACCTATTTTTCATCCACTGGAAGCAGTAGGAGCTGTTAGGCAAAATTCAGCAAGCAATGGCTCTAAGTATTCAGACACAGAACTGAAGTAAACAATTTATTTTTAGATGCACTCTCAAACTGAGGGTGTTAAACACCTGAAAATCCAGAAATCCCAGCTCTACAGCATTTAGAATCTTGTACATAAAACCAAGGATGGATTGAAAGTCCGTGCACACGTAGTGTAAAAACTGTAAACATCAAATAAGAAAAGCTGTTCTTTTAAACACAAATTGACAATTTAATCTCATTCTTGGTACCTTCTGCAGTAAATATTGCAATAATTGTGTCTTCTTGTGGAAAAACCTGGCAATAGCACATTTACAACTTGTACTATGCTATAAGCTGGCCTTTATCCTGATGATGACTTATATGAGCTTTCTGAATTACAGAAACACACACACAGAAAAGTGAAAGAAATCAGGAAGATGTGAACCAACTGCTGCCTCTCAGTTTTCATTTGTCTACAAAGGAGCTGAGCAATACAGACACCTTTCTGTACACCCATTACAGAGGAGAAATGCCTTATAATTCTACCTAAAAGGCACATCTCTCGGGCTCACATTGTAGAAATTCTGCTTTTTAAGCTTCAGAGCATCTCCAGTTCCAGCTTCAGCATCTGCCACTCTGGCACTTACCATAAAAAGAAAAACCTTCGGTAGCATGTTCTTCTTTTCTGAAGCTGTTTAAGTGGCTCATGTCACAGGGAAATCAAAACAAAGTATTTTTTCTAACCTTCAAGTAATCAAAGTTGTTATATTTAACTGTTAGAGATGAATTTATTTTATGAAGAGCCATCTTAAAAGTGCTCGCTCATTTCAGCTGAAGCCTTGAGGGCATGAGAGCCTGCGATTTGTTTTGTAATGACATATTTACAGCCCCTTCCCTAAAGATGTTTCAAACAGGCTCTTTCCTAAAGATTTTTCACACAGCCTCTTGGCAGCCAACTAAGCTACAAATCACAGCATTAAAATGGGCATAATGCTTTATAATGTGACAGTAATGCACAATCCAAACAATGTGTGTGCATATAAAACATGTGTGTCTTTAGTTAGACTGTGGCTACTTCAGGCTAGGCTTCACCAAGAGATTTGCAAAGTGGCCAGAGAACTGTGAATTTGCTCTTTACATACAGACAGTAAATTAGATTCCTAACATATGTAAAACAAATTATTTTAAACAAAACCAACTTCTTCATCACTTTAGTGCAGCTTCAGACATTAACATTTCTTATCTTGGTTTCTGCAAGTGCATACATATCCTGCTACAGTGCAAATGTAAATCACTTGCTCCTGATTTACAGTCAGTAAACACAAGCAATGTGTTCAACAACAATATAACAAGGTAATGGCATATATTTCCCATTTCTCAATGAAGAAAATTAAAGAAGCATACAGTGTAAACTAGCCCAGTCTACACCTTTCCCAAAAGCTGGACATCAATCTCTGCAGAAAGAATAGCACTGCTGTAGGATTTGTGTTTTCAGAACAATTCCCACAACAACAAACAAGACTCCTCTCTTTGGACAGGTCCGAATGACCCCAATGCCAGGTTTAGACACAAAGATGTTAATAGATAAAAGCTGTAAAAGTGCTCTGCACACAAATTCATGTTCACCAACCCAGACATTCTACCCTGTGTTACTTCTTGAGAGAGGGTCACTCAGACTCAAGGAATAGAAAGAGCTGTGCCAGACATACTGAAGTCACCTCTGTTGTTATTTTACAATCTCACAAAAGACTAAGACTAACAAATGCTAAGGTTTTGCCTCTTGCTTTGTTAGCATAACTAACGAGACCCTAAAAGACAGAAGTTGTACAGACTCCTACCTGCTCCCACCTGCGGGATTTACAAAGATAGAGGGGGGTGAGGCAGAATCAACCTAAACCTCAGCTGAATGACAGTGGTAATGACACTATGATAATACCTGAACACCTCCACAGTGTTTATGAACTACCATCACATTCTACAGAGCAAGTAACTAATATGCAAAGAAGTTAATTAACCTACAAATAGTCTTGAAAATAACTCCTGGCAGAATCAAAGAAGAGAAGTGTGGATTCCCACGATGAAATGCTCTAATTGCAGAAAGATACAAGAAGCTCTGAAATGTTCTTGAGCTGAGGTAAGACACGATACCCAAAATAGCTCAAGGATTTCTGAGGAACAGTGGATGAACTATACTGGAGTAAGTGAGGAATGAACCTGCAACACTTCAGGTACTCTGCAGTAATCGAGTTACCCCGTTATCACACAGGAACACTGAAGAACCTCATCCTTCAATGAATGTTCAAGCTCCTTCCTAATTACAGTGGGGCACTTGGGGCAAGATCCAGGACCCCAACAGTTCCAGGAGTAGCAAAGTTCAAATTCACTTGGTCATTACTCAAGACTGACTTGCAAAAACTAACGGGTTAGCTGTTCTAAAAATCTTTTTCTATCCCTCAACATTCCTTTGAAAACAGATTTATTTTGCTTAGCAAAGATGTAACTTTTCTGGCAGGACAGTGAAACTTTCTCATGTTAATTAAACAATGGTTTTTTCCCTCCCTTTACAGTAGCTTCAAAGTAAGCTATTTTAACAAATCACACATAAGTATGACCTAAGCAGATGTGTTCAAAGCTGTAATTATTCAACAATGCACTTTAAAAAAATATAAACCATATTCCCATTAAAAGCAACTCCAGGAGCTTCCACAACTCAGGCCTTAGTCAGCTGTTGGCTCTTCAGTCTCCAAGAGAAGCAGAACCCATTGCTTAATGAAAACAAGCATGTGCTGGAGCTCTGTGTCCCACTGTCCAAGCTGTGCTCTTTGGGCCTTCATTCTTTCAATTATTGTGCAGTATAACAAGTTGAATGCTGCCAGGGCACTGGGCCCTCCCACAAGTGCCCGTGAGGTGCTCAGGGATGCCCAGCAGCAGCACCAGAGCTGTCAGCAGGGCACAGCCCCAGCAAACCTGGGCAGCACAGCCCCACTGGCCCTGCTGCCCTTGGGGAGGGTCAGCAGGTCACAGGCAGTCAGATCTGCCCTCTAATAAATCACCTTTCTCTCAGCTGAATTACACACAAACACTTCCACTTGGCTGGGATAAAATCACACTCACCTTGAGGATGATTCCTTTATCCCAACCTTCACTCTCCAATCCAGCCCATGCAAAGCACTGGCTTGGAACCCACGTGGCAAGAGCAATTAAACAGGGAGGGAACTGCTACTCCTGGCACCCAAGATGTGGCTGCAGGTCTTTGTTGGTGCTGTTTTGGGCTGAGGTTTTTTGTGAGGTTGATCGCGTTTTTGTGATTGTTTTTTACTGTTGTTGTTTGGCATTTGGGGTTTCTTGAGGGTTTTTTGTTGTTTTTCTTTCACCTGCTGCCTATTTTATTCTTAAATTTACTGCTGAAGCTTGATCATATATTACCTTTTCATTACTTTAACCTAGGTACAACTCCTACGTGTTAATTATTGATCTAGAACTTCAAAAGCCTTTTGCATGAAAACTGACTTTCCCTTTGGCTTAATCCTCACATTTGCAGTTTCATCCACCTCCTTATGATCCTGCATTTTCATTTTCCTTTAAACAGAAGTAAAAATAAATTTTTACTAACTTAAATTCTTTATAAGTTTGTAATGAATTAAAATGGAGATCAGAAAAAAAAAGATATAAAAAAGTTGTCTTTATTATTTATTACTAGCATTTGCCACTGGGCATTTAATAAAGCCACAGATTACTTTTAAAATATTCATTACCTAAACCAAAAGCTTTATTAAGTATCTCATGAAAATGATACAAAACAAAAATTCTGAGTCTTAATCACATGGAAAATACTCAGTGCTGTAAAAAGAATAAATATGAGAAACAAAGCTCTAAATGTAGAAATATATGCTTGTGGACTTCTATAATTGGAAAATAAGGTGGTATTTTCACGTTTATAATTTTGTGAAGGCTTATTGAAATGGGAACATTATTCCTATTTCTTTGCCAAGGAGGCAGATTAACCATGATAGCCATTATTTGAGACTGTATTTTCCAACTTAATCAACATGAAACAAGGAAAATAAGAAACACAGCTGCAATTTTTTAAAAATGACCTCGCTCTTTGATGAAAGGTTTAGTTCAGAGACAAAATTTGCCTGCAGATTGTTACTTAAAGAATTTGAGGGTATTCTACAATACCTGCTAACAACATAGACTGTCTCCAACGTGGTTACAACACAATTAGCCTTTAGCTGTCAAATTACAGCTTCTTCAATATAAGTGAGACCACCCTTACACTGCTGTGTTATTCTTGATTATTCCAGCAGATCTGCAGAGCACAGAGGGTATAAGAAAGATTACCAGCTACAAAAGCTGTCTTATTTAGCCCTTGTGAGCATCCAGGGTACCTGCTGAGGTCTAAGAAAAGGGTTGACATTAAGTGTGACAAGTTCCTACAACAGCATCCCAGCACACTCCCCAAGGGCTGGAAAAGAAGTGGAACAATAGTATAGCTGATTTTCACTATCAGTTATCTATGTCTACCAACATTTGCAAGGAAAGAAGGAAGGACAGGAAGGAAAACACTGGTTTTGAGGTCAGAATTGGAAATTTGAAGGGGTGGTAATAAAATTGAACTATTTTCCTATGCAAAACAAGCTAGAGATTAAACACTGAACAAAGTCACAATACTACAGATGCACAAAAATCTTTAAAAATTACTTTTAATGAAGAACCTGAGAATAAATAGATCCCTTCTCTACATCTCACAAAAGGACTCTTTATGCTACAGAACCCTCTTGCCCCCCCAAATCTGTCAGAAGCTGGTATTTCTACAGCTTCGTAGTTGAGGACAAGGGTACATCAGTTTCTTGTTTTAGAAGAATTCTAACAGAAATCACCCTGCTTTAGGCTGGCACAAATACAGTGGAATGATGCAGTATTTTCTATTAGTGCTTTGCTACCTTGCTGCAGTTTTAAGGCCCTCAGGAAGGAATGTTCTCATTTCATTTTCCCTATCCTGACATGTAGGCTAATTGCAAAGACAGAGAGCAAGTCACTCCACAGGCCAGTAATTCTGTCTTTTTACATGTTTATTTTTCTACCTTTTTTTCCCCCTGTATCATTCTTAAGCTTAAAAAGCAAGAAACAGTTTGTGAAGGTGGCAGAGTGAAGCTGTACAGATTTTCTTCTCATACTAATTTCACATACTTTTAGGAAAAAGCAAAGCAGTGTCCAGGGGCTGAGTAACACCCAATATATTACAGAAGAGCCTCAGTAATCAAACAGGACATTTTTAAACATATTGCTTCTGTCATCACAGTAGTCACTCTGTGTCTCAAAGAAAAAAAGAACAGTGATTTCAAATGCTTAAGGGCAGTTTCTATATTAAAGCTTTAGTTCAGATTAGAAATGTGATTTTGAAGCAAATTCACCAATCATCCCCACTTACTGCTCCTTGGTTGGTATGACAGAGCTGCCTTGGAGCATATTACTTTAATTCCTTTTGGGCAAGATTGAACCAGATGTGCTTGAACTGCTGCTAACTGGAATTCTCTCCAAAGGACCAGACAGTAGCAAGTGCAAAATAAAACTCTCCAAAAGCACATAAAGGCCAATACTGGGTCCCAACACATAGGTGTTTCACCCTTTGTAGATCTGCTCCCTTTGCAGCACACCACTTACTAATGCAGATGTAGCCTAAAGGATGCAATGAAACCTCAGCTCTTCCTACAGGGCCCACACCTGCCAGATACGAGCCTGTGGTCATCAATCTTCTGTGGCACCAAACCTATAATGATGCTCAATGCTTTTTGTCCAAACCAACTCAGAACAGGCATTCAAGAACACGTTCACTTAAGAAAGTAACTGCTATTTTCTTATGAAACACAGTCATTAGATCTGACATGGAAACGAGAAGCACAAAGAACGACTCCTTGAGTGTCAATCTGAGGGGCAGCAGCACACAGGAAGGGTGGGGGCAATGCTTTCTGCATGGAGCTGAAAAATGAGGAGTGTTTTCTCCCCTTTTCAGGGGATTTTCTCTGCAGTTTGCATGTCAAGACAATGACAGGTTGCTCCTCATATCCAGATTGTTTGACACAGATGTCAAAATCGAAGGGGAGAAAACAAATGCCACCTCAAGCAGGGTAAGTGTCAATCCAATCCATCTTTTTCTTGTCTTATCTCTGCCAAAGGGTGAGGCATAGGGAGTGAATAGAAAAACCCAGCACATATCAAAATAAACCCTGTGGTCTCTTGTAGCTGTACAGTCAGGCCATGAACCTGGCATCAATCACAGTCCTTCTCTCAGCCTTTTACACTGCTCTTCTCAAACAGAGAATTCTGTATCCACAAACAAAGGCTGGATATGGAATTTATTAACAAAAGGCATTGTGTCATAGTAGCACAGCCAAAGAGATGAGGGTCCCTTCCTTCACTGACATCAACAGGCTTCTGGAGGTCAACACAATAAACACATCTGCTAAATACGTAGGGCTGGGTGCCCACAGAGCAACACACTCCTGCTTACCCACTGCACCAACAGGAAAATCCCTGCTCAAGAAACATGTTCCCTGCTACATTTATCAACCTCTAACTAGATTCATCCTCTATGATTCTGCGTTAGATTTCTACCTTCTGAACTGAAAAGGACAGTTGGGCAACTTCATTGTTAGGACATGCTGGCAATCTTTTCCAACTTCCACATTTTGTGGTGCTTTTTAGAAAGCAGCAATGCAGTAGAAATATCCTTCCTGATGTCTTTATAAAGGAAAAGCTTTTCCAACACAAACAGTCCTCTGTTGAACTTTAATACCCCTCCAACTAAAAAATAAAAATTAAGAAAACAGAACAACGGGATCTCTTCATCTCATCTGAATCCAAATGACCTATCTAGAAAGGAACAAAGCTGTCATATGCAAGAATCTTCAGAGCAAAAACTCTCTGTGTAAGTAACTAGAAACTGCTAACTTAATGAAGTAGGCTGTGAGTGGTCTCCCTCCTTCAGACTTTTTTCAAAGAATTTTTTCTTGGAAAACCATGAGAAAAACTTCTACTTTGGTAAACATCTGTGATATATTTTTACACTGTGTTTTAGCTCTGAACTCACACAAGCACTGACATGGAGAACTACATTCAGCAATTGCCTCTGTACCGTTAGGATCTACCCAGGGTAGCACTCTGTATGCTCAGGCTTCAGTAGCTAATCCTGTAATCACCCCAGTCAACAGGAACAAACTCAGAAGTGCTGAAGAAAGCAGTTTTCCCTCTGATAAAGTTCACCTGACTTCCTAGTTGAGTAACTACTGTACAGAAGTGCAGGCAGATGCTTCTTTAGGAAGAACCATCTTGTACTGAATGGTGTTTACCAGCAGATTGCTCTTACAAGAGTAAATACCACTTCCTGCACTCAAAATACTAATGTAAAAGGAAAGAAACAGCTCCTACACAGACACAGGAATGGCTGAAGTGCTACAGTGATGTGCTAAGGCTACCACTTATCTGGAAGTGCCATAATCCATCTGATACATCCTTACTTCCCCCATAAACACCACTGTCAGCAAAGAATTAGTAGAACACTCTACTCAGGCTGCCCTCTAAAACAGCTTTCAACTACATGACCAGTCTTAGCTACTGCTGCTTTTTTCTTAATATGGAGGTGCTGAGCTCCTCATCAATCTGCCCGAGCAGGACTCCAGCCTGGAACTCTTCAATTTTCAGGCAGAGAACAGGGATAATTGCAAAATCTCATAATTAGAAACCAAGTGATCCACCCAGGAGACACAACAGTGCACTGTTAATAGCTTTGCCTTCTGTCAGAGTCAAAAGCAACCTTGTTTTGGGCACTAAGCTGCCAATATCCAAAAAGGGAAGAATAGCAGCTACTTGTAAATACTCTCTGCCATTGAATTTTTACCTATTGCAAGTACTAGAAGTAGAGTTTCAGGAGCTGTTATTCACTTTCACGTAGTAGTTGCCATTTTGCTAGACAAGATTAAACAGGCAGGATGTTTCCAGGGCATGGAGATTACAGGGCAGGACTACCAGAAGAGACAGTGGCTACATAAGGAGAAAACACACCTCTTTCTGAGTTTTTCTGGTTATAAGTCACCTAATGCAGTAGGTGGAATTAGGTGTAGCAGGAACAAAGACAACACTCTCCACCACCCCTTCCCTAGTGACATGGGGATATTATCTGCATCCTCCCCTACTGCCAGTGCTCATTTCTGAAGCTCCTTATAAACAAGATGCTGTATCTTTGCTTGTTACATTCAGTTAAGTAGTTCTGCACACAGCAACTTCTCCCAAGCCATTGAATACAGCAGTCTTATTTACAAGAGCCAGCTTTGCCTTTGTAAGGAAAATAATCAGGTTATATTCACTTAGTTCAAATGTACCCTGTTTAATTTGAAGAGCGCTGACTTGATAAATATGTGTGAGGGCAAAAGTGTTTCACAAACACAACTATGTTCATGAATTTGTGCATGGTATAATTTTTGTTATATATTTACTTTATCTGATGAGATGCAGTCTAGATAGGAGAGAGCTGATTTAAAAAAATTTCCTCTATCAAAACCAAAGTGGAACCAATCAGCATTTGTGCAGGAAAAACCTGCCCAAGTAATGTTCACTCAGGCAGTGTTTCCCCTGTAAGTAATGAATTCCCACTCCACTCTATTTTTTGCATCTCAGTGCTCAGAGAAGTGCTCCCAGCAGAGACCATGGTAGCAGGCACTCATCCTGCCCCTCCCTGCCTCAGCCCCCCAGCACAGGCACCAGGGCTCACTCAGCCTGGGGGGCTTTGGGCAAGATCAACACTAAGGAACACATCTGTGTTGCACTGCCCTTCCGACTTCTTTTGTTTCTCTGTCTTTTTGAAGTGGAGCAGGAACTTTTTCAAAAATCAGATGAACCTGAAATGTACTTACAGTCCTTCCTGACCACAGCTTCAAACAGAAATGCCAGCTTCTGGGCTCTGAGAGAATGACAAGCTCCTGTAAACAAAACCCACTTTGCACAGAAAAACATAGCAACTAATTTCAAGAGCAAGAGCAGATGTTACTCTTATCCTCCAGTCTAGATCACAAACGGATTAAGCCAATTTTGTAATTTGTTTTTTCGAGCAGAGGGAAGGCATGCTTCTCCTCTCACTGAAGTGGCAGTTGCAGCACCTCTTTAAAAAACAGCCCCAGGATTCCATTTCTCTCTACAGATCATAATTTCCTTGACTTTAATTTCCTAATCAGATCCATTTATAACAGTATTTTTTCCTCCTCATAACGCAGAAACTCTTTTTTGCTCAACCAAATCTGTATCAAACATCAGGAAACAGCACCACAGACTAACATGGGGAAGTAAAGTAAATAACAAACACTGACTTACATCCTATTTTCATAGAGCCCTTACACTTCTGAAAATGAAGGTAATATTCTGATCTATTATGGTCTGAATTTTAGCAAGTCACAAAGAACAGCTGAGAACGGCAGAAAATAATACAACACAAACTTTTTCAGCACTTCTACAGTACTATATCATGTGCTAGGTGTCTTCAATTATTTCCCAGGAATCTGTTAGCAAGCTTAGAATTTTACTTAGGCATTCTTTAACTCAGTTTCAAGATCCTCTTATCCAAGATTTAACCAATTCAGACCACAGTTAGTTCATACCTGTCAGTATTTATCGTCTTACTTCGGAGTAAGATAAAACCTAAATAACTTAGTTTTAATAAATTGACAGTCAGACTGAAATGAATCCAAGGAAGTCACTCATTAAACAAGAAACTCCATATACAGCAACAGTCAGTGACGCCTTACTTTTATTTTTCAATGTTTTCTTTTCATTTTACTTCTGCAATTAACAGAGCTGGGAAGAAGTATTTCTGATTTCACACATACACACAACACCACAGGTCTTTTCCTTTCAACAGTTCATCTGCAATTTCTATTGGAATATGCTATTATCATCACAGAAAGTTAATTACATAGCAACACACATCTGACATCACTTATGTCAGAGGTTTGATCAGCATTACCTTTGCATTGGCATTGGGGAAAAAAAAGAATTCTTTGTCTGAAAAACGCACACACAAAAGTTATTTAATTTTAAGGCAATATCATCTGAATTTTCCATGATCCTGTTGCAACAATGATCTTACTGGGTTTCATGACACTGTTAACTCTCTTTGACACAAAATAAAATGTGAGGCCCATGGCTGGGGACTCCTCATGGTTCTGCTATTTCCAAGGAGATCTGATCTGCTACCCAGCTAAAAACTCTTAGCAACACCTTTCCACATGGCAAGAACAAGGTGGCATCAGAGCTCAGGATCTCACATCATTTTAGGGTATCAGGCTCCCTGACATTGTAGTCACTTTGTTTACCCATTCCTCTCCCAGGATGTCAACTCTCAGTGACCCTAAAACACAGAGTAAAGTGTGTGCTCTCACTGGAGAGAGCAGGGCATCACTGCCCAAGGAAAGACAAAAGCAGAAATATCCTCCACTCCCAATGGCTCTGCTGCTTTGCCACCTGCCCTCTGGAGGGGCACAGCAGCCCATCCACAGGTCCCTGTGCTCACACAAGCACCCCCAGCAGTGACAGGGGGAAGGCAAACTCTGGCTCACCACAGCAGTCACACTGCCCGTTAAGTGCTCCCGTGGGTATCATTTGAAGCACATTAAATTTGCATTAACCCATTAACTTAGGAACTGCTGTCAGCATGATGCAGTTCAGAGAAGAGCAGTGAGGCTGGGGAAGGGACTGGAGCACAAGTGCTGAGAGGAGAGGCTGAGGGAGCTGGGGGGGCTCAGCCTGGAGAAGAGGAGGCTCAGGGGAGACCTCCTCACTCTCTGCAACTCCCTGACAGGAGGGGGGAGCCAGGGGGGGGTTGGTCTCTTTTCCCAGGCAAAGATCAGCAAGACAAGAGGGCTGGGTCTTCAGCTGTGCCAGGGGAGGGTTAGGTTGGATATTAGAAAGAATTTCTTTCCAGAGAGGGTGCTCAGCCATTGGAATGGGCTGCCCAGGGAAGTGGGGGATTCTCCGTCCCTGGAGGTTTTTAAGATGGGACTGGATGTGGCATCAGTGCCATGGGCTGGACAGTGGTGGATCAAGAGTTGGACTTGATGATCTCGGAGGTCCCTTCCAACCCAGCTGATTCTATGACCCTATGATTCTATTCTAACTGGCAGGGAGGACTCAGGTACATCATGACAACAACCACGGCAGGGTCACAGTTCTTTGGCCACGCCACGTTCCTACTGATACCTGTCAAGATTTTGATAATGAAATTAAAGAGTAGCAGCAGAAGCAACAGAACAATAAAGCCTTCATTATGTCACAATCACAAGTCATATGGGAAAATAAATATTGGTTCCCCCACATCTCAGGACAACCATTACTTTGTAGAAAGTCACATTTTTGAAAAAAAACAAAAACAAACAAACAAACAAAAAAAGGTTGAAGTGTGCCACATTTCCTCATACCTTAGAGGAATTCGTATTCATTTGCAATTTTTCCCTGTTTGTTGTGGATTTCTGCAAAATCTGAAAGCACTGTGGTTTTCCACACTCCCATTGTAAGAAAATCAACAGGTTTACTTACGCATTAGGTTGTAAATGTGCTTTTCTGCAACGTGTTCCGTAAACAGCTTTATAAGGTCATCTTTTAAGTCTCTGTTAAGCTTGGTTTCTATGTAAAATTTATTCTGGAAAATAAGACAGAAGTTTTCAACTTTCTTTCTCACAATAACAAATAAAGCAAACTTATTTTTTTCCCTGAACAAAAACGGTTTGGAATTTTAAAGGCGTAGAATAATTCACCTGTAAAATGCTGACTTGGGTATTTTTTCCAATGTCTAAAAGTGATTAAGCCATTCAAATAGGTAGGTTACAATAATAAATCATCAGGACAACTATCCACTTCAATGGTTCATCAACAATCTCAAAGGATAGCTACTCAGAACTAATCAACTGTGGAAATAAGTGATATATACAAATCCATGCAAAACTGAACTACATTAAAATTTTTAGGATTCCATTATCTTGACCTACTCAGCACTAATAATACATTTACCTCTTTGAAGAAAAAAAAAATCAAAGAAAATTCTATTAATGAGTTCCTTCAGAGTCCCTATACCTAATGTACTATTTAGTATTACTCCTCAGTTCCCAGCCTACAGTTAATAGTAAGATTTTTTGCTGTATTTTATTGATAGATGTGTTTTAAATGTTGGAAAAAAAATAATTGCTCCAAGATAAGTCTCCTCTTATTAAAATGCTAACTTTGAAGTAGAACAGCTGAATTCAACTGGACAACTTGTGTAAGAGTTAAACAGATTACCTAATAGAAAATGAACTCAAAAATAACTTGCAGGAACACTTATCTGACAGATTTACTAGAGGAAGGGCTATCTTAAGGGAGAAAGGTTTTTTCAGATTTTAAATCAAGTTGTTCTCCTGACGCATTTAACAAAATTGGAACAAACTCTCAGAACACTATTAGAGCAATCTTTACATTTCCCTGTAAAACTCATTCTCTTCCCCATTAGCAAAAATATAAACACACTATAACACTGTCCATGCAGAAACCACTTAAATGTTCAAGGCAAGCATTCAGCAGCAATTACTCATGTGTAATAATAACTGAACCTATCAGAAACAAAGGCCATGTGAGGGCTGAATCCACGTCCCTGCTGCAGTTTAAGTTTGTTGCAGTGATGGACAACCACCTTAGGAAGATATTTTTTTTTAATTTAGTAAACTTCCTGCTGTTGGTTCCCCCTTGACACTATCCTTACCTGTAGAGGTTTTATCAAGGGCTATTTTATTACTCAGTTGTTTCCCCCCTCACCTGGGCCTGTTCTTTGAACAGAGGTTGAGGGAAAGGCTCTGCAGACAGAATAACCTGTTTCATAAGGAACAGACTGACTTCACTCATGGTGGTTTTGGTCAGTGGTGATCCACAGCAACTAGAGATCCATGGCTCCCAGGAAGTGTTCAGATACACACCCTACTTCAGTCTTTTACCAGACTGTTTTCCTAAACCATTTTCACCTCGAGGTTCCTGACCAGAAAACACCATGAACCCACTGGTGCAACACACAGGAGTGTCACACACAGTGTCAAACTGCTCATTCTGATGAGCTGGCAGATGAGATGCACCCAGCTAGGGATATAACCTACTCTAGTCCCTTCCCAGTCTCAAGACCGCTGGACATTAAAAGAAGCTGGCAACAACAGGTGCAAACTCTGCTGCTTCCTTTGGTTTATGAGTTGGAAAGCCTATACTTTTAAGTTTTGCTACTGGAAAAGCAACATAAAAATAATTTAAAAAAAAAAAGCAAGCCAGTAGCTACAAGACAGTACTTACACACAGAAGAAATGTAAAATACTCTTCACATTTGCTCACTTTGAAACACCTTTCCGAAAAGATGGTACACTTGTGTGAGTTTAAATAGGCAGTGAAAAAATCATCTAACATAAGTACTCCATTTCCAATCCACGCTGCTGAAAGGAGATGGCAGGAGAGCTGTCACCTTCCCCATTCTTGTTAGTGGAAAAACAGGAAGGTTTTCTGTATAACATGCCACTACCTAGGCTGTACCAGTATTTCTTGAAAAATGTCTCAAGTCACCTAAAGGTCTAACTGACAATCAAAAGGGAAGCAGACACCAACAACTGAGAAAGCCAGGTATGACACAAACACTTATTCTACAAAATAATTCTACACTGTACCACAAAGCAGTCTGGCAAATCTTAAAAGACATAACTGAGTTAATATTACTAAGAGGAGATCAATAAATACTTGAAAGGAGAAAAACCCGTATATAAGAGTGCTTATCATCTCATTCACACATACATACTCACACGTATTTGTGTTCACAGACACACACAAAATGCCCTCTAGCTGATAAGCAACAAAGTGCAATACCACCCAGTAAGAATAATAATGTTTTAGAGGCAATGAAAAAATTCTTAACTATCCTAAAACCACAGTGCTCACAAATGTTAAGCTCATATAATGCACCAAGATAACAGATTTTCCTCTACAGCTCTAAGTAAAATGAGCAATTGAGAATCTATAAGAAAAAAATATATTATCTAAATATATAAAATCTAAATGCTGATTTTAATTTTTATTGAAGTGGAAGTATGGTTCTTATTCATTTATGTGTGTAGCATAATGTGATATGTACAATCTCTAAGCATCCAGAACAGCCTCATTTACATTTACAAAGCAAACAGTTATTCACCAGGAATAAAGCACTGTGTACTAAGCTTACTTCCAGCTTAATTTGCTTTATCTGCTGTTACATTCCAGAACTTTTGAAGGAGCCTAAACCCACAGAATCTTGCAGGGACCAAAGTACTTTGGGTCTCCATGCTTTTCTGAAAAGTCTGCTGTAGCAGCATAAGACTGAAAAAAAAAAATCTATTACCATGTGAAAGGAGAAAGTGCTCCCAGCAAAAGAAGGAAGAAGAAAACTCCCTCAGCTGCAAGGTCAGCCCTCTCAGCCATCACCCAAAGTAAGCTTTGGAACATACCCTGGTCACTATAAACAGCCAGGGTAAGAAATCACCTTCCTGTACTCCCACCATTCAACATATGGTTTGGTCCACATCAGGAAAGGAAAGAAAAAGTGCTGCTGCTCCTATCAACACACAAAGCCTAACACAAAATGCTATGGCATGTTCCAGTTTTACAGAGAAGCTTTAGTTTTTCTGCAGCTTCACAGATTTTAAATTACTTAAATGCATATTAAAAGCTTTCCAAAGCAGCAACGTAATTATCCTTTCAGAACAAAGTTCTGAAGTGCAATTCAACAGCCTTGGAAACTCCTGATTAAAGCAATAACAGAAAAGGAAAGCTCTGCCACCTCTGATATAAAGGCAGAGTTCAACAACTTAGTCCTCCTCACTTAAAAATGCATCGAAAGTATCTATTAAAGTAACTGCAAAACTGTAATTTATGCTGTAGAGCAATTAGGCTTT
Organism: Lepidothrix coronata; assembly: GCF_001604755.1. Taxonomy (NCBI): domain Eukaryota; kingdom Metazoa; phylum Chordata; class Aves; order Passeriformes; family Pipridae; genus Lepidothrix; species Lepidothrix coronata. Next base: position 1,162,002 of record NW_016690205.1, read on the forward strand.
CACCTCTTGCAATTGTTTTTTAATTGTATTTTTTTGTCCAAACAGAGGAAACTGCTGCTGCTGTATGAGAGAAAACTTGACTGGACACTACAATGTAAGACTGCAAGAGTATCTGTACATAAAAGTACTTGTGAATGCCCACAGGAAAACCTAAGAGAGGCAAAGATTTTTCATCCTGACTTCTTTAGAGGTATTGTCCACATCATGCACAACACTGATTAGTAACTTATTTCAGTGAAAATTGATTTGACATTAGCCTTATAAGCCAGCATTGTGTTTGGCAGCAACAGGAACTAACAGTAAGTCACACCTCTGATTCAAGGGGCTTGTAAGAAAGATGGGGACAGGCTGTTTAGCAGGGCATGTAGTAGCAGGACAAGGGGTAATGGTTTTAAACTAGAAGAGGGTAAATTTAAACTAGATAGAAGGAAGAAATTTTTTTAAATGAGGGTTAAACACAGGCACAGGTTGCTCAGAGAGGTGGTGGATGCCCCATCCCTGGAAACATTGAAGGTCATTTGTGACCTGGTCTAGTGGAAAGTGTCCCTGCTCACTGCAGGGGGGTTGGACTAGATGGCCTCTAAAGGTCCCTTCCAACCCAAATTATTCCATGATAACTCTCAGGTCTAACTTGAATTAAGCCACTTAAAAGATAAAGTGTTTGCAGGAACAGTTTTACAGCCTGAACAGAGCACTAGTCATGCTTCAAAGAAGTTTTTTCCTTTCAAACAATAGAGCACTTTCACTCTTCTCTGATGTCAAATTAAAAAGAAAACTATTATCTAACTATTCATTTTACAGGTCTGTTTAATACCCATTAATCATTTCTACTATGTTCAGGTATCAGACTCAAACTCTAATATGAACAATGGGATACAGACCACTCCTCACCTGTACAAAGATGTGGAAATCTATTTGACAATTACACTTCATCTGGTCATACAGAAAAACCTTGTAATGATAAAACCCACCTGTTTCTATGTGTGTCATGAACATTTTTTCAATATTAGCTACTGCAGGCTTAATTGTGAAGGACAAATTTTGACTTCTGTGATGGAAGAACATCACAGAAATGAGCATTCAGTACAGTACACACCTGAACAGCTTATCTCCTTCTGAAAATGGATATTAAATTATGAGGTCATGTAAAACACCAGCCTGCAACAAACAAGTTATGCACACACAGGTCACAAAGTGGGTACCATCCAAAAATATCTGGATTTAATAGGGAAAAAAGTCTCCTCCTAGTTTACCCCAGCATTTCACAACAGGAAGCAAGAGAACAATTAAAAAATCATCAGAGGAACACATCCCTTAGCTTAAAACTGATGCTGGAACAACTGGATTTCATTCTGTATTAACCAGATAAAAGAGCAGATTACAGCCACTCAGTTCAATAAAGGCAAATTCCCCTTTTAATGCAACAAACCTGTTTGGCAACACTATGCTGAAAGTCTATAGCAAGCTACCTAAATTCACTGAAATGTAGGAGATCTTTGGTAGTTTCTCAAAGATCTGAGAACTCTGAGAAACTACCAAAGAGAATCACTGTGAAGAGTTTGAGGTTTATTTAATGTAAATCAGTTAAAATTTTTTTTGAAAAGTTTCTTTCCCAACAAATATATCTTTTTTAAATTATTTCTAAGTGAGGCTAATGCAAGGACAGTTTCTGGGAGGACAAATTTCAAGCTTAAGTTATTCATTACCACAGAAAAACCCTCGACCAATAAAAGTCTTGGCACTTTGACAAAAGAAACTCAAATTATAAACGTCTTCAGAGGTATAAAAGATTTCATAAACTATAAAAATCTACACAAAAACTCTTAACCAATTAATCATTAACCATTAACCAACGGTTTCTGAACCTCTCCAAGTATTCCTGACAGTGCTATGAACATAAGTTTGTCTTCATCCATCCAACACTCTAAATTGCTTTATCAAATGACAAAGACAGCTCCAAGATACATTTCTTCCTGTATTGTCTGAATCTGTGCTATTTAAAAGCAAGAAATAATCATCTCCATAACCTGCCCAAACTAAGAAGCCAAAATATAACAAGCCAATAAATGATGTCTGTTCAAGAAGATATAAATAATGAATTATTTGGGATGGCTTTTTTTCCTGATCACAATAAAAACCACTCTTCCCACTCCCAAGAAAGAATTGTTAGGGCAGAAATGAACTGCAAAACTCTACATTTAAAAAGCCCAGCTGCCCTTTCCTCTCCTCATACAACTTGATCAGTAGTGTTAGGCAGGTATGAATCATAAGTTTTACATGTCAAAAATCATTATAGCTCCATTTTATTCTTCTCACTTTCAGTCAGCATCTTATGTATGGACATATTTATTTGAAAAGAATTTTCTAAAACTTACCATATATATGAAAAGAGGCACAATGCTCTGCAATGCTCCCATATACTGTCCAAGAGCTATGTTAAATCTTTCAATATAGAGATCTGGAGGGCTGGCCTGAAAGAAACCGTAAAAGTCAGGTTGTAATTTGAACAAGAGAAAGATCTGGAACAGCATGGGCTATGCTTTCACAGCAAACTCCAACAGCTCCAAAGTATTTGATACACTAGGTCCACACAAAGCAAGCCACACATCATTCCAGAGTTTCTGCTCTAACTCCCTCCAGCACAACCAGTCTTCCCTCAGTGAGCAGTTTTTGCCTGGGGCTGTGTCAGTGCCCAGCACAAGGTCCATTCAACAGGAAATAGGTATTCCTGTAACAAACTAGCATTTAGCACATGCAAATAAAAACACTTCTCAAAGATCAGACCTTCATTTAGAAAGCACCCCCTGTCGTGCTTAGAACCCCTCACCAAATCTGAACGAGTGTGTGCCCCAACCTCCCCGAGCTGCTCCTCCACCACAGAAGGTGATATTAAGCTCTGCTCTGCACCAAGCTGGCAAGTGGCACACCCTGCAGCTGCAGGGAGCACTGCCCTCCACACTTGGAAATCTGAAAGAAAATATTTTGACATTTTTGCTGGGTCACCTAAGGCAAGGCAAGTGTTCAGGGTATTGAGCTGGAGGGACCATGACGAAGCCAGACCTTTAGACAGAGCTGTGCATGCAGGGTCCTCCTCAGCTCAGGCCTAGGAAAGCCTCCTGCTGTGCTCCAACACACTGCATCACCCTGGAGCCCCAGCAAAGCTTTGCTACACCACACCTGAATGTGCCAACCTCGTGATAGGCTTTGGAGAGCTATTTTCTGTGCACAATACCCTATTTCCCAAGGAAGGAGATAAGGAAGCTAAAAAGGTCTGCAGCGAGCTGAATTAAATTGAGAAGGGAAGCAGAAAAATGGGAAGCATTAAGCACTGTTTCTGTTCCAATGTTTATTTGGAGGCAGGCAGGGGAGCTGCACTGCAGCATTCAGATGTGCTCTCAGACACCCACTGCTTTGGTCTTTGGCTGCCTGAGGTCCTACTGCTCCCAGACACACACACCTAAACACACCCAGGGGCAAAGTGCTGCTTCCTAGCGAGAAGCAAAACTGTCTTCCCCTCTGACATTCACAAAGCCTAAAGAAGAAAGAGAATACAGCAGAAACTGGGACCTTGCAAGAAAACAAGCCCAAAGATTTTCCTAAATCCAAAGCATCTGTGGCCTGAAAAACACTCAAGGCTTAGGTGCACCTCAACCATCTTATCAGAACTTAGAGCTATCTTCACATAGCAGATTTTTCAGCCTTTGTATGGACATTCACCAGGAGCCCCAAGAGAACAGTTAAAATTTATGTTGATATTTTGCTCTATTCTAAATTTATGAAAGTTTTTTTTTGCCTTTAAATTAGCTTCTTTTGCCTACCTTCTTAATATGCTTAATGAACACGTGGGTAATTTTCACAGTAAACACCAATACAGAGCAGAGAGTTTAGAAAGGAAAGCAAAACTGGCAAAGGAATAAAGAGCATTATTCCATATGCAGTTGCCAAAGGTTATATATGGTTATTCCTCATTTTGATCATAAGGTTTTAATCTTATTGCAGATGCAGTTCTCAGGGGTGGCCAAACAAATTTTAGTTGAAAATGCCAACAATGTACAAAAGTAGCTATGAGCTCCAAGGACTCCCTTTCACATATAATTACATATATAATTTGTTGTAAGTAACATGCAATGAAATCTGCATTTCTAAGCAGTATGTATTCCTGCTTCACTCCCTTTCAACCTCAACTTTAAATATGGTGATACCCTCGGATTTGTAAAGACTCGGCATACAGCTTCTAAGATTAAAGAAAAAGGAAAATTCTACTTCAAAGAACACATCAGACAAAAGGAGACCACAGCCTGACACAGTGCACCACTCTTCTCTCACTGGTAGATTGCCCTTTTTATTTAAAAGGAAAAAAAAACCAACAAAAAAAAAAAAACCCAACGAGAAAAAACAGAGACAGAAGCTGTCTGAGCAGTGTGTGATTTAATCCCATGAACAGACTGCAGGCAATGTATCCCCTCAGTCTGCCACTCTTTTTTACAGGGGACATTAAGGACTCATCTCTTTTTCCTCCGCTGCAGATGAAAACTCTGCCAGCTCACCTCACAAAGCCTATGTCCCAGTAAGAGAGACATTTTATGAGGGGACAACAACTGCACAACTGCCAGAGTCCTTTAATGGAAGGACACTGGGAAGCTGTCACCACCACCATCACCTTGCAAACAAGTGGAAACAACTGCTCTATAGACAAAGACAAAAAAAACCCCTAAGAAAGGTCCTGACAGCTTTAGAGGAAGCACTCACTAGTGTCAGGCAAATATCAGGCCTTGGTTTTAACCTCTGCAAAACAGAAATTATGGTGTTCACTGCTTCATCAGCGTGAAATGGCACCTTTCAGTTTTATTCTCCTGATAGTGCTTCATGTCAAGTCTCGACAGTCAAACCACTAACAGGGAAGGAAAAAAAAAAAGCAAGCTTGACAATCAAACTCGCCTCAACTATTGCTTGACTTGTAAACTACCAAAATAGCCAAGCCAAAGAGAAATCAATAGTATTTTCACAGCTCATCTCTGAATTATCGTGACCTGGGGGGGGAACAGAACCATCTGCTGCTGTTCATCCTGGTGTTACTGTGCAGCTGCTCCAAACTGCCACACTGAAACCAATCACTTGTTTGAGCACAGGAACCTTCATCATATCTCTACATTAACATTTATAATACAGTAACTGGATTAGCTTTATATACACTACTTGAATTTTATAAACTAAAAAGCAGTGCATGGCATCAAATTCAGGAGTAAACAGAAGTTGCTGCATTTTATTTATTAAATGGTCATCACTAGAATACAGCTTCCACTTAAAATCTTTACTTATTCAGCTATAGCTATTACAACAAAAAAAAACCCAAACCAAAACTAGAAAAAAAAAACCAAAAAAACTCCAACTGCTTAGCTGACACTTTTCACTCCTGGTCTTAGTCCAGAAAAAGAGAACACATACATTCAGCTGTTTTAATTACAGGGGGAGGGTCAGAATTAAGGATGACATTTACTTCTTACAACTCCCCAGACACTATTAAGTCTTTAAATCTACTCCTATCTTACCTGAGGGATCTATTACAGCTGTTCAAAGAAAGAAAAAAATACACACTGATAGCCTAAGGTTTTCCAGGAAGGAAGAGGATCCCTCGTTCCTTCACTCTTTCTCCTCAATTCTATCAAAATGTTAATTCAGGGTTTTGGGGGTCTTTTTTTGTCTGTTTGTTGGGTTTTGGTGTGTTTCAGTTTCTTTGTTTTTTAAGACATTCCATACAGGGAGACAGCTTAAATCCTCCCCTACATTTGCTCTCATCTGCCACTCATAGGGTTAAGAACAGTTTTCCAGTAACAACTCTTGTGTCTGCCCACAGGAGCACTGAACATTGGGTTGGGTTCCTCAAAATGGGATACAGTTGCATTTGCTTATCATCTTCAGCTTGGCTGTGAGTCAACTACTTGGCATAAAAAACTATGGTGCTGTTTAAAAGTTGATAATAAATCTCCTTACACATCACAGTGGACATCTCAGCACCAAGAGAAATGAAAAGTAACAAGAAAACACATTTGAGAAAGGATGACATGCAAGATAAGACATAGTCAAACAAAACAAGCCATTGGAAATCCAGTATACTACATTACCCTTCCCTTATTTGAAATCTAATATCTAGGCATTTCAATGAACTTGTGGTCAAGAAACTGTATACATGAAAATGATGGGGGTTTATGCAGCTTGAAAAACAGTTTGAATATTATTCTTTAACTGAACACACGAATGAAAGCAGAAGAGGTGCTGCTGGCTCAACACAGCTCAGAAACGGCTTACAAAAAAGAAACAGAGACAACAGTGCTTGAGGAACACAAAGTTACTCTGTTTATGATCTGTCTGGCACAACCAGCAGTGTACTGAGCAAAGCTGACACTCCTCCGTGGAATGGGCAGCCCCATTTTCCTGGGAACACGCTCACTGCCACGATGCCAGCACATGTGCTGCAGCAGCTCTGCCACACCTGCCCACTGGAAAGGGGGCACGGCCACGACTACACAAATTAACCTGTTATTCACGTGGGTGGTTTGAATCTTCTAAACTAGTCTTTGTTCTTCCTTGAGAAAATTTGTTTACCTTGCCTTAATATAGGTGATGCCCAGGTCTGCCTCCTCAGACCCAGGGATTATTGAAACCTTTCACAAAAACCAGCCATCACACTAAAACACAACTCTTGCAAAGGCTGACTGTGTCTTCCTAGTCCAGCCTGCACTCAAACCTGTTCAAAGCTGTGCAGGATCATGACATACCCTCACCTAACTGTCTTACAGCACGTCAGCAGATGGAGGCCGTGTTTCCATTTCCATTTTACACGTTTGTCAAGCAAAAAGACATTGTATCTAAGGACCATCCAAACCCTGTTTAGTAACAAGTAAGGTATCTTCAGAAGCTTTTCCACCTAGCAAATGCATATTAATTTGTGCTGTATTTACTTATAGCTTTCTGTAATTGTATCAGGCCTTGCAGTCCCAGCATATCTAGAGCTGCAAGAACACAAACCTTTTCAAAAAGCTGCAGGTAAGGATGCTTTTTAAGGTTAGCTTGCTCACGGCAATGTCATTTTTAATGGCAATTCTGGCAATATGGTGACCCCTGTATCTTCTTCATTCAGATGCCAACATTCTGATGGCCACACAGGAAGATACAAAAATTTCTAATGCTTCTGGTTCCTGCCATCTGAGTTCAAATTTGATGTGATTCAGTTCACTGTAGTTCACAGCAGTGAAGACTTTTTTCACACACAATTAATCAATGTTCTCCCAGCAAAACTGATGGATAAATGTCTACAGCTACAAACATTGGAGTTTTTTTTTCCCTTTTAAATATTATGGACCAGATAAATGCCCAGTTTGAGCCCCCTCTTTGAAAAATGAACTGTTGATATTAACAAATCACCCAAAAGGACTCTAAGAAACACCAATGATTTACATAATTAGTATGAAGAGTCAGAAAATGCGAGTTCTCAATTTCCATTCCCCACCTCTATTTCTGATCTTCTCTAAAGGCAGAACATAGAGGAGGCAGATTTGTTTTCTACATAAGCCTTTGAGAAACTACTTCAACTTTCAAAATTATTTCAGGGAATCAACTGATTTCAAATTAACAAGAGCTAATTTCAGTGTTACTTCTATGCTCCTTGAGATGAGCATGACTTGTGAAGTAGGCTCCCTATATTTCTTATTTAGCTACCAGGTCAGACTGAGCCCACACAGTGTAATAAGAATGGGTTTCTTCACCAGGATGGAGCAAATAACCTGGCTTCCCATAAGTACATGACTAAAGCCTAATCATACCTTTATTAGCAATCTGATTTACTAAGTCTACGCAAAAAGCAGCCACAAATGATGTTGTCAAAAGCTGTATTTTACAGACTGGCATAGCTGTTTAATTACAATATAACACTACATAAAGGTAATATAACCATCAGTGTATCTTGGAAGGAAAGCAAAATACACCTATGAAATAATCTGGAGTAAAATTAAAGTGTAAATATCAAGAACTGCTACGAGATGTTACCCAGTACATAACTGTCCACAGTGAAAAGTTCAGTTTTACCAGTCCCTCAAAGCACTACCTGGATGCATTTTTCTACCACCCTGACTACATACAAAGCTCACAAACGTGACAACCCACTTCAGCTTCATTACACAACTGTTTGTAAGGAAGCTGAGAACCTCATCTGAAGTTTGGAATAAGGAATTTGTATTAATCAGATTAGTGCTTCAGAAAGAGCAGGGGCAGGAAATTACAGGCTCCTCACCACTGGATGAAAACTCCACATAATCACAGGGTACAAGAGGAAAGTAAATGTGAGACAGAAAATAAGAAAGGAAAAGGCAAGGAAGGGAGAGATTGTCCACACAGATATTGCTAACCTGTATCTGAAAACAGATGACAACTGACAGTGACATGCTCCAAGGAACTCAGTTCCCAGAGATCTGGCAGTCCTCAAAGCAGTGGAGTGGCTTTGACAGTAACCTGATGTGGTGGTTAATCCCCCTTTGAGCTTCCAGGACCACCATGGGCTGCAACCAGCACCTCCTCCTGCCCGGGGCCTCTCAGAGCCAGCCAACTCCCACGTTTGCTATACCTGGACCTAAAGTGTTGGTCCAGTCCGAGGCTAAGTTTGGTAAGGAGGTCCACTCTGAATGTTGTGACTCAAAGGGAGGGTTCTCCCTTATTCCTTTTTATCCTTACCCTTTTCCTATCCCCAGCCTCCACACAGATCATTTTTGTTGATTTTAGCTTTAGATTGATTGATTTTTCTCTGTGTGCTTTACCCCTGTAGCAGTGGGTGCAGTGAACATGGCCAATGAACTTTGTCACACTTTGACATTAAACCCGCTTTTTCCAATAATTCTTTGAGCACCCTAAAACACTCATTCCCAACACCTGACTCCACTGCACACTGTGCCAAGGAAACAACAGGAGAGATGATATTTTCATACACTGCACTGACTGGTTTGAGAGCTGACAAGACAGAAGGTTGAGAAGTTGTAAGGATTAAGATCAGGCAGGAAAACTTGCTGGCATTGCACAACAAAGACTCTAAATCTGCAGGTCCTGGGGCCAAACAGCAGACATGCAAATTATCTACCAACACCAGCTGGTATCTACCAACACCAGTTCAGTCATGTTCATTGTAAAAAAACTATGTAAAAAAATATAGTTCTTAATGAAAAAAAAACCACCACCACAAACAGAAAACAATAGATTCCTTTTTCTCTTTTATCTAAATAAAAAAAGGTGCAACACGACAAATAACTGGTTTTCAGTTCTCGGTCATTTCATAAAGGAACTTGTGAAATTATTTTAACTAAAATGAGAATATTACACTGCACTTGCACAAAAAAAAGGTATTTTTGTAACGGGCCAGCTCAAAGCTACAGTGTATTTTGATTGCCAATGCTTTGAGTACTTTCCGGTGTCTTTTGCTGAAGAGGTATGTAATGGGTAGAGTACCTGATTTTGAACGACTTTATCAAAGTACATAAGTTAAGCCAGTAACACTAGTGCCTAATGCAAACACATTTTTATTAATTTTAAAGGGAGGTGTATTGAATTTGAAAGCATATGCCTGTGTATCTACTCTACCTCATACCTCTGAATGACTCAGCACTTACCCACAAAGCCAGTTGACATTATTTTGAACCATGACATAATGAACTATGCCTATTATCAATAAAATGTTTCCAAGTAAAGCATCTTAGAAAAATCATCTGTATACTGCCTGTATATTTCACAGACCAAGACAACAGGAAACAAGTTAATTTGTGTTTTCTGCAGCCACACATTTCTATTTTAAGCAGACAAAATCCCAAATTCCAATCAACTCAAGAATTAGGGAAATTTAATTCTCAATTACTGAAAGCTCCACATGGCGAAACTCAGTCTTAACTAATGCAGAGAAGCTGGTCAGACATTGACTGCAGGGAAGGAAGGCAATCCTTGCTCTGTGTCTCTCCTTAACAGTCTGAAGAGAGGATTATTTACTTACAGACATAGTAATGAGGGAGCTAGAAATGTCTTGGGATATAGGATATACAAAAAGCTGATGGCCTGGTGACAAGCAATTCATCTCATCCAAACATACTATTACTGAGCAAGCACCACTCACTGCTCTTCACCCAGTGTGTGACACACAGGAACACATCAGCCCATCCACATTTTCACATCAGCTCTGCCACCACTGCAAACTGACCTTTTTGAGGTGCAAACCTGCAGAGCAAACCTTCAGGAATGCACGAGGCAAAGACACAGCAACACCACACGGGTGTCCTGCAGTTTGGAAAGGCAGAAGTCACACGGGATGACCAGGGAGTGTTTGAGTGTCCTGGTGTGACCACAGGGCCAAAGCTCAGTTCCCGGGACATCCAGCCCAGGACACCTGAGTGCCACCACTCTGCTGACTCCAGCTGGGGCCAGCTGAGAGCTACACACACAGTTTGGGAGGGGTGTGTGTGAATAAATACATATACAGGGAGCTTCTGCAGTGAATGCCCCACAGAAAGAAGCCAAACTCCAATAAGATCCACACAAGAGCAAGTCTGACCAGTCCCCTGAGATGCTCCTGCTTTTATTATTTGGTACCTGAGTTTTACTGCTTTTGCTGTTGATACGTAATTCCTGTAGGAAATGGCTTGCTCTGGCATGCTGGTTACATGCAGATATTCTGCAACCCACTTGCCAATAAACTGTTACACTTCTACACAAAGAAGCTGCTTGGCTTGTCCAGAAAAAGACATTGCATTTGCCTGCCAGTTCAATTCATAATCATGTTTCTCACAGAAACCAGCATTCCTGCTTATACTGGGCTACATTTGCATCTCTGCATGTAAAAAAAAAAAATACTTATCTTGCATCAAGACACACCTTGCCAACTACATAGAACTCTGCAATTCACTTAAATGTTGCTGGAAGGTAGAATGAGTTCATGTCAGAGAAAGCAAAATACCACATATCGTGCATTAAAAGAATTCACATATATAGGGTTTTTCATTGTTTGCCAGCGTGAACCAGAAACTTCCAAGCAACCAACATTTACAAAGTAATTTGTTGTTGCTGCTAAAGATCTGGAACTGCATTTTCAACATAAATCCCGAGTGAGTGAATGTCACCAAAATGTATTAAGATCAAAGAAGTATCAGGATAATAAAATACACTGCAGTAAAGTAATTCCTTAAAAGCAAATTTCACAACCCACAGCTAAAAGTTTCTTTAGAGAATAATTTTCTGAGGCACACGAATTTTACTTCAAGCGGCTCAAAAAAGATCTTTACCCTCCAAAAGCAGAGTCACGTTCGTGTCAGACAAAACTCATTAATAACACTCAAAGATGATACCATGTCATACTACAGGTGTGTCTAACCTACATAAGGAGCCTTTTGCAAGGCACAGATTGCACTAAACAGTTGTCTCAATTATTCTTTCACCAGGCTGATGTTCAGAAGGCAGCCTTGCTTTTAGGTAGAAGCATTTAACGCTCCCATGTGCCAAAGCAAACTTTCAGAGGAGCTGCCTCAGTTCCGGAACTTTGGAGGAAACAGTGAAGGACTAACACAGAGTAAAGAATGTGGGGTATTCCCAAATTCACAGCAAAGTAATGCAGTATATTACCACGGGATGTATGAGAAGAACTGGCCAAACCTGTATAGCTGCAATGAATCACAGTTCTCACAAGAAAAACGTACAGGCTGCACCAGCTCAGCAGAACCAAGGAAAGGCTTTATTTTAAATACCATGTTCATCTACTCTGACCAATTTTTACAGAACACTGAGGCTGTCATTCCATAAGGAACAAAGAGAATGTAAAAGAGAAAAGAAGAAAGAACCTAGCTCAAGATATTTCAGTCCAACACCATGCCTATGAAATGCTGGGTGGTTATTTCTCTTTTTATAAGGAAAGCCACAAGAGGAAAAGAGTGAAACCAAAAGGACAAGAGAGAGATCACAGTGCTATGGGAATGCACGTTTAGCCAGAAGTACCTGAAGCAGTAAGACTGCTTTTGACTGACAGAAATTAATTATCAATGTGTTAGAACCACTGAGGGAGCTGCTGTAGTTTAGGGTTCCTTTGTATTTGGCATCTCTACTTCATGCACTGCAAGGCAGTACAGAACTCAAACATCTGTTCTGGAAGTGACAAAAGCTGTAGGGAAAAATCAAACAGTGTTGCTGCTACAGCAATAACAATTTCAGGTAAGTGCCTGGAGATTCCAGCCTAAAAGGAATGTTCAACAAGGAACACACATGAAAACAATCGTGGATGCACAAATAAGATGCAGAGAAGGATAGGGATATACAAGCATTAGGACTGCTGTAAACCACTGACATCTAGAGATAGTCAAGAAAAATGCAGAATAAACTGTAACACAAGACTTCATATGCAATAATTCCTAATTTATATTTCACAATCCATATTTAATTAATGTTATTTTTTCCTTTTGTGGTGCACAAGAACCATGAATAGTTTCCACAGACTTACACAGCAATGGCAGACATTGATCCCACATGCACAAATCATGTTTGGCTGAAGTATTTACATCCCAGATTATGCTGTAGATTTCCCATTCTCTAGGCCTTGATTCCATATAACATATTCAGGTTTAGCCACTGCTCTCCACATGGCTCAGGTCACCAAGGCTAAGGCAGTGCCACACAACTGGATCTAGCAGTTGGTACTCTGACAGCCCAGTAGTGAATGAAGTAGTCCCCAATTTAGTAAGCTACTGTAAATCAGTCTTAATGGCTACCTCCTCCAGAGGCCACCTACATGCTGTTCTGATACAATCCCAGATCCCAGGAAAGACAGAATTAGATTGTGCAGCTTCTTACCTGCAGCTCCTTTGAGACTCTCTCTAAGTGGTTAGTTATCTTTTTTATTAGGTCACTATACATCTGCTCCGAATGTTGCTGGCATACACACTTATACACACAACTGCAGAAACAAACACAGGAACAAACAGTGAACCCACAGCAGTTTGCAAAGGAGGGCAACAGACTTCAAAATCATTTGTACAAGTTGCAATTTAGAGGATAATAGAGTTGAGTGATTACTGAACTTTTAAATACAGTCCTAAGCTCGGAATGAGCTCCAGCAAACTCTTAAGTCTCTGGAAGCTCAAGGGTGTCCATCCCATTCCCCCTCCCCAACCTCATTTTTACTCACAATGAGCTCTCCTCACAGGGCCATTCAAAACAGCCAGGACAATTCTGTCAACAGCACATTCCTAATTCTGGCTTTTGCCTCTCCTATGTCAATTAAGTGCCCATTAAAACAAGCAAGTTTAATGATTGTATGAATATTCCAGACAAGCAGTCACAGAAGTTGCACCAAAACCCTGATAAGTTTTAAAAGGATATAGTAAAAGTTCTAAAATTACAGACCCAAGCACGTTACTCCATTCTTTGTTACTTCAATTCTAAGAAAATCCTACACTTTCATAACAAAGAAAGATGCAGAAAAAAAGCAATAAAATTTTAATTCTACATTCCATGGCTTGGCTGTGTTAACACTGGTGTTCAGTGTTACCTTTGTTTTTTAAGAATGTTTTATTCCTCTCATACTGTAATATAAGATCTGCAAAATAAGGCTGTTTATTGAAAACATATTTACAACCATTGTAAAACAAACACATGTGGTTACTTTCAGCAAGAGGTTATTAAGGTAGTCATCATCATCAGGACTAACACAAACACTAATCTGTACCAAGCAGCTTTTACTCTTCTTGAGTGTTTTTATTCTTTGAAGTCAGCATTTTGAAATCTAGCTGTCAAAAATCAAGAGGCACAGGAAGACTTCACCTGGTATCTTGGGCAAGTCCAGGACTTGAATTGTGCAGGCTTTTAATGGCCCCAAAAGCCTAAAGCTACAAGACAGCAACACTGTGTCTCTGTAGGGGAACTATGACTTTCCAGTTCTCCACTGAGAAGGTGGGACAAAGACAGGCAAACTACAAAGATGGCATCAAAGCAACTGTGGGCTACTGAAATCTTCTAATGCAAGTGAGAGGTTAGGCACCAACTTCAAGCCTTCAGAGACCAAGACAATGCTCTCATTCAACAATTGCAACTCTCAAAGTCTTCTGGAGGAGGCTTTTACGAGTGAATTAGCAGTAACTCTAAGAAGTCTGTATTTATTGCCTCTGACAACTTCAAAGACCCCAAAATACAGCATTCATCCCTATGCAAAGTCTGCTCATTTGGTGAACAATGCTATTTCTTAAAAACCAAAAGACACTCCACACCTCTCCCATTACTATATTTAAAAAATAACTGAGTATCTGCCATTTGATATTATTTAAATAATACCAGTCAAAGTTGTCCTTTTTCTTCCACATAAAGTCTACCAATAACAGATTCTATTTTGGGACAAGCAAGTGCAAAAGACATTTTAGTATGATGCTTTTGGTAAGAATCAATTTAATTTGGATCAAAGAAACACTGATAAGAAAAGTAGACTGGCTTTTGTGATGTCTCACAAATCAGCCAGCTGGGTAACCACAGCAAATGGCCACATGTTTGGTTGCTCCATAACTAACCAAATACAGCCACTTCCACAAGCTGACTGCTTCACTGGCATGTAACAAACTGAATTTTAAAGTACACTTCTGCTTAGTGTTACACACACTGTTGCTGCACCTACTTCTGCAACACATTCTGTAATCAAACACCAGTCTCTGTATGTACGTGCAGGGTGTGTTTACATCTTGGGTTTTGTGTTCACTTCTATTTAGAGGCTCCTTCCCCATTTTAAGATCCTGTTTTCAGTTCCTGATTGTGGGCTGATCCTGTGAATCATCCTCACCCTGCTATTACCCAAAAGAAGTCACCAGCCTGTCAGTTCTGCAGCATAACCCAACACCTCAGGAAAAGGAAGACCCCAGGACACTGGAAGGTAAGCACTAGACAAGAGGGATGAATATCTGATATCTCTAAGTTGTCCTGAGGAACAGAAAACTGCCTGCCCTGCACCTGGGAGCCAGTGGAGGCTGTCAGAAGTACAACCTAAATGTTCACCTTCTCCTCATCTCAAAGTTCCCTTCACATCTCTCTGCCAAGATATCCAACATTTTATAACAGGAAGTCACTGTGCACAGACAGGCTTTGGACCCAAAGCTGAAAACAGCCATTAATGACACTTTGATACCTTACAGGTAAACTGATCCATAGGAAACATACCTTGGAAGTTACCTCCTACCTTTCACTGCTGGGGAGTAGACACCTACAGTTATCACTGACCATGGCAAATATAACAGTTTGGGTGTCTAATAATGTATTTTGAGTTTGCATTATGGAAACCCTGACTCCTTTACTCAGTACAAAGATGACCAAAAAACCCACTGTATTTTCACCTTAGTTTTACTTTAAAAAAAAATATATGTAGCTGTTTGAACTACTTCAAGAAACATCCTATTTTTCAGACTTAAGAACTGGCCTAGTTCTTTAGTCTGTTCTTCTAGTTCTAGAAGCAGAGAGGATCTAAACTCCCAGTCTGCTACAGACTCTCAGTAATACTCCAAGCAAGCATCTTTATTAATCTCAATTAAAAACAAAATCAATTTTCCTTCCCTTCTCAATCTATCTTGTCCAGATTGTCAGTCAAAGGAATAGCCTAAAAATATATAAAAAACAAACAAACAAACAAAAAAATCAATCTTACGATTGGAAGAGGCTGTGTCAGAATAATTACAACCAGACATAATTTTTAAAAGAAAACCGACATGTAAGTTTTCCCAGTAACAGTAAACTTTAAAAAAATCTTAGTAATAGTAAAATACATTCAATAGACACCCGTGCATCGGTACAGTCCTGCATCAGGTGTCCCAGATTTGTCAGGGTTATCTAAGAGAAACCCCAAACCCATTATTTATTCAATAAATAAAACTTCTGAGGAGTAAAAAGGTGACAAGGATGGACTGCACTTATCTGCAAACCATAACCAGGTGTAGATCTACTCAAGGTATTAAACCACTAATTTTGCACATTTGCTGTATGTCAGAGATGACTTTCAAGACATGTTGGTTTAACTCTTATGAAGACTGTTTGCACACTGGGGATTTCAAGCTGGGAAAGGATTTTGATTACTTGCACCAAAGCTGTCTCTCTCAATTCAAATGACCCTCTAATTATTTATACACATGATGATATCTGAGTCCTGATAATAGCAGTTCCAAAAGTCTGGAGATGAAAGCGGAAGTTTATTAAAGTTTTCAAGTGGAACTAAGAGGAAAGACTGAATACTTGCCTTTCTTTTATCTGGTTCCCTAATCCAAAGTTTCAAACCACAGAGGCAAAGTGGCTGAGAGCAACTGGGCACGAGACAACAGAAGTGAAAGGCTCTAAGAAGGGCAGTCAGTGACTGAGCTGGCAGCATTATTTCATAGAGTGCAACACTGTGCTAAAGAAAACCAGCACAGCAGTGCTACTATAGCTGTGCTGCTGGCAAGGGCCAGTGGTTTTAACAGCACCTTGGCCAGTAAATGCAGCAGCAGCCACCAGTTTCCATCCTGTTTACCAACACCCTGAATACACCTTTCCATCCTATTTACCAATACCCTGAATATTTACCAATACCTACAGAACAAAAATCTCCATTTCAGTAAATCTCTGCAGACACTGCCAGGTCTCTAACACATCTGGCACTTTGGTTTGGAGCAGTGGTGTGATTTGGAAGCAAATCCCCTTTGAAGGAAGGGGTGTTGAGTCTTTGATACATTTCTTATTATACTACACTGAGCAGCTGTGGTGGAGCTCATTGTAATGTTAGTGCTCCAAGCACTGATGCATTTTAATTCTTTAGTACTTATTCCTGTTAACATGGGACGACAAGTTATGTATTTATTAGTCATTCATTCTGACCATTTAACAATATTTTATTTCACATAACCTTCCTGCTTTCCTCCTCGAGGATACAAAGTAAGACATATGCATAGGTTGCAAGATAAAACAAACATTTCACTTTAAAGAAGAAAAAAAAAGTAACACAGTACTTAAAATATCTCCTTACCTGTATATTTGTTCATAGGAAATAGGGATGTAGTCACCAGGACTCTGAGTTAAAAGCTGATCTATGGCACTGTCCAACTTTGGCCAATATGTGCTCTTATAGTCTTCAATTGTTATAACATTCATCACTGCAAGAAAAGAGACAAAACTGTATTTAGTAACTTCATCTAAAAGATTAGAAGCAAGTGAATGTTCTGCAATTTCGGATCACACCAATATGCTGGCCAAAAAAACTGGGAACAGCTCACTTCCACTGAGAGAACCTCATCTAAAACTCAAGCCCAGGCTTGAATTTGTACCTTTTTATTTACAGAAAATAAAGTAAAATCGGAAACTTGCCCAGTCAGTGCTTGGATATGTCTCTGGGGCTCAAGTAGCAGGAAAAAACAAATTTCTGGGATTTCTACCACGACAACAACAACAACCTAATAATAATTCATTTATTTATGTTAAAAGAATAGCTCAAATTAATGAATTAGGCAACTTTGTGGCAGTCCACAATCAAAAATTAGCACAGGGTCCTCACACGCAGAAGAACAAGCTTTGGCCAAGACTGGCAGTTTTTTAAACCCTCCTTCCCAGCAGATTTATTCATTTCACAAGTCTCTGGTGGGACCAGCAGATTCCCTGCTCTAAAAGCTGATGCAATTCCCTCTCCCTTCAATTGCAGTTAGGCTTCCAGGCAACTTTTTTGAATCCCTATTACAGTTCCTCTCTAGCAGGCACAGTAATACTCCTTTTCCAGACAAGAATCAACACAGGGAAAACCAGGAGGTGTTTGAATTAGCATTCCCCATCATTCCCTGATCTTCCTCCTGGCTTCCCAACTGCACCTTCTTGGCCAAGTGATTCCGTGTGCCTTCACAGCCACAGAAGGGGTTCAATCTCTGTCTTTTCAGGGAGGATTTCTGAACTAACCCCACGTGGCTCAGTTCCAACAGGTTAAACACCTTGTGTTCAGGGCCATCTCCCAGGACTGCCTTGTCACACCAGCACAGCTTCCCAGTACTCACTCCAAACTCCCTCAGCAACCCAGAGCACAGCATTTACTGCACAGCAAAACTACCCAGCCCAGGAAACCTCAAATCAGTCCTTCAGCTGAACTCCACAGGTGAGTCTGGGCTATATGGAAGAGAGAATAAAGATACTTCTCACCCCACACAATCTAGTTTAGACACCACACTGAAAAGAAACGTTTTTGCTAGGGCTGTGTAAATGTAGATTCACTGTTGGCTTTGAGGAGCAAGATTTCTGAATTTGTATTTTCACAGGAGGTTGAAAGGAGCTGGGTAAATCACTTTTGGCAGCACTGTGAAGAACAATTCTAAGAAAATACAGGCAAACCAGTTAACAGACCAAGCCTTGATTTAGGATTTCCATGTATAATCACATCCATGTTAATGTGGTTTAACATATTAAATGAGCCCTACTAATTTGAAAGAAAGCAGTCACACAGGAATTCAGAACACTGAAAAATCATTTTTAAGGCTGTTGAGATGTTAACTTTTTTTTTTTTTTACAGTATGGACAAAGAAAGAAGCTGCAGACAGGAAGGCCTGCCCATTAGACACGCTGCACAGGTAAAGGACAAAACACTTTTATGAACAGCCCTGGGAGACTTGCATAGAAAATACTGATAAATTCACAGCAAATTTCAGATAAATCCTAGAAAAGCTTCACTCATTCAAAAGTCTCTTACAAGTACTATGTAATTCGATTTCCACACTTCAGTTCTGAAACTGAGCCAACCACAATATTTATATAGCTAAAAGTCCAAGACTACACACTGAACAATCACTACTTTTATTCTTCCAATCCAGAAAACAAATTATTTTAAAATTTTAATAACTGTCACCAGTTAGTGAAGTCCCCTTTTCCTGGCAGTGCTTACACACAAAAAAAGTGAAGGATGGCTTAAAATAGGACCCTCTGACTACAAACTCTGCCAGAACAAGTTCAAGACCAGGAAGGAAGGAATCACACAGATCCTCAGCAAGAAAAGACAGGCTGCATCAGCCTTTTTTGCTTTTTTTACTTTTCCATCTTTTTAGGATGCCATGCTTAAATGCTTATCCCTGCATTAGGTACCTGAGATGTAAAAGGAGTTGCCCAACAGCTTCTGCTCCCAAATCACAAGGAAACATTACTTTCATTTTGTTCAAATTTCGTTGGTTTCTGGGAAATGATACTGATATTCTGTAACCAAACATGCTACAATGCACTATTTTATCCAACGGCAGCAAGTTTGGGGTGGGGGTGGGAGAGAAATCAGCCTGATAAAACAGAAAGGAAGTCAGTATTTTCCAGAGAATAAAAGACTTCACAAGTAAAGCTTGAGCAGCAACTGCTGCTTTTCCATATATAAAAAAAGTTCAAAAGAAAAAGTGTTTAAGTCAAATGCAACAGTGAAACCATTTAAGTAAAAAAGAATATGCATGAGCTTCCTATCATAACCTAGATATATCAGTATCATAGCCATAAGTGAAACACAGCCTGCTCCAAGCTACCAAATTCTTTGATATCAACTTCAATGAAAAGAATGGCAAAAGCCACTAAGATTAAAAAACAAAAACAAACAAACAGACCCTAAGAGCAGGTATATATCCCCTTGAAATTGATAATAACACTTTACACACAGCTCAAAAGAGATGCTGAAACAGTAATGGCACAGGATGTGAAGAACAGAACATTAATTTTAGAACAAAAATAACTGACTTAGATGAGACAAGCCGAAAAACTACTCAACACACTTACTATGGTCACATATAAAAAACAACCTTATCTATAGTTAAAAAGCAAGGGGACAGAGCAGGATGGCTAATCTGACCTACTGCCAAGTGTGCAGACATCAGTCTGACAATTACCTGTCATTTATTCTGCCAATAAAAAGGAAATAAGCAGCTGAGCATCTTTCAGAAGCCGCATTTCACAAAGTGACACATACGAAACTTTTCTGCTTTATTAGCAGCGCACCCTAAAACCCTGAAATATTTTGTCAAAGTGTGCAAACTCTTCAGGCAGATGTCTAAGGCTAATCTGCAGACTGGGGCTCAGTGCCTTCCTTCTTCTCAGCCCTCATGCTCATGTTTACACATTAGATTTTGCTCTACCCCCTGCCTGACACATCCCAGCACACATTAGCGAGTTCAGGAGTCTGCCCCGTGGTTGCTTTCAATTCTGTTCTATTTTTATAACGTGTTTCTCAGCCTGCAATAAGACTGGCTAGAAAAAGGAACTTTCTCTTCATCAGCCCATTTGCATAGGCAGGAATACACACACTCACTGCACGGTGTTATGTGCAGGGAAGGCAAGAGATTTCAGGGATGTGCCAATGCACACAGCCACGTGTGCCTGTCCTAAACAGGTACTGATGACATTTATAACCATCCTTGCTTGAAAAGGATGTAAGAAACAAGAAGAAAACTCTTCGCTTTTCACAACAATGAGTTATGCTGCAATTACTACTATGGAAGAGTTTTTCTTAAAGTATTTAAAGTTCTTACTCTTCTTTTCTCCCTCGTGGCCCTTGCAAAGTACTTTTCATCACAATATAGCTTTATAAATCTGTAAATACAACTGAAGCTGATCAACTCTAAATATTTAGTTATAAGTTTAGCACAACACTGAAGATTTTTTAAGTTGCTTTAACTAGAAGGAAAGCTATTACACAAATTATGCACTATTCTATCTGATTTTAGGTCTCAGTCTCACCACAATCTCAAGGAAGGTGAACTGGATTTGACCCTTTGGAAGACATGAAGGATGACCTGTCCAAGACAGTCTCTGCACCATGAAGCAAGCAAGGCACAAGTCCTTGCTCATTCACCTGCAGAACTTCCTTGTGCAGCAGAGAACAGACAAGGTTTTCATCAAACCTAAGACTGACAATCAGCTTCTCTACCCATTCTGCCACAACTGAGACAGAGCAGCGGGAGAGGATCCAGCACATGCATCGTACATTTACATCCAAAGTGACCCTTCTCCTTTTTTTCTACACGTGAAAATTAAACAGAGGATATGAAGGGATCCTCTGTCAGAGCGAGGATGAGAACAGGAAGCATCCCAACTCAAATCCTGTACTTCCTCAGTCAATACTACTTCACTAGACTTGTTCTGTTCACTTACACGCCTCATCACAACTATCCAAAACACAAAATTCCAAACAACATAAATTTGACAACTTTGTACTGTGCAAGAGAATTTTTTTCTTTAAACCAATACTTAACATCAGTAAGATACTGTGTTGGGATACCAATGCTGGAGAACTCCAAAACTACATCCTAAGCAAAATCATGCTCCGCAGCTTCTTCTCCCCCTCAGACATAAACTGTGGATTAGCTGGAAAGTCACCTTCCCATTTGGGTGGAGATCCAGCTTGAAAACCCTTTTCATTCTGAAACAGAAGGAAGAACTAAGATTCTAAATTTCTGGATTGGGAATTCAAGAGCCTGGGTCAGCGAGGCTGAACGACATCTCACTGCAACGCTCTCAGGTGTTCAGAAGCTACCCAAGTACCTGGAGCCTGACAAGCAAGGCACACTGAGTGCCAGGGAGCCCCAGCTTCAAAGGAGTCAGGCTTGGCCATGTGCCTAGAGCCATGAGAGCCAGGCTGCCAGAGGAGCAGGGATCCAGAAGCCTGAACTTCAAGCTCCTGATCAGCCTGACAGGTGAGCGAGCACTGGGGAAAGCAGGCAGGACAAAGGAAGAGAATTGTGCTTCCCAGCAAAGTTTTATCATGGCAATTACACAGCTAGGAATACTTCTAACCACCCAAATCCAAGTTTTCCAATAGTCCATTAGAAAACAGGGCCCATTTTGCCCACAGGGGTGACTTATGGAAAGAAAAGCAGAACTGAAACGTACAGCAAAAAAATCTTCCTTTCCCTCAACCTTAGCTCAGCAAAACAATGAAAAAGTTTGCCATTCCTACTAAAAGCTACATGCAAAGGATGTTTAGGAACCCTGTCCCTGGAGGTGTTCAAGGCCAGGCTGGATGGAGCTCCAAGCAATCTGCTCTAGTGGAAGGTGTCCCTGTCCATGGCAGGGGGTTAGAGGGACATGAACTTCAAGGTCCCCTTCCAACCCAAACCAGTCTGTGATTCTATTCTGGGGGGTGTAAATTAACACTCAGTTGTTTTCACCAGGCCTGTACAGACCCATTTTAGCTCTCAGTCCCAACAGAGTCTCAAGGAAGGTGAACTGGATTTGGTCCCTTTGAAAGACACGAAGGATAACCTGTCCGAGACAGCCTCTGCATCATGAAGCAAGCAAGGCACGAGTCCTTGCTCACCAGGGCAGAACAGCCCTTCCACGGGCTCTGCACACAAACAGGTCTCCAATTCACCTCGGGGTTTTTCAGACAGAAAGAAAAAGCCTCAGGGAAAGCAAAGAGAAAAACCTTCAGGAAAAGCAACAGTGCCAAACCCTGCCCAGCTCTACTGTGACAGCAAGGCAGGAGAAGTTGGGGTGCGCGCAAGAAGCGTTATTTTCTCCTTCCAAGGCGCCTTAACCCATCTGATTTCGCTTCGAGAAGGCTCTCGGGGCGAGACCCGCGCAGGGGTAGGGCAGAGCCAGGGCAGCGGGGCAGAGGGGCAGCGGGGCAGCGGGGCAGAGGGGCAGCGGGGCAGCGGGGCAGAGAGGCAGCGGGGCAGCGGGGCAGAGGGGCAGAGGGGCAGAGGGGCAGAGGGGCAGAGGGGCAGAGGGGCAGAGGGGCAGAGGGGCAGAGGGGCAGAGGGGCAGAGGCCGCGGGTCACTCACGGAACTTGGACGTGGAGGCGCTGATGTTGATGGCGGCGATGGCCCCGGCCGCGCCCGCCCTGCCGGCCGTGCCCGCCGGCTCGCAGCCCCGCAGCCCCCCGCCGTTGTGCTCGGGCCCCGCGGGGCGCGGCGGCCCCGCCGCCGGCGGCAGCAGCCGCTCCTCCAGCAGGTACCGCCCGTAGACGCCCGCGCCCCAGTTGTTGTGGTTCTGGTCGTCCATCATGGCCTCGCCGCCGTCCTCCTCCTCCTCCTCCTTCATGCCGTCCTCCTTCATGCCGTCCTCGTCCATGGCGGGGCGGGGTCAGGGCCCGCCGCCCATGCCCGTCCCCACGGCCGCCGCCTCAGCCCCGCCGGGCTCGGCCCGGGCCCCAGCCCAGCTCCGGCCGCGCCGCGCGACACTTCGCGACGCGCGGAATACGGCGGGAACGCCGCGCGGCGGCGCCGCGGGGCACGCTGGGGGATGTAGTCCGCCGGGGCGGGGCGATGGAGGGGCGGGGCGATGGAGGAGGCGCGGCCGGAGCGGGGTCCGTCCCTGCCTCCTCCCCGCCGGGGGTTCGCGTTTGCCGGTTCCTCGACGCCAGGGAGTTTTCCCCGGGGGATTTTCCCCGGAGCGCGGCCGCTCCGGCAGGGCCCGCGCTCTGCTCCGCGCTCTGCCCCGACGGGAGCGCTGGGCCCCGGTTCGACAGCGCCCCCTGGCGGCGCCCGGCGGAGGCCGAGGGCACCGCTGGAAAAGGGATTAAATGTGGATTGGGGTCTTACACCGCCCTTCCTGCTCTTCGTGAGCAACCCGGGACAGTGGGAGGTGTCCCTGCCTTGGCTGGATGTTGGAACCGAACGGTCTTTAAGGTCCCTTGCAGCCCAAGCCGTTCTGTGAAGTGCCCGCACACGCAGCTGCTCCCTTACGGTGTTTCCATTCCCTTGTTAAATAGGGGGAAAGCCTGCACCGATAATGTACGAACCCACTTGTCCTGCAATAAACAACGGAACCCTTAAAAAGTGTTTTTTAATATACTCTTCGTCAGGAACTGTGCTGATAGGACAAGGAGTGATGGGTACAAACTGAAACGGGTTAGGTGTTAGGGAGGTTAGATATTGGGCAGAAATTCTTTGCTGTGAGGGTGGTGAGACACAGGCACAGGTTGCCCAGGGAGGCTGTGCATGCCCCATCCCTGGAAGTGTTCAAGGTTGGATGGGACTCTGAGCAACTTGGTCTAGTGAAACGTGTCCCTGTCAGGGTTGGGACTAAATGATCTCTAAGGTCCCTTCCAACCCCTTAACATTCTATGATTCCATGATAATATTGCCCAGTTGCCTTACATTGTTCTTACTTTGGGTGTTATCTTCATTTGCACCTGGATGCTATGACAGAAGAACGGAAATTAATAGTGGGTTTTTACTGAAAATAAATTTCCACTGTGTGGGTTTTTTTTGCTCTTTCTTGGCAAGCAAACAAAAAAACAAAACAAAAAAAAAGGTGAAAAATCTAGATAAGATCAGATTCTTCTTTCCAAAACATCTCATAAAAAGTGAAAAGTGTGTCATTTGTTTTCCAAGTTGAAACACAAACTTGTATTTCAGCATGAAACAAAATTGTCCTGGTTTATACAAGCAGAAGATGCCACTGATTTCCCAGCACTGTGGAACTGTCTCGAGTTGCTTTGATAAAGACAAGTGATTGAAACAGTTTGTCCTTATTGCACGGGGTTTTTTCATACATATTTTAAGTGAACAGCGTTTTTCTTAGATGTGAAGATCACGCTGTGAACATCAGTGGTCTGTTCAAGCCAATAGAGAGTCTTCTCCATTTTCCATCTGAGTAAACACCAGTGAGTCACAGTTTTGTCTCAAGAGTCCAAGAGCTGATTTGGCACATCACTCATAGATCTCAGTTTGTGGGCTCAGCATATTCAACACACCTGCTTTGGCTGTTGATTTATTTCTATCTACACCTTAACCACAGCTAGAAAAAGAACAGACAGGACATTTTTGTTCACTTCTGCTGCACCTTTGCATTTACTGAGTGGGATGTGCAATATAATGCAAGTGTCAGTAGAGTCATCTATAATGGATATTAAACTTGGAAAGCTAAAGCAGCAAAACAATTTTTGGCTAAGTAAGTGTTGGGATTCTCTGATAATCACAAAGAAATGAAGTTTGTGTAACTTCACTGCTTCAAGAACGAAATGTTTGTGTTGTCAACACTCAGAGCAACTCCACTGTACCCTCCTGCTCATCTGCTCCCACTCAGACTTTGCCACTATTTAAAAACACTGTGACCTGAGGAAGAATCAGAAACTTACCTTTATCAGCATAAATTTATCTTTGTTTTACTAATTTCAAAAGTGCTTATATGAACACCTAAAACCAGTGGAAAAGTAAGACAAGCCCAGCATTTTTCAGTTCTAGAATTCTAGAATTTCTTCTTTTCTGTTTCATGCTCTCCTGTTGCACAGACCTATTTTTGTTACTATCTCTGTAATTTGCTGAGCAGCTGAGGTCTCTGGTTTGGGTTGGGGTTTTGTTTGTTTATTTTTCTTTTTTTCCCCATGATCTTTAAAGGTATGTTGCCTTTCTAATCCCTTTTCACAACATTCCTTGCACTGTGACTGTACTCACTGCACTTCCTTGTGGCAGGAATCCAAAAAAGCTTAGGAAATACTTCACCAGGCATTTCTGCAGAGTCTCCTCCGTTGCCTTGTGCAACAAGCCAGCTCATCTTACAAATCAAACAAGCAGCTCTTTCTTGCCTCCCATAAGGCAAATGACAAGCTGCAACAGTCATTTCTGGCTCATGCTATTTAAAATATGACTGCACGCTGATAAAGGCACTATCAAACGGTTCATCATTGAAGCAGCACTTGTTTTTGCAGGCACTGTGGAGACTTCTCAGCATTGTTTCCTTTTTTCCTCGTCAGCATGTGAAAATTTGACTCAGGCTTTAAATACTGCCTTGGCAAAATAACATTTTGCAATAGCAGAACTATAATTATTTCCACTATTAGCTGAGAATACCACTTAAAAATGCACTTCTGACAAGACCTGAGGATCCTCACGTCTCCATAACATCCCTAGAGATCTGAGACTTGTCTCAATTGTAAGTAGCTCGTCAGCAGACTGGAGAAATTCCGGCAACAAAGTAACATGCAGATGTCACACTTTCATTTCAGTCTCCTGGATCTGTAGGTAATTACCCAGACAAGCCTTCCAAGCGTTTGTTATGTCTTCATCTTTTGTTGTTTTTTTTTTTTTTTTTTTCAAGCCTTCCAAGCGTTTGTTATGTCTTCATCTTTTGTTTTTTATTTTTTTTTCTTTGGCGCAGCACTTTTGATAACCAGGTCACAGCCACAAGCTTTGCTACAAATTAAAAGGGAAGATCAAGATTTCCTAATAGTACCCATCCGTGGAAAGTGTGAGCCATATTTTCTACACAGAAATTTACAGAAATGAGACTACAAGGAAGCTTTTCCTTCTAGGTTCTCAAGAAGCAGGTTGTGACACTTGATTCTGCTGGATGTCATTTCAACTTCACATGAACATTTATATCTATCAGACAAGGGGATTTTGTTTTTCTCACACATTTGTGCTTATAAAGTAGAGTTATTGGGTATTATTAGTGCAGCTGTTTCTGCACTCTGTGTCCCAGCTGGGTGTACGTAAGTAGCAGATAAATGATATACGAGGCATGTTGGTAAAAGACATACATAACATGTTTGGGTTTACTTCCTGCTATTGGTAATAAACATTATGGCATGGATACAACTCTTCTTATTTCAAAACAGACCATTTTTCCGTATTTCCCAAGCGCCCAGTCCATTGAAGTCAGCAGGAAAGCTTTCATTGATTTCAATGGGATTTCAATCAAGCCCTAACACAGCATGTAAAACGCTTTTCAGATTTATAGCTCTGGTTCTAAATACCAAATAAAATAATTCCAACAAGAAAGAAAGATGAATGCTAAGCAGAGCCTTAAATAGCAGTCTGTCAGGAGGAGCATGAAACACAGCTCTTTCAATGGCAAATAAGACAGCCCCTTGCAGAGTGCTGGCAGAGAGCAGATAAACCAAAAAGGAGGCTTAGGTGCTTGTTATTTTTGAGACACATTTTGACAATCGATGACTTGCTCGAGCACAGAGAACCAATAGTCCCTCTGCAGCCTGGCAACTTGTGACATATCCCTTCCAACAGAAATTACCACTTAGGGCAAACTGGTTAGTGTAAAATTTTCTTGAAAATGTGCCAGTGGTGTGGAGAGACCACCCTTAGTGTTTCTTGGCTATATACCCTCTGCAAACACAGACTATATACAGTGTGTCTCATTATATTCTGATGTCTCAGTTGGTCTCCCCCTAGGAAAAGTTAAAAAAAAAAAAAAGGAAAACAAAAAATCCCAAATAAAAAGTACCACATCATATGCAATAATTCCTTGGGAAAAAAATCTGTTAATGCATTTTACCAGCTGTATTGATTTCTGAGAGTTCAGAAGGTGTTACTCACAGCACAGGCAGAAACCAGCTGCCTGAAAAGGAACAATCCCTGCCATCCTCCACAGGGAGAAGCTCTACTTGGAACAAAGGAAATCCCAACTACCCCCCACCAAGACAGCAGGAGTGTGCTCTTGCTGGGTGCCAGCACAGTGCCTTTGGTGCAGAAGAGAAGCACACAGCTGCCATCCAGGCAGGGAACAGCAGGGTAAGTGTAAGCTGCTGAGCAAAGCACAGGCACTCCAGGGATGTCTGTCCTGTGCTGGACATACAGCTGCTTTGCAGGGCACAGCAAAACACATAGTCAAAAACCAAAAAAATACAAAAATACGTAGTCAAATCACACCATATTCTCCTGAAATGAACAGAAGAGTCACACCACAGGCTGCTCTGTGCTATCCCTGGGTGCATATGTAGCTCAACAATTTACATTTAGGGTAAATGGGAAAGTTTTACGAAAGGTTCAAGTGCATCCTTGCTTCTGTCCTGCAGTGAGGCTGTGTTCCTCCTCCCCAGCCTTATAAACAGAACAGAACCCAGAACTGTGTGAAGCTGTTTAAAATGGAAATATATTTTCAAACCAGCTCCCCTTTCTCTGCCTGAACTCCATCACCAGTGAGACATTAAAAGCACAACGACCACAGCAGTATCTCCACTGAAATTTTTCCAACTTCCCCATTAGTGGTCACATTCCCACCATCATCTGTGCCTGGTGTGAGGGCCCTGAGTGCAGTAATTTGCTATAATTAACATAACCAGCCTCACCTAGGCGCCCATAAAACGTGTGGCCTTTTGTCCACAAGCTCTCTTTAAGCCCAGAGCTTAAGGTTCACTCCAAGGTTCACGTCCATGGGACGTGCTGTGCATGTCCCATCACCTTTCTCTTCCAAGTCCTCACATGTTCCTCCCTCATAAATTATTAAACAGGATTATCTCAAGGTCTGTGTCACTCAGTTCCTGCATATGAGAACAACTCAGAATTTGGCCCATGGGAACAGAGAGATGAGACAGCCCTGCAGAGCCACGTTCCCTGGGCCAGGTACTCTGGGTGCTCTGTCTCCTCAGCCAGGCACACAAAGCAATGCCCCAACCAGGCCCCAAGGGCAGCAGGGTGGGTGGGATGTGTATCCTCTAACACAGGACATGTATTTTGCTCGTGTGGGTTTGGGTTTGATTTACCAGCACAAAGCACAATTCTTTCAGCATATTTGTACTACAAGCATTTTTGTGACATGTGATAGGGGTTAATCCTTCTAACTATGGGCATGATCAGACTATTCTGTCCCATAAGCCAATATCAAAAGGAGCTCACATTAAATAATAAAATATATTACCTGGTGTTCATTGGTAACCTCATTTGGGCTGTTTTCTGGGCCAGTCTCATGTATCTGGACAACACTGGGTCAGTGAGAGCAACAGAAAGGAGTCTTTGAAACTGTGTTCAGTACTTTACAAAACCTCCAGCCTGCCTCCAGCACAGGTGAAGAATCTGGAGTGTGATCTATCAGTGCCTCTGCACTACAAAATCAGAAGAAAATTGAAGATAATTCCCTACCACCAGGGAAAGCTTCAGGCATCTGAAAGTCCAGGATGCACACAGCCAGCCAGCCACGGGCTCTGCTGAAGCACCACCTCTTGTGTGCAGCCACAATACAAGGGAGGTTTTGGCCACATCTGAGCTCCCCATGGCAGTTAATACCACGCTGGAAGGACATGTGTGTTTGGCTATTGAGTGGCAGACACCACAGAAGGTGACACTCAGCTCAGCTGGCACTGCCGTGGTCTCAGTAGGGGCCAAAGTGGGTACACCATTCTGACTCCCCAATGGCTTTAAGTTGTTTTAGAGGGGCCTGATGCATTTAATGCAGTAAGGGGCTGCAGAGGCTGTTTCCCCAGTGCTGCTGTTGCAGCCCATCATCAGCTGCCAGCCCACTCCCCGGGGAGCACAGGGCTGGGCAGGTCATGGGCACATGGGCACATCCAGCCACACGTGCTTACAGGGCAGCACTTGGAAACAAACACAGAAGCCCTGGTTTTATTAGTGCAGAAGGAAGAAGCAAACCAGCATGTAAATTTTCTGCTGCTTCATCATGTTTTCTCATTTGACTTGCCCCATTATCTCCTGGTAATCTGCTGCCGAGCCTCCGCCTCCGCTGGGGTGTGCAGCCTCTTGAAAGCTCTCTAAAAGTGTCCCATTTATCAAACAAGTGCTCCTTGACTAAAAGGAAAAAGGAAACTCTAGACTTCTCAGAGCAGATTTTGGGTTTTTTATCATTAAGTATTTACTTTCTTTCTCAGAATGTACTCAGAGAGTATGTGAGAGTCCACGAAAACGTTGGTTCCAGTAAAATAAGGTTACATGCATTAAGTAACATTTTCAGAGAATCTGCCAAAGCCTTTGTGCTTTAATCTTCAACTCAGATATCCCTTTCCATTTGTTTAGCTGAGAATGCAAACATAAAGGTGTGTTGGGTATAAAAGCACAAGAACTTTAGTAACTAAAAAGAAAAAACAAAAACAGAACAAAATGAAAAGTATTTTGATATTAACTGATGCCAGTAGGATTCTCTCAGTAGTGAGGAACATTTTTTAAAGGGACATTACCAATATATTTAGACATAAAATTTAGAAAATATTTGGGAGTTTTTCATAATGAATAGAATGAATAGAGAATAATTTCAGAATGAATAGAGTGAAAGCTTTCACTCCTCCTAGACTTTTCACAAGTAAGTTTAACAGCAGCACTGTGCAGGTAACTGAGAGCCACTGAGGCAACAAAACATTCTGGTTCTATTTTTCCAAAATGAAAAGAAAAACCTCAACATAAGCAGCAACGGGCAGATCACCCTGCAGAGCCAACTGTAACTGGCCTAGAGGTGGAGCCAGTCATCTGCAGGGCTGAACACAGAGGAACAACGTTTTCTGAGCAATAATGCAGGAAAACTGAAAAACAGGAATAATGTAAGTCATGTGTTTGCTTTAATAATGGCCATGTGTGTCTGACACATCCTCGCCAGTAGTGAGCAGCAGGTTCCTGGAAGGTTCAGAATACATTTGTGATATAACCACAAGAGAATTTTTCAGGGGAAAATCTGGGAAGGAAGAATCATTGCACAAAAGAAAATCATCTATAAAGGGGAAGAGAATAAGTAGCACCTCTCTTACAGAGTAATTCTTTGCTGCCCTACCATACAGAGCCCTGCTCCTGATCACTGTCTTGCACAACGTTTTTAGGTGTTGAGCAGCAGCTCTCTTGCTGTTTCAAAAATAGGTCTTTCTAGCACTATTTAATCAAATAGTAGCAAAGCTTTCTCCACCACACCTTTCATTGGCTTTCACATCTAAGACATTCTGGTAAATAATTTGCACAGCACTTACCTGGGCTGGTGTGAGCTGCCAGCATGTAGCAACAGCAGAGTGGGCTGTTTTGTCTTTGTTTTGTGTTGGATACTGGATATCGACTTCCTCACTCTTTGTATTTCCTCAGAAATTGGAAAGATAGCATCCACAGTTCCTCCTGCTGGAAGATAATGCATGAATTCATCATGCCTCGAGTTTTAAAGTGGATCATTGTGTTTCCAAGGCTACAAGAGGGGACATACTGTCCATTAAAACTCCTTTCTCCCCACAAGCTGTCACGGTGGGGAAGGCTTTAATGAGATTCTATCACACGGTTTCTTCGTCTGCTTTTGATTCAATACTCAAAGGAAGGTCCACCCACGTGTTCTGCAGGACTTGGTGCCACTTCCCACTTTCTGTTCTGCATTGTCAAGGTGTCCAGAAGTTGACACCTGCCTTTGGTTCAGTCCAAAATCTCAGCTGGCCTAACTAATGTCCCCTCTGGAAAATATTTTAGGGTGAAAGGAATTACACAAATGCGAGAGGCTTTAGAGATAAAGTTAAGCACAGAAATAACAAGTGCAAGAGATTTTTAAGTGCTGTTATTCAAGGGCCAAAGGTACAGAGATACCAGCCTCTAGCCCTCATGATTACTGCTCTTCCCAGCACAGCGAGTGGTCTTATCCTAATCAAACCTCACAATCAGTGCTCCAGCCTCATCCTCTTCAGTCTGCCCAGATTTTGGCATCATTCACCACCCACAATGTTGTCTTGCTCAGATTCACTGCTCAGTACTCTCTAATTTTCTTCCTACTTCTTCAGTTATTTCTCCTTCAGCCTTTCTTCCCCCACCTATGTTGTGTTTGCATCTCTGGCTTAACCTTCTCTCCTCCCTTCCTTTCTGGCAGTAATACAACCTCAACATAGCAAAAACTATAAGCTCAATTTCAAAGACAGCTTTTACTCTCCCTCCAGACTCACTGCCTTATCTCCTTCCCTCACCTCTTTTCTTGGGCACAGCCCTGTCATCCCACCCGGGTGCTGCCCTGGCTTTGGCCTTTGTGTCCCACATCCTGCCATTCTTCAAACTGGTTCAGGTAACATTTTGGCAAACACCTCCTCTTACACATCCAAAGGTGTGAGTTTCCTGAGCAGATTCTTTCCCCTTTCCTCAGTTACAGTGACCTTTATTTCACTGCCCCTTAACAGACGTGGTTATGTCCCCCCTTATCCACCAAATCGAACACGTTACAAAAACATCTCAGACTCCTCTTGAGTTTCTGGACCCCCTTCTCCATGGCATCAAACAGAAGCTTCACTTTCAAGGTTCTTTATGATCCAGTTCTTGTCTTTCATTAAGTGTCAGGAAACCAACTGTGCCCTCTAATCCATTCAGGATAAAAGTCCTTATCTCCCACTTGTTAAAACACTCACTTAGGCACCTTTGTGCTTTTTCCCAAGCAGCTGTAAGTATCTGTGAAGCTATCCTCATTATCCTTATAATTCTCCTGTGACATTATGTCAATAAAATCCTTTAAGTGTTAGGCTGTGGGTTTGCTGAAACCCTCTGACTCAGAGTGGCTCATATGTCCTTCTGCCTCCCTCCCTGTCTGTGCCCATTCATTAGTTCTGTCTGACAGGGAGATCTCGGGCTCTGAAGGACAGACATTGCCTTTCTCTCTCTCAGCCCCCACCACAGTGGGGTCCTGCTCCGTGACCAGCTGCTGGGTTACAACAGTGGGGGGGTAAATCAATCCATAGCCTTTTCCCATCAAAATTATGCTTCAAACTTTCCTCCTAATAGCACACTCATCCCAGGCTCACCACAGACTGCAGGAATTTAGATGCAAATGGCACATATCACATTGCATAATAAAAGGAAGCAATGAACTAGCAAGAACATTGATGAGCGTTATTGAAGACTAATTCTGACTTCATACCAGGATGAAAGAAAAAATAAGTATGGAAGTTCCTGGCAGCATATCAGCACAAAAGTGATAACAACAGGCAAAAGCATTCCTAGGAGATTTTTGTATGTAGCATATTTTAAATTCACACCTTTGCTTCTATCAACCATCTGTACCTAACCACTGATAGAACTTATCAGGAAATGAGAATACAAGCGGGAGGCTTTTAAAGGATTCTAGAACTCAAGCACCTTTTAAATGTCATCTTCTGACATTACAAAAAATACCAAATCCCATCCGGTTTTGTAGTAGTTCCATGGTAATAAGTAACATCAACAGATTATGCTTCAGGTCAATTGGTTTCTCTGCTCTTGCCACTCCATCTTGCAAGCTGCTCCTTCCCTGCTTCAGGACACATTCACCAGGACAGATTTTATTCCTAAATCAGAGACCTATCTACTTGGCTTCATAGATGTTTCTCTTGAAGTGAGAGCAGAATTCAAAGAAAACATTCTTTTATATTCATATGGTCAAAACCATTCTGTTTTCCTGTTAGACAACAATTTCTAAGCCATAAATCTTTACCAGGATAAATTTTGCTGGCAGAATTATAGTGGCAGCAGAGCTAGCAGAGCATTCCTAATTTCAAACACTACCAGTTTGACATATGCCTGAGTCTAGAACAGAGGGACTAAGCTTTTAAATAGCTTTATTCATTGCCACAATTTCTTTGATATATATCAGCTGAAAATGTCACCCAGGATCAAAATCATCACGGAGATGGTACAAAACAACACAGTGAATGGAAAACAATGCAGGAGGAAACATCAACAAAATCAGTTTTATTTACAGTAAATAAAAGGACATGGGGACAATAATAAACAAATCCCTTCTCTTTATGTGTAGTCATTAGTGTGGCTTAAGGCATGTGGAAATTTTACTACCAAACTCACTGCTGCAATGCATAATTAAGAAAAGCACAGGGACTACTTACTGTTACAGCAAAATATCTCAGCTGTATCCAACCACCCATCATATGGTTTTCTTCAAACATTCCCTGCTGAAGTGCAATGAGAATTACCATATTGTAAGTGAACTTTTATGTGCTGCTTTATAAGAGAAGTTAACTTCTATGTGAAAGAATTAATAAAAAATAAATCATTATGGAGGAACTAGTTGAATTAGACAAAACAAATGAAATACTTAGTAATGTTACTTAAATAAAATACTAAGTAAGTTACTTAAATAAAATAGGTAGCAGGTATCCTGTTATATGTGTTACTTTCACAGATAGGAATTACTTCAATTTCTCTTTCAATGTTTCTTCTGTAAGTGAAATAGGTAAAGAAAAGCCCATATGACAATAATAAGGGGAATTAGGTCAGCTTCTGAATTCATCCATCAGCGCAAATGCAGCACATCTCCAGCTCATACAATTCCAAAATCATTTAAAGTGCTTGTTTTCAAGTCAATCTTCCATCACCCACCTTTCTTTTTGCCAGAGGCCAGAAATAGCACCTCATAATTTATCTTCTGTGTCAAGCTTTGCAACAGCTGCCCCCTTTTGAGCCACTGAACTCAGTTTGTTGCATCTGCTTTCAATATACTCACTGGAACCACATTTTCTCTATTGCATTCACCTGTCAAAAATGGTTTAAGAGAACACACTTCAGATAATGCTAAGAAATGCTACAAACACGAGACTCATCCTGTGCTTAGAATTCAGTGTGTTTGTGAAGGGCCTTGAAAAGATTGCAGAACTTCAACTCATTGCAATGAACGGATGCTGCTAATTTATGGGCTGGATGCCAGAGAAAAGTTGGCTGATAATTTTTACATTTAGAAAATCGGAAGTTGCCTCGGACCCAAACATTAAAAATTTCCACCTAAATAAATGCTGAAAGCTTCCACGTTCTTTTCCTGCATTGCAGCCGGTCGGGGACACTTGCCTGAAATAAGTAAGGAGTTCTCAGAGCTCTCCTGAGCCCCCAGGTCAGGGTGTGGAGTCCCTCCACGTGCTGGCTCTGTGAAGGTGAGTCTCAGGCACGACAAGCCCTTGTCCCTCTCCATCCTGCCCTTGATGCTCTGCTTTAACCAGAATTAAAACTCGGGTGTGTGGTCAAAAGCAAAGGCACTTTGGAGAGGTGGCTGCTCTGCAGTCAGGAGGACGTACCACAGCCTGTGTTTGCCATTCAGCACAGATGTACCACTGTCCCCCTCAGAAAAGCTCATTACAAGAGCCCAGTGCACCCAGGCTGCTGTGCACAAGCTCTTCCTTCTCTGCAACTTTGCCAGAAAGTCTCTCTGACTTTTCACACTGCCCCAGTGAAATTTGGCCTGATCTAACTGGAACAAAGCTGGTGGAAGGGACCACAACACTCCAGCCATTTATTGTCTGTTGTAGGAGTCTACCTGGAAACACATGCCCAGCCCAGGGCTCTGCTGTGCCAGGCACAAGAGGAGAGAGTAATTTAGCAGCACAGCTCTGCTCTGCACAATTTACTGAGCAGATGTTGGACAGGACAGAAAGAACAATCCAGACAATGGGAGAAGCTTCCTGAAGTTGAACCTCACCATACCAGGTGATTTATCTGTTCCCACACCCTCACAGCTCTGAAGGCCCAGATTCACAATTCCCTATGAACGTGCACAGTAAGATTCAAGTAAATGGCAAATGGCACGTGGCAGTTGGAATCCTTTTACGTTGGTATCTGCTCCTTCATCTTTTAAAAAGTGGAAGCAGCAGCTGGTCTGAACTGCAATGCAACAGCTTTGTGTTGAAAAGGGAAGAATTCCCTTTAAGAGGTCGGCATCCAACCTCAGCTTTGTTCAGCACCACCTCCTGAATAGCAAGAATTATGTTTGAAAGGTATGTTCCTTTGAGCAGCTCCTGAATAGGACAAACCACAGGAAACTGCACATTTTTACAAAGAGAGGATGTGCTCTTCTCCATTTACTGATCCCATGCTCAAAGAGCTCAGAAATCACCTCCTGCAGGTGCCAGGCTTTGAGAACAGAAAAAAAAAAAAAAAAGAAAAATGGATATTCTGGTAACTATGGAGAGGTTAAAAAAATGGTTTTCTAGGTCACTGAAAGCAGACAAAACAGAGAAAATGTTTTCTATAGCCACTCCACTCTCTCCTGTGCTCCCCACAAACATAAATAGTTCTGTGATTCATTGCAAAGCTGCTCTTTCCTTGTTGAATCTTGAAAGAGAATATAATTGCTTTTTCCATACACCAGTAATGATGAGAGAGACCAAGATGCACTTTTTACATAAAATGGTATGTCATTCATTATATTACTACTAAATTCTACCGTAAGTGTCATCTTCTCAGAACATGCACTGAAAGGAAGTCAGATAAACAGAAGTTTTACATAACACATTAAACTCTAGTTTGCAGCTTAACGAAACCTGTCTGCATGTTCTCATGGGAGCTGTGGGTTTGTTAAAATACCAGCCCAAAGCTGGAATGTACATATATCTATGTACATATATCCATGTGCGTATAATGCTAAAAAAATTAACCCTCCAGTATTCCAAGCGTGACCAAATCTGTCCATGGTGAAACGTTTAATCTTTTATAGTTCTTTGCATTGTAAGTGTATAATATTAAATAATTACAATTACATAAACAATAATGAAAGTTATATATTATATATTATGTAAATACATAATATATAATAATATAAAATATATAATATATATTATATATTATATACATAATACATATATAATATATAATATATATTATATGTATTATATATTATGTATATTATATATAAGTATATAATATGATATATAAATTATATATTGTATATTATGTATGTATATAAATATAATATATAATTTAAATAAATAGATAAATAAAATAATTATCATTAAATAATATTAGAATAAATATATACCATTTGTCACACCACTGCAACCAACAAGAGGAGAGCTGTATTAAGCTTAAGGAATATGTTTTCAGCAGTGAAGGTAAGTAACCAGCAGCTGTGGCCAGTGAAGGAAGCAGTGGACTCTGTTATGAGCACAAGCACCCAGTAAATCAGTGATGCATTCTGGCTTATGATGCACTGGTCCTTTCTAGCTTTAAAAACACGTAGAAGTTCCTTTTAGTGACCGTGTCATCTCCCCACCACTGCCTGGCACGAAGTACCAGCAGCAGCCCTGCCAGCCCTCGATGGCACTCATGCCAAGAGCCCTTGTGTCACATGGAATCCCAGAGCTCCCATGCAACAAAAACAACGGTGTGCCCTCGGTCCGCAGCAATTTGTTGGCTGTCTGTCAGGGCAGAATCACCCCGTGCCCATCACGCAGGGGTGCGGAGCTGGGAGATAAAAGGGAAACGTGCCCTCTGTTGCCGAAGCAGCCCCAGAGCAGTGCCCCCCTGTGCCTGCGATGCCCCTCGCGGTACAGTGAATGCAGCACGTCAGCGCTGATGGCATCAAAGGAAACAGCACTTCCAGCCACATGGGAAATATGTCAGCAAAACAAATGGATTCAAATAAACAGCAGCAGAAGGCGCATAGAAATATTGATTCACGGCTTTTTATCCTCTGTCCTTTTGAAATGGTCCCTTTCCAGCACCTCGAGCTGCTGTGATAAATGGATAAATAACCTCCTCCCCCTCCCTCACGCCCGACTACTGAAGACACACTTTGTGTGATTTTCTGAGCGGGGAGGAAAAGAAAAGGACTTTAAAAAAAGACACCCACACTTTGTAATGATTCTGGTTTTGAGCCACTAGCTTGCCCTGCACAATCAAGCATTGCTTTCAACCTCTCCCTGTTACAACAATGGCTGATTTGTATCAAGGTGCTTCTCAACAAAGGCAAGGCTTTTGAGAAAAACACTGAATTAAGTGTCATTAACAAAAGGTGAGCAGTAGAAATACATCAAAGGAAGCAAGATCAAAATTGCTATTAAGTGAGCAACTGAAGCAATTGGAAGTCCTTCCCATTCAGACAGGTCACCTATTCAAGTCCAACCTGAATCAAAAGTAAAAACGAGTCTTCTGTAGTTTTGGAATAATGAGATGAAGGATCTCTCTACTGGGTTTGACAGACAGCCCCATCACAAAAACAGCTGCTGTCAATTTTAGCAAAGGACAATGCAAGGTTGTAGGTTTGGCTAATTCAAATTGTTTGTAATAAAAAACAATACTATGCTATTTTTTTAAATAAAAACCTATACCAGATGAATATTTTTGCCACCTAACCATAAAAAGCACAGAAAAAACACACAAATTTGGTCTGTTGGCTGCTGGTTTGTGAATGGATAAGAGTGAGGCACAAAGCCCAGACAATGTCTGAGGGCTGTGAGCCCTCAAAACCTCGTGGTAGGGTCTCAACCGTGCAGGATCATCAGCTACCAGCAGAAGTGCCACCTCCTGCTTCCTCCAGGGAAGCACCATTTTCTTAAGGGCTTGCAGACAAATAGGATTGTATGAGGTCCCTCAGTGCCACCTGTTCTCAGTCTATTTAACGCCAAAATTAAGTTAAACATTTGAGAAATACCAAGAAAAGTTTAACTCCTGCCCTGCAGCATCCCTAATACCCTGACACCTCCAAGCAGAGCGGTGCTGAGAGCTCAGGTCTTGCCTGTGCCCCAGACAAGGCAATGCACGTTCCAAGTGGATGCAGCAAAGAGACATTGCTAAGCTGACCCCTGTGCCCTGAGTGCACTGCTCAGTGACTTCAGAGGGACAGGACGGGAAAAGAAACCCTTGTAAACCTGAGGAACTGTTTGTGCTGATCTCAGTCAGCTGGACTTGTTGGCTGGCACTGATCTTGTAACAGGACAATCCTTCCTGCTCCAGCTGGAGGGCTGAACTCCTGTTTGAGCTCTGGGGCTCATGGCCCACAGCACAGTTCTCTGGCAGGAATGTGGGCTTTTCAGTGAGTTGGTGCTGTTCTGCTAAATGACTTGCAAGTGCTTATTCCCCTCCTCCAACCTAGCTGTCCTTTTTTACTGCTATAAAAATGTTAGCACGACTGCCCCCGATGAATTTCAGGAGTTTCAACACACAATTTAAAAGCAGATATCATTAGCAAGCATCTATTTGATCACCGACAGCTGAAACAGTGAGAAGAGCAATCATTTAATAACAGTTAAGGTTAAATATATTGCTGTAGTTTATCATCATTCACTTTCCCTAAATGCATGACTTCAGGTGGGAAACACTGAGAAGGACTGTGAATTAAGTGGTGTGGCAGATATAACCATCAGCAGCAGGCTTGAACATCAAACCAATTCAAAACAAGAGCCTGACAAACAATTCCAGGGGCTCATCAAACGATATTAAAGTCCTCATAATACCATCCTTTCATGTGTGTGATGTATTGGAGGCAGCTCTCGGGTAGTCCTTAATGGCTCACCTGCCACCACAGTGATATATGCACTGTATATTAAGGAAATGAAACAGGAATTATGCACAATTCATCATTCCTCTTGCTGGTGTCACTGGGCAGGGAAGACTGCAGCACGCTGTTGCTTCAAGATAAAACAGGATCCTTATTGATCTAGAATAGAACAGAATATTTCACTTGAAAAGGGTCCTACGGTGATCATCCAGTCCAACTTTGTGCAGGTGCAACAGACCAAGCAAAGGAGAAGACACAAAACCAGAAAGACAAGATCCATTTAGAAAACCACACTTCCTGTCATGAAATAACAGCCTGCTCCTTTCCCAGTTGTACTCCCTGAAGGCTAACTTTATCAAAGTCACCCACCAAAACAAGCACCTTTCTTCCCAGCTCCAAGCTCTGCTCCATTCCCTGTTCCAAAGGTGAAGCTGGAGCAGTAAAGAGGTGGCCACTACTCCCTGATTCAGGGCCTTCCACACCCTGTGATGGTTGGAGCAGCTTGTGGCTGCTCCAGCTCACTCCCTTGCAGCAGGATAACTGCAGTACCTTGTGCCACTGGAGAATGGGGAGTATTAAATACTACTCTATAACTCAACATAGCCTTTGCAGCAGAACACCAGTGCACAATAACAAAGCAAAAATAACAGCCACGTCTGTCACCTCTGCTGCAGCAGGCAGCTCTTCAGTCCAAGTTTCCTGGGTAGTCATTTATAGCATCACAGAGCTGGTGGAAATCATTGCTGTTCTGATCTGGTGGCATTTTACACCCACTCCAGATCAGAGAAAATCATTATAAGGAGAAATAGAGAGGCAAATATATGGCAGAGTTCCCTTTAGACAAACATTTGGCAGCATCTAGTTTACGTCCTCACCATCACATACCTGCAAACAAAATTAGTCTGCCTGGGCAAATGTAATTGTGAGATGCTCTGGTGGGCTGACAGGAGAGAGGAATTGGTTTAGATGCTAACAAGCACCCATCTGTGGCACAGAGCAGGTGATAATCCCAGCTCCAGCCTGCACATCCCTTCCCAGGTCAGCTCACCTTCTGCAGGTTTTCTCCCTCCCTGGGGAGCAGGGGAGGCAAACTCGCTCTTCCCAACAAATTTGCATCTGTCATTCAGAATCTATGTTTTCTTATTACAGAGCTGACAAAGTGACAGCAATAATTAATCTCACTGTGTACAGAGCTGATTGATATCAAACAGAATTAAACTATTGTAATCAAGTTAGTCTGTTGCAGATGTGTGAAGTGCTACAGTTTATCAAATTCTGCAGGCACACAATTTGATTCTGAATAACGAGAGAGGACAATACTGACAAGGCAGCAGAGAGCCAGTAATATGATGCAGGATTTCATGAATGCCTTTTTTTTAGCTCTCAAAAAGTGCCACGCTCGTCAGCTGTACAAAAGATGCCATGACATGTTAATGCATGTCATATCAAAATTGTCAAAGGATGCTGCACACTGGCTCCATGGGGATGTGCTCTGAGTCCAAATCAACATGTACCTGCACAGACTTCTAGTGACACACCAGAACTTTAGCAGATGAAGGCTCCTGAAATCAAGTCATGGCAGTAAATGTGCAGATCTCTGAAGGTGTGAAAAGACGCTGCTAAGGGGGCTGCTGAAATAGAAGCAAAACTCAACAAGGACAATTATCTCTGTCAAAGGCTTTTGGTGATCGATGTCAGCTGCCATCACAGGAGGAGCAGGGAAAACCACAACATGAATATTTGATTAAATTAGGCCAACCTGAAGTCTCTGCCAGAGCACGTGATGCGGCGGGTTTTCTGTGAGATGGCAGGGTTCATCTTTCACAAAGGATTACATCTTTGTCTTGCTTCACCAGTTTCTTTTCTTCTTCAGCTGGAATGTTTTAAGCACAAAAGGTAGGGCTGGTCAGTGCCAGGGACATCTGGCAGCCTGTGCCAGCTCAGCCCCCTCCCCAGCGTGCTCCCCTCAGTCCTGAGGTGCGGGCACTGAAAATGGGCTGAGGGCACGGGCAGCACAACCACAGAGGCTGAGCTGACCCAGCAACTGCCCTCCTGCAAAACCAGACAGCCCTGCTCTGCACCCCACCCCACTTAGGGCCGTGCATTCCTGCCCCCTTTCTTGGTGCTGGCCCTTAAACTGACCCCCAACCTCCTTTGAGTTGATTCTAAGCACCAAGCAGGCAGATACCAAATTTGGGGGACAAAACCAAGTGAGGTTTCCTATGTCACAGCCAGTGTGAGGCCAAGGGACAAGAACATGTGAGTGAGGGTGCCAGAAAGGGGGAAAGAGGCACAACCCCTGTGGCACACTAAGGAATTGGGTCAGGTCTCCCAACAGCCAGAGAAGCTGTTGCACTCAGAAGGTTCAGGTGCTATCAGGCCTTTATTTGATGCACCTCAGGCAGCTGAAAGAGCCTGGAGGTTGTCTACACAGAATTTACTAACCCCTTGGCATTTATTCCCTCTTCTCTCATGATGGTTTACATTTAACCCAGATGATAAATACCCTGTACTCCATCCTGCTCTTCATTCAATTCAGAGAACTAAACTGCTATGCACTCCCTTAGGCACTATGTGCTGCTAACAAATCAAGCTGGATGTTTGCTTGCAAAGACTAACCTGTAGGGAATGGCTTATTTTCATTAGCAGCCTGGTCTATTGTTCAACACAGATCCTAAACCTGAAAGGTGTAACTCAACCTGCCCACTTAGACTCCTGTTTCAAAGAGTTTTTTCCCAGACTAGCCAGTCTTTTCTGGCACATGCCACCAGAATAGGAATCCTGTGGTACCTCAATCAGCTCCACAGACCATCTCAACCGAGCAGTCACCTCCTCCTGCCCCAAACTGCTTCCACAAAGAGGGACATGTTCACCCATCCTGCTGGCCCCCTCCTCCCACAGCATGGAAATAGGTGTTTCCAATCAACTGAGGCAATGAAAGCAAGCACGAGTGGGTCAGACAGGAAACCTGTTGTTTCCTCCCTAAGGAATAACTGTATCTGACTGTTAGGGCTGGGAGAGACCTTCTAGGTTGCTCAGACTCAGTCCTGCTGTCTCAAATAGGTATTCCCTGTAAAATTGCACATAAATTGGTTAAACTCTGCTTAAACTAAGTCTGTTGTAACTGTTGTAAAGCCACACTCCCCTAATGCCTAAAAGCTCTCTGTCTGTTCCCAGCCTCTGCTCCTTTTCCAGCTGGTTTATACTAATTTTCTCTGTTTACCTCCTATCAATTCCATTGACTGACTCCTTGACCTTCTATTATTTAGTATTTCATTGTGTTCCTTCATGCTCCAACACTACCAAAAGGAAGTGCAAACACAGGAGAACATGTTCAAGAGCAGCAGGAAGGATCATACAGCTTTAAAAAATTAGGGAGGGATGGGGAAAAACAGAATAGCCCACAGCTGAACCTTGCAGCTTTCTACATAATAAATAAACAAAGAGGCACTACAAAAATGGACCTATGAGTTTGAAATGAAACAAGATTCTCCATGCAAATGGAACAGCATTAATAATCTCATACAATGACCACTTCTATGTCAGAGCTGTATCAGTGTGGCTAAACAAACACAGCTGGAGAACTGGCTTTGGGGAATAAGGAAGACTTGGAAAAAAAAGAAAGTTACTGGAAAGAGTCAAATAGGCAAATTTAGTGTTTTTTGGAATAATATGGTAGAACTCACCAGGTAGTCCTTGTAAATTAGATCTGGGAAGTTATGCTTTCTCTGCTCTGCAGAGGGAAAATGAACTTGAAGAGTTCACGACTTGCCTCTAAGCAAACAAGAGCTGGTTTTAGGGTCGTGTGATTCTGTGGGAGAAGGATCAAGGTTCAGAAACTGGGTAGGGCCCAGGTTGGTGCCATCCAGAAACGTGCTGGACTATGCAGGAGAGCAGCAAACAAGGCTTCCCCTTTTCAGTGGTTTAACTCTTGCAAAGAAAATCATCCTCTATTTGTGGATCTCCAGTTAACAGCAGCCCTCTTCCCAAAATTACCAGAATGGTCACTGCACAAGAGCAGTTAAAAGGGAGACAGAGGGCTCTTAAAACAGAACAGCTTAATTCTTGTGAAACTCTCAAGGACATCTTTCTTGGCTTTCAAGACACTTGTTTGTAACACCTCCTCTTTCAATAACCAAGATTCAAAGTTTCCAAAGCCTTTTAGGAAAAATCTCCTAAACTGTATCACATAATTGCATCACATCATGGCCTTTCAGAGGACATCTTGAACTCAGGCACTGGGAAACATCTTCACAGACAAAGAGGAAAGAGGTAACAACAAAGAATCATTATATAAACTATTAGGCTTTCAGCTGGTAACATCAAAGACTTTATTTACATTTTACAGGACTGGAAAATAGACCAGAAAGTGTTATGAAAAGTTCCAGCTCATCTGAGAGCAAGCACAAAAGCTTCATGTACAGTTCTATCACTCTTTCTAAGCTGGAAATGATTAAAAGCCTTGTGATGAATTCCATGAGCACAAACCCAGGAGAAGATGGGGTCTCTGACCACAGTGCATATAAGAATCTACAGAGATATGACTTGGTTTAGATAATTCTTGGGAACAAATCAAACCAATTTCTTTTCTATGTTTAAAAAAGTTTGAGCATGTTTGAAGTTGTACTGGAAAACTCAAAAATTGTACTGGAAAACTCAAAAATTGATTTTTTTAAATTATTACGTGAAAGCAGAAAAGCTTAGGTTTTAGCAGCTGAAATACACTCTTTACCATATTTTTTCCTCAAATAAAAACTGGAACAATATGCAAAAATGGCATTATGGGTGCAATTTCCATTTTTGTCAAAGCTTTTGCCACTGAAAATCCTGGCAAAGATGTTTTGTTGTTGCTGGCACTTCTGCTCCTCTGTAAAATTCAGGTGAATCACTAGAGACAAGCAATTAATGGTCTCTTTATTGCATCATACATTAGTCTCTTGTTTCAAGGCACTGCTGGTTTGCACCAACACAAGAGGTTCAGGAGTTAAGTGAGCAGGGGATCAGACCTTACCCATTCCCAGAAGTAGGAGATGACGTGGGTTTTTTTCTGGTAAAAGCATGCTAGGCCATTCATTTTCCCATTTTCAGAACAACA
Organism: Lepidothrix coronata; assembly: GCF_001604755.1. Classification (NCBI taxonomy): domain Eukaryota; kingdom Metazoa; phylum Chordata; class Aves; order Passeriformes; family Pipridae; genus Lepidothrix; species Lepidothrix coronata. The sequence continues at coordinate 1,205,984 of NW_016690205.1, forward strand.
TATTTTGTTCTATGTCAAAGAAATGCTTAGGCCAATGCTATCCTTTTTAGCTTTTTTATTTTACACTTCTGTGGGAAGATGAAAAAGTTGGGGGTATCAACACACAAGCATTTTCCTCACACATTCCTAATTCAGTCAGGTAACCAAAAAATCAATTCTTCACCAGTTCCTAATGCTCAGGGTCACTAAATGTGAAACACATTCTTTTTCAGTCAGTCATTCTTAATAAAAGACACAAAACTCAGTGCACAAATGGGTTTTCTGTACATCTGGAGACATACAAATTGAAATTAAACTGATGTCCAGCATTTCTTTCTCTCTATAAAAGACAGATATTGAAGGGGAGTTGTTTTCTAGAAGTTAATGGATGTGGGTTAAATTGTTCAGTAGGTTTTATGATGGTTTTGCTATATGTTCAGCATAAGTAGTATTTTATTATAGAAATTTCTTTACAGAGAATGGTACTGGACATATTTCAATTAAACATTTTGCTAATCATCACTATTAGGAGGTTAGTTTAATAAACAGATGAACGGTTTCACTCTCAATGTCCAATTTTCTAGAAATCCTCTTTTCACAGGAGGGGCACTTACTTTCATGTAGAGAGAGAGGAAGGCAGCAGGGTGAGGAGGTTCCTTGCTGATCTGACATTTTCTTCTCTGTAGCTACTCAATTCCCACCATGTCTCTGCAACAGAAAAATTCTAGGTCTTTACACAGCACCAATCAGCACAGTGGGGAGGGCACAGTCTGATTTTCACCACAGGGACCCTCTTGCATTCATCACAGAACAATTTAATAGTGACACCAAAAATGAAGTAAAGCTTTTCACCACACAGGAAAAGAGAGAAGTCACTCCTCTCCTGATTCAGCCCATGGCTTTTGTCTGACCAAACAAGGTGACCGAGTTCCTCTCCCCTCTCCAAAACCCAGGGCTTGCTTCATTTGCAAGGGTTTGGAAGCTATTTCCACTGTTTTCTCACAGTTGGCTACTATGGAAGATCTCCTGCACCTCCTGTCCCCCATCATGTCACCTCCCTCCTGGCCACACAGCTCCCAGCACAGGCAGCCACTGCTTTGTATATTTATCTACTCCCACAGACTCACAGCTTCAGGACATAAATCACCTGCACAACAAAGGGGTTTTGCAGAGCTGCAGTGGTCCCAGGTCCTCTGCCAGTGTCCTGAAGGCAGCAAGTGAGGGGATGCTCAGGGGAGGGAGATGCAGCATCAACAGACACAGCCCCTGCACCTGCCACTGCCTGCTCTCAAACCCAGCTCAGCCTCCTCTGCCTGCCTCCTCTCCCTTTGCCCTGGAAGAAGCGAGAAGCTCCTTGTCTGGGTGCAGCTCAGCTTTTAGTTTTGTATTTGGAAGGTTTAATGCTGCCAGCATTCCTAGGGAGCTGCTGGCCAGGTCTTGGAGCTGCCCACGTGGATCAAGAGCTGCAGAACCTGAGGCAGCCACACAGGCTGTCCACAGCCAGCCTACAGACCTCTGCCTCCACAAAGGCTCAGGAACAGCAGCCAAGCACATTCCCTCCATTTCAGGATTACATATGTATTTCCAGGAGTGATTTTCTCATGCCTCCTAATATTAGGAGGCACAGACCTGGCATGAGAAAATTAATCCTGGAAGTCTGAGCAGAGATTTACACGGGGGGAGGAGACCTGGCCAAATTTCTTGCTTCAGTGCAGTTCCACCCTGTGTGTTCACCCTTGTAGCTTGCTCACTCTAAGGGCACCACTGGAGCTGTACAAAGACATGACTTTCCCTCACCCACAGGCACACACACATGCACACACTCAGGATGAAGCTGGAGTTGTAACTCCACCATATGGCTTTGTCACAGCTGTCACCAATTCAGGAAAAAGAGCTGTGAAACTCCTCTTCCATTTTGAGCTAACCACTGAGCAGTGTGATAATTTTCTGGGTCAGCATCCCAGGATTTTCCTTTTCCTAGCATGCTGTTCAGTACTCTCCGCTCTTTGACATCATGTACAACTTCTATAGCAAGAAAGTGCTTAAACCTCTCTGAAGTAATTTCTTTCTTCCTTTATGACTGGAGCCCTGGACAGTCTGTTATGCTTCAGCCCCTGTGCTATATTTAACTCAACCATCTTGTTCATTCTTCCTCTCATCTACAGCTTGCCTAAAAGGAAGAAATTGCAGCCATGAATAAAACACCAGTAAGAAAGTCAAATTGTACAAGACACTTTGAGGCAAATTGCAGCACCTGGAAAAGGGCTGGATTTCTACAGTGTTCCTCATTCTGTTTAGGGAGGATTTGCATACAGCTTAGTGCTCGGGGGTGAAATGTGAGAGTCAAAAAGATGTGACCTCAGGAACATAACCAATGGGGCAGAATTTGAAACAGTGATGAGATAGCAATAAAATTCCTCTGGTCACAGGGAGCTGCCTCAGCCTCTTGCCCCAAGTTGAGGGCTTCCTTCTGCAAATCAGGTGACAGCAGATGCAGTGGGCACGTGTAGCTCTCAGGGTATATATTTAACACCCTTCACCATCTCATCCACAAAACAAGGAACAACCTCAATGCACAGCAAGCTCAACCCTAAAATGTCTTATGCACAAGAATTAGGTATCTTTGGGTTTTGTCTCAGTACCAATCCTCAACATCTCTACAGTTTATTTAATACTTCTTAGTTCATGTTCAGCAGAGGCTTCTTTTCCTGAGGTGTATAGAGAGTGCACTGGGACAAGAGAGGACAGCTTTTCCAGATATCTGTGCCTAAAATGAACCATCTACCTACATGCAAATACTCATGAATACAAATAATCTGATCTTCAGAACTATGGTAGATTCAGATAATTTTTAATGACCCAGGGACAAAAGGTACCAACTCTGTCTCTATTCCGTTGGGTTTCTATATATGACATTTTTATTTTCTGTTTAACCAGAGTGCAGACAACTGAGCAGCTCCTGGTTTAGACTTTGTAATGTTAGTACAGCTGTGGGGGTGACAGCTCACGAAGCAGACACCAGCACACTCACGTGCTTACAACACAAATCTTCAGATAAGCCTAAATTCACAAAACCATAATGTGCTGAAGAAGTTCATCAGTAGGCACATTTTTAAACAATTTAATCTGCTCTATTTCATACATTTCTCTTGGTGACAGCAAAACCTCATGCAAATCCACTGCATGTTCCCAGCAATAGAAAGGGCTCACATACATGCTGGCAGCAAATAATGAATTTCATATTTGGCTCTGAGACTTAAACGAACTGAACTTAAAACTCACCTACAGAAGCATGGACCACACACTGACAGAGTCACCATTCCTAATTTTCCAATCTGAATCTAGACACTTTTTGATTATTCCTCAAATCTGGAACTGATGCCAAAACCACAGATGAGACAAAAGCACCAATGCTTGTTTAGCAGCCAATTAAAGGAGGAGCAAACTCTTAAACTTCGGATTGCTCTGACAAATGTAGTAGGACAAAGATGAGATGGGAGAAGCTGAAGCCTTTAGCCTGTGCCATCCTGCTCTCAGCAGGGATTGCTATCACACACAGATGCTCCATACCCCAAGCCCTCTTACTGACCCTCCTTCCAACCACAGCAGAAATGATGTTCTCTGCACCCTTGGCAGGGAGGACTGGTGGGAAATGATGCCTCCAGCCACCACCCAATAGCCTTCCCTATTCCCACTGCCCCTGTGATAAATAAGGGAGGTGTGGAAAGGGCAGTTGCCTTGCAGTGGGCTTTGCACCAGCCGGGAGGGAGGCTGGAGGAAAGCCAACCTCCTCATTGTTCTGTGAGGCTGCTCACAAAGGCTCTTTTTTTATTATTGTTTTGTGTCCTCTTTGTTCCACCAGACCCACTCTAAATAGGTATTTTGTTTGCTATTAATGAAATCTGCTTCAATTTCAAAAGTTCTGCTTGCAGGCTGTAATCTCAGTCCCAGTCCAATTTAAATGTCTGTTGTTTTGGTGGTGGACTCCTGGACTCCATCCCTCTTGCTCAATGCCAAAAACATAACGGAGAAAATTTCACCCACCGTTAGGAGCCATCTGGTTCTGCTGCTCTGAAAAGTGAGAGGGATAAGGAGCTGTATGATACCCATGTAAGGCAATTTGCTGGCCTGTTTATCATACCTGACTCTGGGGTGCACAGCTTTATTTTGATTTGATAAAAAGCACGGGAGTGCAGCTGCAGCACACTGCTGCTTCACCAAGTCGACAGATGGGCATCACTGCAAGGAAGCCACATGGCATTTTTTTTGTTAAACTCAGCTCATTAGGTTTTATCTGCAATATGTTGCTGTATTGGCAGAAAACCTTTTAGCGAGCAGAAACATTAGCCAAAGTTTGTCAACAGATACAGGGAAGATCCTATTGTGGAAGGATATGTGCTGGGGCAGGGGTGGGCTGTGATTGCCTCTCAATGCTCACCAGTCAACTCTTCAAACTTTTTTCGGCTCTCTCTATAATTTTTGCCATAATGGCAGTCCTGACTTGCATATTAATAGAGCTGCTATTCACAGCTTGCAATTGCTGGGGCATTTCAAGACAGTTCACAAATCACTTGATCTGAATAGGGGCAGAAGGTTTGTCAGCAGAACCTGGGAAGTGGGAGTTTTTCCTTGCCCCTGACACAAAACAAAAAGCGAGATGCCCAAGTTTCTGTAACAGTGAAAAGTGCATTTCTAAGTTGAGAACCACGTCTCTTACAGGCTGCATTATTTTGAGATGGTTTGGGTTGTAAGCAGTCCTTTTCAGTCATGGGTCACTGAGTTTAATTCCAACAGGCCAGTTTAACTTCGAGAGAAAAATTTAGCTAATTGGCAAACTTGGAAAGCAAACCAATGTATTTTCAATTCACAGAAGAAATATCAGGAACTTTGAAAATTTTCTCCTCAAGGAAAGAAATAGAATGGGCTGCTCTGGGAGCTCCCAGGCATCTCAACAGCTGCTCCTGTGGGAGTCCCAGTACCAGCCATTTCCCAGACTGGGGGCCCAGTGAGGTATCAGGAGCTCAAGTTTCTGACACACAAACATGCACCGACTCACCAAAGGACATTTAAGTAGCCAGGAGGCAACAGCATCCACATCTCAGTCCAGGTCAAATGTGTTCTTTCAAACCAACTGCACTCACCAGTCCCATTTTGCTTTGGGTGATGCCCACATGCTCTGCCTTCCTCTTGGGTGAAACTCAACCACCAGATGAGCTGCAATAATGCCCCTCAGTCCTCAGGACCAAATTAATCTGTAAGAACCCCCCAGAAACGCACACAGCACAGATATCAGGGCCTCAGCACCACCTCACCCTCCACCAGATAACTTGCTAAAGCAAACGCATTGAAAAATCTCTCCTTGTTTTAATTTACAGGTGGTAAATTTAATTTTACATCGGGGGTTTTAATTTACTTTAAACTAGAACTAAATCAAATCAAACTCAACCAAAATTTAATAACTCCAGCTTAAATCAAAATGGGAATATCCACTCAATTTTCTGGGTACTCTAAATTTACCAGCCTAATACGATATTTTGAATTAAATCATACCAACTCAGAATCTAAATGTAACCTTACTATCTGCAAAAGAAAACATTTTTCCACGATACTGCGAGTTGAGCTGTGTTTTCCATTAGTGGAAAATGTGATCACATTCTGAGATACTTTGTGTTTTTATACTGGCCTTTATTTTTAGCTGTTTCTGTGTTAGAGCAGTACCCATTATCTCACTGTAATTAAAGGTCACTGCTCCTGTTACTATCCATAGCCATAAAACTTCATGGTAGGCTGTGGTATCGTGACCCAGAATTAATAGATGTGTCTTAGATCACACATTTCCCCTTTCTCCAGCTGCCTGGCCCGTGTGCACATCACAGACACTCTCCAGCTCCATTTCAGGAGTGTCTCTGGAAGATGCTGTGCAAGGGTGTGATTGATACCATCCTGGGTCTCAATCCCTTATCCCAGGATCACCAGCCAGGAGCATGGCAGCTCCCACGGCAGGGAACGCGCCAGCCCTGCCCTCTGCTCACCAGGGAAGCCTCGAGCCCTCGGTGTCCTGCAAGGGGAGCAGCTGCAGAGCTGGATAGGGCAGGGAGAGCTGCTGCCCTCAGCAATCAGGGTCCTCCTCCAGCAGTGGGACCTGTGGGAACCACCGGCTTGAACCAAAATCCCTTTCCGGTGGATTTGCTTTTTTGCCTGGTTTCTTCAGGGCAGCCAGCAAAGTGGAATGCTAACCCCTGAGTAAAGTTCACTGGCATTTTTGTAATTCAAATAAAGAATACCCTGGACTTACAGCCAGCTTTCTCTGGCCTTACTTTGCTGCCATGGAACCATTAAAATGGACTCTATGAAAATGGACTCTATGAAAGCAAAAGATGGTTTCATTTGTAGAAAAGGATGGCTGGAAAGTTTGCTATATGCTTTTGACCTTTTTGTTGTCATGATGATATGAATTGTCTAACCAACAGTGCAACAGAGACTGCAAGATAAGAGACAGAATTTATTCCTTCAGAAACAGCCCTATTTCCCTGTAGTCCATAAACTCCACTCATTTCAACATCAGACAGTTTCCTCCATCTCAAGCACTGGAAATTTTTCTGTCCTTTTAAATTTCAGTCTTGCTGGAGAAAAAAAAAATACAATATCTAGTCACACATGCAAGAGATAAGCTCCATGGTAATTGAAGAGCAGAGACTCTGCGCTCCAAATTCTGCCCGGGAGCCTGTGTGGATATTGCCTTTCAAGGGCAGAAAGGGGAATGGCTTTCCCTGATAACCATTGTATATATAGGTCCTACAGGAAAAAGGCAAAGGGCTATCAGCATGGTGGGAGGGAGCAGGAAGAAGAGATGGCAGGCTTGATTTTGGAAAAACACCCCCAGGTTTTACTGGAGGCAGGGTCTGTATAAAGAATTGGGTCTCTACTCTGCTGAACATAAGAAAAATCTTCTGGTATCCAAGTTTAATTGATATTCATGAAAATGTATGAGATTAATGCGCTCACTTGGCACTGCCCTTCAACCTTGTAATGAAAGCAGTCAGGTCTGAGAGGAGGTGGCAGAGAATAAGAGGAACAGGAAAAGGAGAAGTGAAACAGGGAAGAGGAACAAGCAAACAGAGCTGATTGATTGAAATACTTCCTTGCTATGGATCCAGTGGCCAAATGCTGGTCTCCTTTGCACCACATAACACTGGGGTGGGATAAGATTTAGACTGCTGACCCCAGCCACTAACACACCCCACACCTGCCCTCTGATCATGCAGCAGAGCCTGTAACCAGCTCCTCCACAGGAAGCTTTTCTGGTCTCTGAAGAGCAGCACTGCCCCTTGGCTGCTTGGTTTCAGGACAGAACACCAGACTAAAGGACCCAGCACACTGGCAGGTTTCCTGCAGCTGTAAGCAATGCTGTCCCAGAAGCATCAGGCAGGAGGGTCTCCTGAGCCTAAAGCTTCCTGATGTCTTGGCACAAATCTAGGACACAGTATATTGTGCCACAGGAAGGCAAAACACACATAAGGGAACCCCACACTACGTTTTTCTCAGTGTGTTGATACAGTCACTTCCTCCCTCCATGGTATAATCTGGCAGCCCCAGGTGCTAATTCCAAACTGTGCATCACCTCACAGTGCAGAGTCCCCAGTGCACCCCTGGGCTGTGCTGCCCACTGTACCCTGAGCACTCTGCCCTCTGGATGGCTGCCTGACCCACCTGACCTGGCAACCTGTGTGTGTCCAAGCAGCTGCAGCTTCCTCCTTCATCAGCACCTCCTTCACACTAATCCTTTTTCCAACCACTTCATTTTCTGAAGTGTCTCATCTGGTAACTATAAAATCCCATCCATGGCATTTAATTTCAAGAACCAGCAGGTTTATTGTACTGGTACTGTCTTTGCTACAGAAAGGAAGATCAGGAACAAGCACCTCTCAAGCAACTCTCCTGTTGAACCATGGAAGACTTCCCTTGTCTCTCCTTATTCACCTCAAGACAGCAGAGCTTCATGCAGTCATATTCTCTGTACAAGCTCTTCAAAGCAATCATTCTCATAGAATCATAGTGTTCCCCTTAGTCCTATCACTCCATGCCTTTGCAGAAAGTTCCTCTCCATCTTGTAGACCCCTTAAGTTCTGGAAGAGGCTCTGGGGTCTCCCCAGAGTCTTCTCCAGGCTGAACAACCCCAGCTCTTCAGCCTGTCTCTGTAGCAGGGCTGCTCCAGCCCTCTGAGCATCTTCCCAGCCTCCTCTGGACTCGTTCCAGCAGGTCCATGTCTTCCTTGTCTTGTGGGCCCCAGAGCTGGATGGATTGATGCTCAAGGTGGGGATTGTGAGGAAATCTGTCAGAAGATGAAGGTATCCAACACATGGACACACTGCTGCTTACTTGTGGTTTGTGCTGTTCCCTTGTCCTTCATGTTGCAGAAAACACAGATGCATGTCCTACAATCCTTCAACCACTCTCTGGAGCACCTTGCCCTGTTGTTTAACACTGTTACTGTCCAGTAGAACATTTTCAGCTCTTTACAGTGGGCTGATTAACTTGACAAGATTTTCAACACCCCGTGATTTCCAGGTAAAGCAGGAGGAGGGTATTGAGGTCATTCTGTCCTCTACCAATCATCATCTAAAGGGACATTTATTCCACAGTTGGCCATTTCTTGGCCCAGCTTTTTCATTAACAGGACTAGACCATCATATAGTACTAAGTGAAATATAACTGTGGAGCCAAAGGAAGTCCTCCTGATGACTTCTGTGATCAGTCTCAGTAACAATGTTTGCAGTATAACCCATAAAACCTTGCAGAAAGGCTGTTGTTTCTCTGGTGTGCCAAAAATAAAGCAAAAATGCAGCCAAAAGAACTGTAGGAAGGACCTTGTTCAGAGGTTGGGGGCTCGGTGACACCATCCTAAGGAACAAAATGGGAGTGATGCACATGTCCCTTGTTTATAACCCCTGTCTGGCTCCACCTACACTCCAGAGTCTCTTCTCCCAAAACTGTGATGTAGTCAAAGGGTAATAGGTAGATAATTGCCTTCTCTGCTCAGCTTTGCTGGCGTGCCATAGCAAATATGTGTACAGCACATTTGACATCAGACTAGGCTGCTTTACAGTGACAAAACCCTTAAGCTTATTTGGGGGGAAAACAAAGGTAAAAAGTTAAATATTACTACTGAAGTAGTGCCATGGAACCTCCTTAGAGTAAAGTTCCTGTACTCCAAGTTTCTCCAGAAGCCACATACCCTGTCATCTTATATCCCCATCACACTCTAAAATATATTCTCCAGGGCAAGGAGACAGCTGTTGGTGATGTGGAGGGAACAGGCAGTCCATCTGGGAAATAGAAGTCCCATGACATCCTTTCAGTATTTCTAAACAAAGTGTGATTTCCAGTTATCTGACTTAAGGGAGGGAGTAGAGGACAAAGTAGGGACTTTCCTCAAAAAGTTTAATTTCACTGGCAGTCCAGTTTGTTGTTAAAAGCAGTGTCAGAGGGTGTTTTTGGCCAAGTGTGAGAGGTTTCTCAAGGCTCACAGCAGAGTGTGCTGTGGGCCACTTTGGGGGAGTGGCAGAGGTGGGGTCTGGGGAGGAGCTGCTGCCAAGGGAGTGAAGGAGCTCTCCAAACTGAGCTGTCTGCTGGAATAACCTGAACAGGAATTTTACTTTTTTTTTTTTTTTTTTTTTTTGCTGGGAAAGCCTCACTTTAAAAATTAAATCCCTCTTTCTCTTAAGGATCAAAAAAGAATATACCAGAACAAAACCTGCCTGTACCTGGGTATGGTGCACGTTTGATTAGAATAAAAGAGAATATTGCTTTGGGCACCCCTTGCATTGGCTGCAGTAACCTCATGGCTGCACAGGGGTGTTGCTGCAGGAGCTGCACCTCTGCCCTGCTCATCCACCCACGGGTGGGTTGAACACACCATCACTGGGAGCACTGCAGTGACAGCTGCCAACATGCTGAAGACTTTCAGCTCCTATCGACCCTGGTGGAAAGGGAGGGGATTCAGAATCTCCTCTGAGGCCCTGCTTTGCCACTGTGTCCTGTTCAAAAGGGTTGTTTGTACCATTATGAAATAAGTAGGTCACAGATAACCCTCACCAGTGTTCCAGTCTACCCACTTTGCTACCCTAACGTTATTCTTTTCTCACATAAGGATGCAAATTACCTTCTCGAGTTCAATTCCATCACATGAAAAAGGGACAGCTGAGCTGCCCACATCCCCATTTGATTTTTCCTCTGCACATTTTTTGCTTGGTTACTGGGACTTCCCTTCATCTCTTTTGTATTAGCACAGAGGCAGGACCTTGTTAGGTTGCCTCTTTGTACTTAAGAAACCAAATCTGCCCCCCCTGCAGACATTGAAAAACCCAGGAGAAAGAAAAACACTTTCTGACCTCCAAAGTATTTTCTGAATTAAGTAGATTCTTTCTTTTTCACCGGAAAGCACAGAACAAAGCTGGTAGTGATCGGTCTGTGTGAAGTCAAGAGATATCGGGAACCGATGCAATTCAGCGCTCAATGGGCCATTACCCCTGAGACAAATTCCCTCCAATTTACTTCCCTGGCTTTGTTTCTCTCTTCTGTGGCCACATTGTCCTCCCTCTATGCTTATCCAAGTGCTGAGCAGGGAAAGCATCAAGGTCCAAGCTGACAGGCAGCAGATGAATTCCAGCAGCTCTTTCTGTACTTTGATTTCTTAGGTCAGTGAGGACTTCATGGACCATTTTTTCCTCATCTTGAGAGAAACAGTGCATGTGGAATGGAGACATTTATATCCAGCTCCAGGAATGGCATGATAACTATATTTATCTTTCCAGGTGATTGTGCCAGACTCATCACCATGGTACCTGCAGTGAGCTGACTTTTAGCTCCAACCTTTTGCTACAGCAGCCCTTTGGTAGCCCTCACTCCACTGCTGAGAGCCAGGAAGTGCAAGGAACCATTGATGCTGCTCTTGAGTTATTCAGGGAGGAGGGTAAATGTTAGTCTTGTTAATCATTTCTTACTGTTTGCACCGTAGCTCTCTGGTATGTTAAGTGCCTGAGCCCTCCTTGCAGGCTGAGGGGTTGTGGATTATTAATCACCCCTCCTTTCAAATATATAAATCATGATAAAAGTAAAGGCAAGGGAGGAGAAGCAGCAATCTCCTGTTAACCCTTCCAGCTCAGAGAATGCTGTCTGTCCTGACCTGATCTCACCAAAGTCCTGGGCTATCCTGTGCCAGTCACCTCCCCAGGAGAGAGGCCTTTCAAAGCTGCCCTCAAACCTACTCAGGCAGTGTTCTCACATCCACCAGTTCTGGGGTTGTAGGCCAGGCCTGGGAGCTTCCAGATGCCAGGGTCCCATAATGAGGGAAAGGAGCTGGCTGGACATCAGACCTCACTTCATTCCTTGCACGAGAGCCTGGAACAAAAGCACACTGCTGAAGACAAAAATAATGTTAGGTAGAGAGAGAAGACACATTAGGCATTGAAAAAACACAGGGAAAATAAGCTCATTGGGATTCTCAGATCCATAGAAACCAGGCTAGTTTAAATAAAAATTCAAAGATAACATGATGCTAACACAACTCTCAGACTAAAGGGGGAAAAAAATAAATCCCTCTTTATCTCCTCCTGAATTATTCTATCTTTTGCCTGGGCTAAAATAGTATTTCTGAACTAGAACAGACCTTCCTCAGCTGGCCTAAATATTAGATCCAGTAAATACCTATTGGGGTAAGGCTGCCTCCAAGCCAAGCCCACAGGCGAGACAGTCTTCTAGTTTACAGGAAATCTTTCAAACTGTGCAGACCTTCGTCAGTGCCAGAAATCTGTATTGACTCCAGGCCCAGATAATGAAGTTCTCAAAAGCCAGAGGAAACCACTGCTCAGGCTGGACTCTCCTTCAAAGCTGCAACAAGATCTGTAATCCAGGAATCACATCTTCAGTCAAGCTCCAGACAGTGCATAACCACACCATGTAATGTATCACTACACTCCTCCAGCTCATCATAGCTAGGACACAAGTTAAGTTCATTACAAATAAATTTGCAGTAAACAAACAGGCTCAAAAAAGGGGTTATTTTCAAAATGTTCACGTTTTAAAATAACACTTCACGAAACACTGATATTTCAGGTTAGGACAGAAAAAGGAATGGTGAGGGAAGGTTTTTGAAAAGAAAAATGTTTCAATAAGATTAAGGTTTAGTGCTAAAAAGAAAGATATTTTATGACTAGAAAGACAACATTGCAAACCAATATCACTTAAAGTGATTTATCTCAAGACAGGTCTGATGACAGCAAAATTCATCTCAAGTGATGTATCTCAAAACAACAACTCCAGCCCTGATGTCTCCCTACCTCAGTTCTAGGGAATCCCTGCCAGCAAAAAAAAAGGAAAATGCTCACTCCAGTTGTGAGAGCAGCTTCTGCAAGCAAGAGAGATGCTGCTGTGGGCTTCAGAAGGCCCTCCCTGGGTGGGTAGGGAGCTGGCTAGAACATCAGGCTAGATCTACAGCAAAAGTTTTCTACCAGTACAAGATTTTCTTTCAGGTAGACCTCTCTCCAGTTCATGTACAGACACAAGATTTGTTTGTGGTTGCTCTGGGGAGAGGAGGTGCTGCTGCTTAGAGCAGAAGACACCTATTGCAGCAAAAAATCCACAGTACATGGGCTGGTAGTATTTTGTCCAATAGTTTGGCCACTTTAAAAATTAATTATAGCACAGAATGACAAATTAGTGCTAATTGTCATCAGTGGTGTGCATGTTTTATGCTACAGCGCAGATCCATATTTTGTTTTTTTTCTGTAGTGCTACAGTGCTTATAGCTAATAGCAGTAAATCTGCTTTTCATAGCACTGGGCAGCCATAATGGTCCAAAGGCCTTGCAGCGAGCAAAGCAAAGCAAAGCAAAGCAAAGCAGCTGAAATCTTAATTACAGTGATGATGAGCGAGAGCCAGAGCCTCAGTATTCCTAAACATTGGTTTCATTTCAGGTTGAGCTGTATCCTAGCTAGGAATGTTTATAAGGGGCTGCAGAGGGCTGGCTTGTAAGCATGTACAGCCAGATTCTCATGTAAATCAGCACAGTCCTGTTCCAATCCCCGGGGCTCCAGCCCCAGGGAAAGGGTTGATGTCAGTGGAGCTGCATCATTTTCCAGCAGCAGAGCCCATCACATTTAAGAGTTTGAAGCACCAGAGTGAGTCTTAAATATTGAAGGTTTTATCCTGCAGTGGGCTAAAAGGATTCACATGTCCTTGGAGCAGCAGGCATTTAGTACATCTCTGGAGAAAGCCAGTCCTCTGCAGAGTCATCTTGTGTTATCATCTGAGCTAGGCTCCCTACACACTGTCACAGTGGGTAACACTCACCCTGTGAGCACAGCCTGCATGGAGCACACCTTGGTTCAGAGCTCCCTTCAGCCTTCCAAGTGAACACGAATGAATTTATACAAGGGGAAAACTCCATCCTCTCCAAATTATCCTTTGTGTGGCCCTGGAGCTAAAACCCCCCGTGCACAGAACTGTGTCGTGAACACGCATCCAAAATATCTGCAGATATGGTCGGGTCAGTGCAATGTCTCTGCTCAAATTTAGATTGACAACTTCAGAGAGCAGCTGGAGCATTTCTAAAAGGAAAAACACATGATTTCCCTCTGTGCTAAGACTCAGTAGATCCAGCATAAAGCATCTAGAATGCCAGCACCGCCTCAAGAGCCGTAATAATCAATCTCATCCGCATAACTCAATCAGGTATTTATAAATGCCTAATAAAATTGAGAAACTGGTAAGCATGTGGAACAGGAACAAAAAGATGTGAAGATGGTTAAGCAAATGTAAGTTGTTACAAAGCTTTCCTGCTCAGCTGTACTTAAACCATGGCCTAGTTCAGCTCTGATACAGGGTAAGGGTAAGCAGAGGCATTGAGATCCCACCTAGGGCAGCCTGGGAGGGGGGAAGCCAATGCAGGTTCCCAGGAAGGGGTACATATATTAATTTGGTGGTGTTGGTATGAGAATCACGCAGCCACACAGGGATGTTGGCTAGCCTGGATGTAGCTGGGAGCAATTTTTCACATGGACAAGCTCTCAACTCTCCAGGCAGAGGAGAGGGGCTACTATCCCCATCAGGAAACCTGCTCTAAGATAACAACAAAGCCATTCTCTAAGTAATGATGCCAGGAAATGTTCACTTTATCTCAAAAGAAGTTGGATTTATGTGAATACAAGAAGTACTCCAGAATGCCTGTAGCCCAGTAAGTGTCCCAGAATAGCTCAGGCAACGTCTGCCTACACGAACAGGCCGTCAACAATTCATCTTGAATCATCTTGGATCACAGAATCACAGAATTCCTTAGACTGAATAAGACCTCCAAGATCATCGAGTCCAACTTCTAACCCAGCACTGCCAAGGCCACCACTAAACCATGTCCCCAAGTGCCACATCTGCACATCTTTTATATAAATCCCTCCTGAGATGGTGATTCCACACTTCCCAGGGCAACCTGTTCCAGGGCTTGACAACTCAAGCTTCTGGGTTGAGAATTACTTTTCCTGGAGGGAAAAATGAACAGGAAGGGTTTGTGGCCTGGAAGAAGCTCGAGTTGTATCTCCTATACTCTCTTCGTACAATGAACTTCTCCAGGGCTCTTCTGAAATGTTCTCCCAGGCAGAGGGGGCAAATTTAGCTCCCTGCTGTGTTGGTTTCTGTGGCTTTGCTCTCATGTAATGAGCAGATATTAGACCATTTTGGTTTTCATCTTTTTCTCAGATGGCAGCTCCTATTTTTTCTAATCTACCTAGGAGTAAATACTGCCAGGAGCAAGAACTCTTCTTGGAAGAGCTCCTGAATCATCCCTCCTGTTTTCTAAGATCAGTTGAATTAGACTGAGAAAGCCACCCTGTAGTCATAAAGGCTGTATATTGAGCACACTCATTTGATTACAATTACTATGGTTTCCTGGAGTAACATTTAAACAGGAAAAGACATTGAAAGTGAACCAATATTAGAGATAGGCCTTGCAGGCAAAACACTTACTTTGCTGAAAACTTGGAATACTGCAATGTGAGATGGGGGGAAAAAAAAACCCCCTCTCTAAGTGTTTTATGCAAATTGTAAGAAAGAAGAAAAAAACAGTACCAGAAACACTACTGGGTGCACCAATTGGATGTTGCTTTATGGGCAAGTTGTGAGGCAGAAAGCAGTAGTAACTTATGTTTTCCACAATGAAATTGAAAATGCTCCTATTGTATAGTGGATTACGACTTTGTGAAATATTACAGTTTTCCTTATTTGCTTTTGCAGGTAGTTAAATTTTAGCGCCACTTACATTCCCCCTCATCCCCTAATTTAAAAGGCAATAAATTGCTTTAGTGTTTTCAATTTCCTTTCTTTCAAGAGATGTAAATTGACTGCCTGAATCCCTCTACAAACTTTATTCTTGTGAAGAGAGGAGAATAATTTACAAGGTCATTGGCCCCATCCAACCCCCCTTTAGCTCCAGGTCACCAGTACAACACTTCAGATCCAGCATCACAGCAGAGAGCAGGAGCCCCCAGAGCTCCACATCAGTGCTGCCCCCAGCCTGGGTGACAGGGATGGGCACAGGGGCTGTTCTACCTTTCAGCTCAGTGGTGTGGAAAATACAGCTGGACCCAGAGGAGCAGAGGGATAACGATGATTCCCAGAGACACTCTTGGGATGTGCCTGAAAAGCAGCTCTTGGGCTAGTGAATCACTTGTGTATAAACCAAACAGACTGTTTTTCAAAATTCTTGGCTGGCTGAGGGGCAAATCAGCTCCAGAACAGTAACCTGACCAATTCAAAAGCCAGATGTGGCACACTGGCAGAGCTCAGCAAGGTGAAGGCTTGGGCTCAGGACAAAAGCATGACCACTCCAGGCTGCAGCCTGAGGAGCAGCAGCCTCTAGCAAACCAGGCTGCAGTGCTTGGAGGTGCTGCCACAGGAGGTCTGCAGTGCTCCTCCACAAGAGCTGACCACACATCTGGCACAGGCCTGTCCTGTGCCTCTGCTTCTCCCTGGGGTCAGCTCAACCCATGGACTAAACTGGATAGAACCATTAAAATTGAAGTTGGAAAAGACCTCCAAGAGGTCAAGTCCAACCCTTGACTTGAAGTCATGCACAGGCAGAAAGTCACCTCCACAGCTGAGATTACTGAGAGCAGAAGTTTGTTTCAGGGAGTTTTCTGAGGGGGGAAGGGGGTCAGTCTTTCTTCTGCCCCCCAGCACAGTGGGGCTCCAAACCATGGCTGGAGCCTTACCAGAAGTATCTATTCCTATAAACCTCAGAGCAAACATGAAGCTTCTTTCAACGCAGTTTCAAAACAACTACCATAAAGTCTTCTGCAGGCCAAAAGCCTTTTTTTAAAAAAAAAATAAAAAGCTTATTTAAAACAATCTGTATCACTTGACTGAATGGATTTGATTGCCATTCAGAAAATAAAAATATAGCAGCATGGGCAGCGATGAGCACAACAAATCCACTCCAGGTGGGTACCCTCCCCTACACGGGTGGATTTTTCCAGGAACAACGATCATTCCCTAAGCAAAGCCTTCCTGCCATCCATCACACACGTGCCACACAGCCTCCTCAGCCACCCCACGTGCAGTGCACAGTGCAAACGTGCTCACTGCCAAAGAACAGGAAGAAAAATGCCCTCCCCAGGCCCAGGCAGCAGATTTGCAAAATGGAAACCTGAAAAGGCTGAGAGTGTGAGGGGGCTGGCACTGTGGATAATCCTGTGAGCAGGGTTTGCCAGCCAGAGGCACGTCCTCCCCGAGCCCTCACTGCCAGCTTCCTCCACTGCTCACAGAAAGCAATGTCTCTCCTGGCTTGCTCATTTAAAAAGCTCCCTGAAAGGTAAAGAAAGCTGCAGGGGAAGTCAAGCATTTAGGCAAAATGCAGCTGCTTGAAGATGTTACCCCCACAGAAAGCCTGTAATCCCATCCTCACCCTCATCTGATGCTTAGTGACAGCCCATCAAGCATCCCTCTTTATTAAATTCAAGTGTGAACAAAACTAGCAAAGAAATATAGGGTTTAATTAATGTTTGCCTTCACCATAAATGAAAGGGAACTTCAATTTTTTTACTGTATTTTACTAATCAGAGCCATTCAATATCTTGGATGCTAGTAAATTAATTCTGAACTAATGAAGTTAAAGGAGGTCATTTGTTAGAGAAAACTGATTACATATCGAGATCTCCCAGGGACCTAAATGAGAAAATCACTATAATGAAAAAATATTTTAAACGATGCAGGTCAACCAAGTACATCATTAAGGATGCAGGGGGGATGGAAATATTAATGACACCACGACAGGGAAATGCCAAAAGGGAAGTGGGCTGACATAAGTAATCAGAAAGGCATTTACAGTGCTAGCTTGGTTCTTTTTCCCCTTTTAATAATTGAAACACACGAACTTCATTGCTTCCCTCAAATTAGTCACCTGTGTCCAGATATTCCAATGACAGTGCAACAGCAATGCACCAATGTGCATTATGCACATAAATTTATTTGTGTGGTGCATAAACCTTTTTAGTAGTATAAATCACAGTGGCACCTAAGGACCCAGGGTGAAATGTGGGCTGCATTGTATGAGACATGGGGAAAGGCACACAGGGGAAAGGAGGGATCCCTGCTTCCCAGAGGTTTGATTTCAACAAGCAAGCAGCAGTGAAGGGATGGGAGCTTACATGGCACAGCAAGCCAGGACAGTGTTTGAACACAGCCAACTGCAACAGTGGGAGCAGTGCAGCCTGGATGAATAAGGAATACTCCCAGGGACTGGAGCTGTGGTCTGACCAGCCCAGAAATCCCACTGCCTTGGGCTGGGCTCTGGTGTGAGCCTGGCCACTCTCTGCAGCTCTTGCCCCTCTGCTCCTCCAGCACCTCTAACAACTGCAACAGGGACACAGAAAGCACTGCTCTGCCTGCATTCCCTA
This sequence comes from Lepidothrix coronata, assembly GCF_001604755.1. NCBI lineage: Eukaryota > Metazoa > Chordata > Aves > Passeriformes > Pipridae > Lepidothrix > Lepidothrix coronata. Next base: position 1,223,905 of record NW_016690205.1, read on the forward strand.
TATCCACTTCAGACCTGCTGGCTGAAATTAAATGTGTTTAGTTCCATTTTGAACCTGCTGGCATCATGAGACTCTGCAGCCTCCTGGGACAACACCCCCCAGAAGTTCTGTGCCTGCTGTGAGGAACAGCAATGCCTTTCCCCTGTCCCACACTCATCTCCTGATGGTTTCAAAGAGTTCCTCCAGCCAGAAGCAGTGCAAATTCGGTGAGAAACAATTCTGAGTTCACCTAATTCATGACTTTACTAGCTTTGATCATACCTTCCTCAGCAGCAAAGCAACTCCCAGTACTTTGCTCTCAGTGTGCTTCCCGAGGACACCCAGCACTGCGTTGGATTCTGCAGCTGCCACTGCACAGGGATCTCATGATTTCAAAGAGCCATCAGCAATGGCCCTTTCCTAACCAGTGCCAGTTCCAAGCCTGGCATTGTGTGGGCAGGATTTAAACTATTCTTTTTCTTTATGCACCCTGAGAATCCCTGAAACATTCCTTTTACCACGTTCACATCAGCACTGTGGATGTGGCTGAGCCTGGTCCCGCATGGCAAAGCACGTGGTGTTCAACACAGTGGGAGCACCTGGACAGCATCCACACTCAGGTTTGCTGGCTTTTACTGAGCCAGGTTACAGGGTTTCAGGATACTTTCAGGGGGAAAAAAAAAATTAAAAGCAAATGGATGACTGAAGGTAGAAACAAAACAAGGCAGGAGGTGCAAGCGACATCAACCCATGGGGATTGGCAGATGTAACCAGGTAAGGAAATTGCAAAGTTGTATGGTATGGCTATGAAGAAAAAGGGGGAAAAGGAAAAGAAAAAGATATCTCTGCTCAGTAACACAAGGATGGGAGGATCCTCTCATGAATTCAGGAAGGCAGAGGGAATCTAAGGAACGTTAGAGGAGAAATGAATGTATTGCTGAAGGAGAAACAAAGCAGCACCAAGGAAATTAGTTGAAATAATCCTTTATGCAAATTAGTTGAAACAATCCCTTATGAAAAAGGAAGTACTGACACACAGTTTACCAAGATTATCAGAAAGTGGCTTATTCAAAGGAAGGAAGAATCAAAAGTGATCCTGGATTCACTAAATCCACTTTTCAGGATTTCTTCACCAAATTAGGCATAAGACATACACTAGTCCTGCAGAGGAGATGCACACTATTTAAATTGGTACATCAAGCAGTTCTATCACAAAGAGATGTAATTAGATTTGAGGAGCCAATACCTCAAGCAGAGCCTGAAAGAGTGATCAACAGTTTACAGCTTGGAAAACTCCCAAAGCTGGAAGCCAAATCCTTCGGAGCATTTAAACAGAAACTCATCCCCTCATTAAATGGAGCATTTGCTGAAATTCCAGGAAAGGCTAGGATGGAGCTACCACACTAATCCCACACAGGAAAAAGGCAAAGCCATTAATTATTGAGCATTCTTATGATTTATTTCTCTTTTAAATATGGGTATT
>NW_016690205.1:1225376-1359010 GCF_001604755.1 Lepidothrix coronata
AAAAACAGTGCTAAAAGCCAGATGACGAGATGGAGACTGCTTTTTTCAGCAGTAAGCATTTCTGACCTTTTAGTTACCAGTTGTTTAATTGCAATCTCCAGATAAGCAGTAGTAGCAATTGATTTGTGTTCATTAAAACTCTATTGTAGAACCAAGAACTAAAGCTGATGTTTTAGAATGTAAAGACAGCATTTGGCTGAGTTAAGTAACTACATCAGTTAATGTTATGATGATGATTTGGCTTCAAAGTATGTCTTGTATTGAACTGAAAACTAGAATTCCTGTAAGAGCTTCATTAAGCAAATATTCCTCAAGGATGGAATTTGCCATGACCCTTTTTAACTGGTCTTTCAATCAAAGTTTTTTGCCAACTTCAAATGAGAAACCCCAGCACTAACAAAGCAAACATTTAAGACCCAACTCCTACTTCATTATATCTGCATATCTCCATTTATATCCATTATATTGAAATAATATGAAAGTAGGTATTCATTTTAAAAAATTTGGATTTATCAACAATCTGACGCAAACCCCAAAAATCTCCAATCTTAGCATGTGTGTGTAATACCCAGCAGACAGGCCTGGCACAGTCAACTGAAGATGTGTAGTCTGGTACGAGCACACAACAGGAAAAGAAAAGGGCAGTTCTGCCCAGCTGACCCCAGATTACTGACACAGTATAGGAGGTGGGGAGGAGGGTTCATTCCTGCAGGAAAGCAGAAGGCTGGTTTAGGTGAACCCGGAAATGTAGCTGTCACTTTATTGGAACCTGAGAATTAACTTCTGCTGTGTCCTGCTGGTGCTGCTGTGTGAGTGTTGCCCAGGAAATCACTGTCCCATAAGCAGTGTGAAAAAAACAACCCCATAAGCCTAAAGAAATCTGCAATATATTTGCTCTCACCCCAACAGAATTAGTAGGACCAGAAGGATCTGAGTGATGTATTTCTCACTCCACCACCCTGACGTGGAGGACGACATTTATAAAGCAGCTAATTACAGTTTGCATCACAAGTAAGCACTGAAGCTGAGTTCCATTTTACTCAGATGCATAAATTTTCCTCACCTATAAAGCTCAGAGCAGATGTACAGTGGCTGTACGTGGCTGATGTTGCCATTCAACGTGGTTGATCCAGACAGGAAATGAACTGTGCTTTGCCACACTTCATGTGCACATTTTGAAGCAATACATTCTCCATGCCATGTTGAGCAATACTGTTTCCATTCCTAACCATGAAATAACCATATATTTTATATATATATACACACATGTATATACATATTTGGTTTTAATGCACAGACAGACCTAAGCTCCAGTGGTGCAAACCAAAACATGTGTGCTCCTGTGATAGGTGTTCTTCACAGTTTGGTATCAACTCCTCAGTTTCTTAAGACACCCTCACCTTTTGGTCCAGCAGCCCTTGGAATGTACAAATTCCAGCATTTTGGCATGGCCTAAGCTGTGCCTACAGAACTGAGTGCTGGTTGCTGATGGAAATTCCGGCTGCAAACTCAAAATGCATGCACGCTCAACTGGAAGAGGACATCTGTGAAACCTGCTCTGATGATAACTTGAAAAAAAGAGTAAAATTTGTCATCAGTGAAGCACAGGCTTTGGCATAAAAAAATCCCCAATGGATCCATCACTAATATTTAGCAAAATTATTAGCTCAATAATAAAAGGAAATCATTACCAAGAAGGGTGTTTCTGAAGAAACCAACTGACACTTGCTATTGGGGAATTCCTCATTACCATTTAGCACGAGATCTTCTTGCAAAGCTTATTTCTCAAGGATATAGAACAAGAATGAAATTGAAGAGATTTATTATTAAGACATAATTTCCATTCAAGGCTGCTTACAGGGTTTCAGCCCCACTGACAGCTGGCAGCAGATCTTTGTTCAGCAGAATTCAAGGGAACTGCAGCACTGTTTCACAGCAAACATTTCTACCTCACATCCAGACAATACATGACATCATACCACGAGAGGTTGAAGTAAGTCTGGTAGAAAACCAACCCTAACCACTGTTTCCTACAGCTGTTAACTGTGGCATGGTAATGAAAGCAGGGGGTTTTGCACCACCCAAAAATATTGCAGCCTCTTGGCTGTGACAGAAGAGTGTGGCTAAAATGAAAGCAATTGACTTCACACCAGTCTAATCTTGGTGTAATTAGGGGATCCCTGCCAAATAGGCAGCATATACTTGGTCCAAAATCTCAATGCAAATCTGTGTGTGTGTGTGTCTATATGTGTTGAATTATTAAATTCAGAAACCCATAGCAACATCTATGATAATACACACTGCTGCTATTATTATACACAAGAAGCTCTAAAGTCACTTTTAATCAAAAGAGATCCTTTTAAATCTATACCTGGTTTTAGTGACATTACTGTTAATGCAGCTGATGAAATATTAAGCATGCAATTACTGTACATGGTCTATAAATGGCTTTCCTGACATTCAGACTATATAGAAGGCTGTGTCAAAACGAGAAGGAAGATATTTTTCTCCCGAGTATCTTTTTCCCAGAGAGGGATTCAGGATTAGGTTGAAAGCATTTCACTCAGAAGAGATGAGAGCCCCAACCAAACTAGTTACAAAGAAAAAACAAACAAACAATTAAAAAAACCCAAAAGACTGGAGGAGAGACACCAGCAGAACCCCCAGTTGCTGCCCTGTGCGTAGGTGGGGCAGCTGTGCTCAGGCTCCACACCCCGGGTTCTCATCTGGTGCATGTTGGATCACCCACAAGAGGAAGGGAGAGAAGCAATCATCTTAAGAAAGCTTGTTACAGCCTTACAAGCACAAGGCACATACAAAAACTGTGAGATAAGGGTCACTTCATGCTCATTTTTCTATGGAAACCTCATTCAGAAATGAGAGATGGCAGCAGTTCGTGCTCTACCTGGTGTAAAAAGGGAGGTTCATTTTGCAGGCATCCTATTGCCACCCCATTTTTGAAGCTGCAGCCATAGCCAGTATTGACTGATAGTGTCTAATGGTCTGATATGGATGTGCAAGCATGAATGTATCTACACAGACAGGTGTCAAAAGTGCACTGACACGAACATTTGGACAGCTCTAATATCTATCTGTCAAGTACACAAGGCTCCAGTGAAACACAATGCAACCAAAATATAACTCCTCCCTGCAAGCAGCAGTCACCCCACCGTATGCATCAGCATGACTAACCATTATTGGCACTAATAGGTAGGAGCCCTACAAAAACAGTTTCACTGCAGGACATTTATAAGCCTTTGTGATTAGCCCATTAGAAACCCATCACATCGTTGCTGATTGCTGTGGTTATGGGCAGTCTGCTCATTACTGAAACAACACACACGAGAACAACAAAAAAAGAATAGGTGGGTTTACTATCACAGGGACAAATGTTGCTGCTTCTTTACACACAGCATCCTTCCTCTTGGACTTTATCAGCAGCTGCTCCAAACTGAGGGAGAAGTCTCCTATTCTGGGGCACTGCTGTCTGATCTCCCCACGATTCTTCACCTATGAAATGAAAGACACTTGCTGCCAGATTGGGGAATCCTTGTATTTCAACACTCATTCTTAGTAGTTTTAGTGTTGTGCCAGAAACCCTCATTCTCCCTGGACCTGAAGCTCTTTATCTCATTCCTGGCTCCTGTAGCACAATTTTCTTTCAGAAAGAGCATCATCAGTCCCCTTGTATTATACAGAAGCCTTTTCAGGAACAGGCATAGCTGGAAGTATCCCAACAGCTGGTATTTATCCAGGAGACTGATAATTGTATGCAACACGGGCCTCAAAAAATTATTAGTGCAGTAGAGACATCTCCTGCTTTATAATGATGTGATATATAAGAGGAGGTCAGGTTAAATGCAACAGTCCCTTCTGGACTTAAACACTATGAGTTTATGAAAAGATCATTTGTTTTATTCAGTGTCTCATAACTAAATGATTATGCTCACCCTTCCTCCCAGTACATCACAATTGGTGACAGATGCACAAAATAATACTGCTCCAGACAGAATGAAAGATAAAATGCTCAAAAGAGGGGAAAAAAAATCATCTACAGCATTTAGATATTACTACCAGGAGGCACAAAGATATAACTCATAACAGCAACATCTGCATCAAAACAGATGCATTTTCAAAATAGCAATAAAAAATTACCCAGCTGATGCAGTGTCTGATATATTTCTGGTATATTGCATTATTTCCATGCAGCTGGAGTTCTGCACTCAATACCCTAGTCCTCTGGATCTGGAAAGAGGTTCTTTGTTCCCTTACGAGCTTGGATCTGGGATACTGGGTGTTAACCTAAATATTTAAACTAGTTGTTAATCTATTCTACTAAACAGTCTTGCTGGACATATTCCAAAATAAAATAAAATGCTTTGTGCTGTAATGAAAGAATTACTGCTATTAAAAGATTTAGTCCTAAATACAACACAGCACATTTCTTTATACATCAAGCAAGGTCTGAAGGGCTGCTATTTTTATCAGGGTTGTATTTTACAGATAAGCATTAAGAGCAGATTACAGGATTGGTTCACACCAGGTTTCCCCACTGCACAAAGGTAGAGCTTTGCAGTACCAGCAAAGCTAGACACTTCCTAGCTGAAAGTACTGCAGTTTTGAATATCATTAACATATTTTCATCCTTGTCTCCCTGATTAGCCTTTCCACGGTACCAACTTTCCCTGTTGCTTGGACAGGTTCACTGGCAACCCAGGGAAAGGTCTGTGACAGAAATCACAGAGGATGGGCATGCCCATGACAATCAGATAAGGCAGGGAATATGGGACGCTAGGAAGGATGAATGGAGTGGTTTGAAAATATTTGCAAGCACCTCCTTCAGTCTCACTAGAAAATAATTGTTGTGGCGGTTCAGAGCTATTTGGGAACAAAATACATTTAAATGAAAGTGAAAAGGAGAAAAAATTATATTCACAAAGCTAAGGATTCAGGTAAGAGCCACTGGCCCATGTAGAGAACAGACACCAGAAAGCAGCAAAGAAATGAAGGGAAAGAAAGCACTGGATGGGTGGCAGGAAATAATCAAAAAGGATTGGGAGACAGGAGTCTGGTTTTATGAAGAAAGCACTGAGGGATACAAGAACAAGCCCAGAGAAAGCCACTGTTGAATATTTAAGAGCAGAGATTGATGGACTGACGAAGGATCCAGATGGATGCAAAAGGAAAAATTCCTCAGATGTCACTTCAGAAAGGAGATACACAGCTGAGAGCAGGTGAACATGCACTACAGGGGAGAGGATGGGATTAGTCCTGATTCCTTCTGCAATCTGCATTTTTATAGCAGCAGTGGAATCCTGGGCTGTAAATATGGCTCTGAAGCAAGACACAAACAGGCTTGTGCTTATAGTGATGTTTTTCAGGACATCTCCCTTTGATACAGTCTTGTTACCTCCTCCCCAGAGCAGCAGGAATGATGCCTATAGAGGCAGCTGAAGGCATTTTTACTGTTCTTCCTCCCTGCTCTGCCCTAGATGAGGTCCAGCAGAAGCAGTGACAGTGACCTGCACTGGGGACACTGTCAGGTTTGCTCAGCTGGCCCTGAAGAAAAGACTTTTGTTAGGGACCTGTAGAATGCACTGGTGACAAATTAAAAGGGAATTACTCTAAACTGCTTCCTCAAAGAGAAAGGATAAAATTGTCCATCAACTGAAACTAAAAAGCAGGTGAGTAATTGGAGGAGATGAGTGTTAGACTTAATCCACCATCTTTCATATTCCAGAGGTTATAGGGGTTATTTCTCTTCAGGTGAGAGGAACAGGCTTGTGCTGAAGCACCAGCTCATAATTCTGAAATAGTGCTTTTGAATCCTGGCTTTGCTGTGTGGTACTCCCAGAGCAGTGAACATAATTCATCTCGACCTGTGCTTCATCTTCCACATGCAAAAATAAAACACTTGCCCATTTACATAGCAGGGCTCTGGGAGGAGACTGGACACCACAGCAGGGTTGGGCTCAAGAGTCTGATGTCCAGGTTGACAGAAAGTCAAGTGAAGGATGGATGTAAAAAGCAGTAGCCCTATTTGGGTGTGTCAGAGTCAGTGCTAAAATTTTTCATCTCAATGTCAATGCCACAAAAACTTTTGTCACCAAGCCAAAGCTTTTGATTTTGGAGCACCTGACAGAGTCGGAAGGGCAGTTCCAACAGAGCAGTTGGAAAAGCAGTTCCACAATTGAAACAGTTTTACCCCTCCTCATCCATCCCTTCCCAAACAGGTTTTGAAGAGAAACACTGTTTCTACAACAGGGAAAGCTTGTGCCTGCTGCTAATAAATTCAGATCCCATATCACAAATGGCCACCAGTTCATAGATTCACTAAAGACATAAATAGAAATCAAACACAAAAACACGAGCCAGGGATCACTGGTTCAGCAGAATCACTGCAGAAATGGAGGTTATTCCAGATCAACAGAATCTGAATTGCCACTGTCACAGGGCACACACAAGGTTGATCCTGCTCTGGGATGCACTGGCAGATGTGTTACATGTGAGACATGGGAGATGAACATTCTGCTCTACACAGAGGTGAGAGGTCTCAGCTGGAATACTGCCAATAGATTTGTGCATCGCACTAAGAAAAATGTAGAGAATTTGGAGATAGTTCAGAGAAGACCAACAATAATCATAAGAAGTACAGACAAGCACAATTTACAAGGAAAGTGAAACAACTGGGCTAATTTTCACTATAGAAGCAGAGTCAGGCATTGCCTGACTGTAAAGCAAACTGGGTGTCAGTCTCTAAATAGGTAAAAGCAGAACATAATTGATAAAAAGACTAGATAAATATCATCCCAGGCTAGATAGACCTGTTTCTGCCATGGAGCAGGGGGAGGGACTAGGTCTTGACTGTTTAAGTGCACTCCAAGCTTAAATATAGCAACATGTATCATAGAATGTACCAGTGAAGTGTCTTATTTATTAAATACTGTGAAACATCATAAAGTAAATCTCAAAGCTAATAATACTCTGAAAAAAACCCTGCCAAGACAATGCCTGCATGTTGGGCACAGGTATTAGGACATAAATAGGACATGGCTTGATAAAGCAGCAAAATCAATGGCACTCAAAAATACTGTTGGTCTCAGCCATTGAATTTCTTGTAAACACATTTAATGACTGATTCAGTAATCAATCCTGGATTCATCCAATGAAACTGTAGCCAGGAATATGCATGTTGACCACAAGGAAAGTTGCTAAATCCCATTCAGCTAATAATGCTTTCTAGCTTGAAGCTTGATACCTTTATAAAATTTCAGCTGGCAGAGCAGCAGATGATATTCCTACTTTCCATGCAAATGCATAATCCTTTTCTGAAGGCTACTAAGCTCTTTGCCACCAAAATCAGTGGAACTCGGGCTGTTTACATCGGATCCACGAAAGGCTTTGAAGATGAAAAGAGCTGTGCAAGTGCTAAGTGTAGCTATTTTGGCATGGAATCTAGACCAGAAACACAGGCTGTTACACACAGGTCCTATTGTTTCCTGTCATCTTGAAAGTCATCTTTATCAGCATAAAGGCAGAAGCCAGCAAAACCCAGACGATAAAAAAAGACTGGGGGGGGAAAAAAATCATTTTCCAAGGATCCTGTCAGAGGCACTCTGAGCAGGGGTGCAGTAAAATTGACTTTGTGTCCATCACTAATCCTTTCTTCTATCAACTCTTTTTTAAAAATAATTATTTTTATTTGGTCTGACCTGGTTTCTGGTCAGTCACTAGGTCAGGATTTGGGGGACTCCCCAGCAACATCAGTTTCTTCAGATGAACAGGAGAGGAGTAAAGAACTGAGGTGAAAAGGCTGGTTGTGAAGAACAGCTCAAGGTGAGCAAGAAAAATATGAATAAAAAGAGTGTTTTGAAGGACCAGAACACAGCAGACGAAAGAGTCCCAGAGAAGCTTCCTGGCACACACAGAAGTGAGCAGGTGCAAAGGCTTTTTCTGTTGCCTTTGGGCTTTTTCTGTTGTTGTTTTGGGGGGGTTTTTTTGTTTATTTGTTTTGAGGTCTCAAGGTCTTGGAAAAAAGTTCAAAAGAGAAAAAGGTAAAAAACAATGTCATTGGAAACACATGCTACAGGCATGTAGGGAATTTACAGCTCAAGTACTGTACAAACCAACCCCTCGAGTATGTAAATAAAAACAGAGTAAACAATGAAAAGAAAGAAAGGCGTCAACTGAAAAAAATACCTGCAGATAAACAGATTGGGTTTAGGGAAGGACTCAGGATAAACATACCAACATACTATTTTAAAACAGATCTTGGAGAAGTCCACAGGACCCAACTGAACCTGCTGTAATAATTTCATAAAATCTGAGCAGGCTCTGACAGCATCACACAGAAAGATGGGGAATTCTGTGAATTTTGACATCCCAAGAGATTGATCAAGCTGACAGAAAACATTTACAGCAAGCCATCACGTGTGGCAACAGCAGACAAGATGATGAAGGAATGGTTAAGGATGACTACAGCAGTCAGACAAGGATGCAGGCTATGTCCACATTTATTTCTGCTGGTGGCTGAAGCTACAAGGCTTTAGCCCAACAACAGCTTTAGTCTGGAAAGAAGAAACAGCAAAAACTGGTCTGTATGAAAAGGCTGCTGATCCATAAGTAAAACTGAGCTCATGCCATGGATCACAGGAACTTACACAGGATAACTGAAAAAGTAAACAAAAGACCATGAAAGTCAACCTAGGAATTATTAGAGGACAACCAAAGACAAGGCTGTATGTTCAGGTATCCTGACCATGCAGGCTCTGAGGGTTCCAATGGGGGAATGGGAATCGTAAAGATGTTGGAAAGAGAAGGATCGGGTTGTTACTGACTACAAATGAATGAGGAATATTAGAAGATCCATGAGGTTCAAGGCTTTTTTTTTTTTACAAAATTCTTAACTGAAGCAAATCAGCAACTTGGATTATGAGGAAAGCAAGTGAAGAAAAGTCATTGGCAGCAGAAATTGTCTCAGGTAAATGGTAATGAAACACGTGGAACAACAAGGTCTAACGACACCAAGAGGTAGAATGTCTTATTTCATTTCTGCAGTTGCCTTGAGTTAACAGACAAGTTTCAATTCCAGGTTTGTGGAGCACAGAGGAAAGCAAACCAGCCAAGCAACATCTAACTTCAGCTTTCCAGTGGATAAAATAAAATGTAGTGTCATAGAAATATGGACTTAAACCAAAGCCCCCCTGAGGCCAGAAATGCTCATCACACCCCAGACCCAGGAGGAGCACAGAGGATCTGCTGTTCTAAAAGAACTGACCACATTAGTCACTCATGGATTCAGAGTATTGCTCAGAAAAGCAGCCTCTGTGCATTTACACAGCCTATATCATTTCCCATCTTATATTTGGTCACCTTATGTAGTGGGTCAGGAGAATTCCTCCAACAGCAGAAGGCCAAGGAATTCAGCACAGATGTCTGCAACTGCTGGAAGTACAGATCTAGTTTTTCTATGATTTACTTCCTCTTCTCCATGTACCTTTGGAATCTTCACAGAGAGCATTCAGAAGGCTCAGGATTTCTGCTTCTGAGGGTGCAATGCTTTCCTCACCCTCCTCACCCCCTCATGTATTTGCAGGCTGCACAGGGGGATGGGGTACAAGGGACCCAATGTCACCCTGCTTTGTGTCTGTCCTAGATCCCCATCTCAGAAAGATGCAAAGGGCTGCCCTGGACCCACACCTCCTTACAACTCCTGCTAAAACCAAATAGAACAGGGGGGAGAGCACACTGCAAAGCAAAGGCTTGCTGCTAAGGCGAATTTCCAAACACGGTGTGAGTCACTTAGAGGAAGTTTCTATGTGCTTCCATCTTCCAGCTCAAATACTGTAATTAAATTATCTTAAGTACTGACTGGAAAAAGCTTTATTATTGCAATAGCTAGGTCTGCAGGTGAATCATGTTGCCATTATACAGCACAGGTGCTTTATCACAGAAGTCACCCAATTGCCTTTTAGGACAGGTGGCATTTACTAGAGAAAACCCCACAATTTTAATGTCTGTCTAAGTAGAAGATGCAATCCCAGATGTTGTCTGTTCTCATAAAAAGGCAACTTTTAAAGGGGAGAGACAGACTGCAAAGCTGTTTGACACTAGTGATTAAATCTCAAGAATTTAAGTCTGTATTGCTTTACAGAAAGAGATGAAAAACCTAGCAGACCATTACCAACACCTTTTGCAGACTGAATTAGTGTTGTTCACAGTAAGATTTTCCTTCAGCACAAGTGAAGAAGGGGCTATGTGTGATCAAAGATGTGGCCATACCACTGCCACAGAATATGCCATAATACATAAAAAATAATACAGAAAAAAACAATACATAATACAGAAAAAAGCAATAAAGGCAACACGCAGAACTATGCATTCCATTTAATCAAACATTTCTGGAGGAGGTTCTGAACCAGGCTCTGCTTCCATGACATCAGTAAAAGCAATAGAATTTTCAGAATGACTCAGCAACCAGTTTGTTGGGATCTTCTGTTTTTCTGGCCAAATTAACCCAAAAGAAGTTGCTGAGTATTGAGCACTTTTAAAAATATTGTTAAGAGATCAGAATGCTTCTCTCACACCCCTTTAAGAGGACAAGGCTATTGCATCCATTGTTATAAAGGGCCATATGGGACAGTCCCTGCAGAGAGAAGTTTTTTGGCTAGCAGTACTGAACTTCAGACAAGTCAACTGAGCCCTCACAGTGTCAGTGAGGGTTAATAAATGCTGTGGTAGGTCAAGTGTGGATTTTTTTCCCCTTGCTTCACCAAAGAAGACACAGGAGGAAAGACAACCCTTGGTGTTCTGATCTCTGAACCCATGTTTGTTCTCATGCAATGGTACTTATGACTGTTCTTTCTTTTTCTCTAGAGAACTGCTATTATCAAACCAGAGCAAGAACAAGTCATGTACAAAAAAAAAAGTTCCTTAAAAAGGCAAGAATTAACCACCCTTGGAAAAACAATAAGAGAGGAATGTGAATAACACAGCATTTCCTGTGGCTTGTATACTTATCTCATACCATAACGATCAAGTGGCTTACTTGTCTCTACCCGTTACAAAAGGGATTCTTTGCATTTTCACGTGGTTCTGCTCTACAACCAACCACACGGTTTTACTACTTTGTCTTAGCTATTTTGGTGCTTAGATACTCAAATCCTTCCCCTCCCCTTCCCCCCACTAAGTAAATTTTCCAGGCTAAAGTTCAAAGTAAATTCCAATGTGATTATATAAACACATGCATACTGTAGATTGACATCATACAAAGCTATTCTTTGTTGCTGGATTTTTTTTTTCTTTTTAGTTTGCAACAACTTCGGCATGCCTGGCTTGCTTCCCTAAAATAGTAGCTTATTACACCCTACTGAATAAGATAACACCGTATTTATTCCTCTGGCAGTTTGGATTTCACAGGGGGGAAAAAAGCTCATAATTTAATTCATAAAAATAGACTTACAGAGGAAAAATAAAAGTAACAGACCTTATGAATCTCCCTGTTTATTAACGCATGTGATTAGTGGAGTGCAGAGCAGGCAGGGTTATGTGTTTCAGTCCATCATGACTGTGGAATTGAACTGTAAATGGTACCTAGTGCAGTCAAGTGAGACCGACACCACGCCGAGAGTTAATGGAAATGGGGAGAGCTTTTCTTTTTAACAAAGTACTCCAGCAATTATCCCAGCACACCCACAGCGAAACGAGATAAAGTTAGTCTGTGCATTACAAAGGCTGTTAACTGCAAAATAAATTCACTGACAGCCATTGGGAACCCTTAGTTCCTTTTTCCTGCACCTATTAGCCAAAAGTGACACGCGGTGCATAATAAACAGCCAGCCAGTTGTGGGGTGGGATGCTCGTTATGGGATGCACTGGCTGGCAGCCACTTGCTGGAGGCTGTAGACACTGCTTAGCCCAGAACACAAAAAACTAGTTCAAGAAAGGGGTGCCCTGCATTGTCACAATCACCTGAACAGAGGTGGGGCTTGGGGAGCCATGGGGAGCAGCCTTGTTCTGCCCCTCTGCAACACCGAGTGCTTCTGACAGCCCTGCTCTGCTGCCAGGGCTTTGCACTGACATTAACCTTTTACTGTAGTAATAAAAACACATTAGAGCTCCTTCCCGGCCTCACCTTTCCCATCACTCCCCTGTCTGACTGCAGCCCCAAGGAGTGAAGGTCATGTTTGAGGCTTAGCCTGTTCCAGCTGTTCCACTGAACCCCAGGGACAAAGGGGATGAAGGGCAAGTCCCCCTTGCCCTCTAAAACACACCCTCATCCAACTGCTTCATAAGGATCCCCTTCCTCCAGCCCAGCTGCTCCCCACAGCAGTGTGGCCACAGCAGCGTGTCCGATGGTGGATGTGGATCTCCTGGGGCAGAAGTTGGTGGATCTCCTGGGGCAGAAGTTGGTGGATCTCCTGGGGCAGAGGTTGGTGGGTATGGATCTCCTGGGGCAGAGCTGCCCCCTGTGCATGCTCAGGCACAACGCCCTGCCCAGCTGTTTGCAGCCCCTCACCCCCCCCTCCAAAGGGGAGCTTTGCTGGATGAACTGTGAAAACACAACCCCTCTGTCAGTGGGGAACCTGAAAGGAGCCTCACTTCCTAAGCAGAAAAGCTCAGGCAGACACCAGGAGAGAAAGGTTGTCCATGAAGAAAGTATTTATCAGTGATTGCAATGGTTTTCTACAGATTTTCCATTTAAGGGAAAAATCCTTTCCTTTCAGAAGGGCATTGGAAAGCACCACTGGCATGTTACGGGTTACATACCAGAGGAGACCTGCCCCGTTATTTCATGAGAAGCCCACTAGAGAACCTGATATAGGAATGATGTTAAAATGTTTTGAAAAAGCAAAAAATTCCAATATCTATTGCAACTTGTGTTTTACAGAGTCCTTTATCACCAGCGAGGACCGTGCTTGGGCCTCTTTGATATATCTTGTGATAGCAGCACACTATTTGCTTTTTATCATGCTATTTTGAGAGTATCTCAAATGCAAACCTGCATCAAATACAGCACATTGACCCAAAGTCAAGCCATGTTTTATGTAATACCCATGACATCTCTTACTCCTCTGGCAATACAATCTAGTTCCTATTTGCATTTCCAGTGCAGATAAAAGCAAGAGCTATTTACTCACAGCTCTTCCCTTGCTATTCCTGGTCTCTGTGCTGAAGCATCACTCTTTTCAGCAGGTGCATTGACTTCGCTGTCTCTTCTGCAGCTCATTGTCATGGTTTGTTGCTGTTTGCCTCAGTTACACAACCTCTGAAAGCACCTCTCCTTTTCAGGGAGGTATGATTTGAAGATCTGTATCTTTTGGCCTCACAGCTATTATTCATGGCTGTCAGTCAGAAAACAGAAACTGAAATCACAATAACCAATGCTCTCCTCTGTAGCAGACCTGTCACTGTCACTTTTTCCTGACTTTTATACAATGTAATCAAAATTTATTTTATTTTCCTTACTCATGTGTCCTATACAAGCATCCTAGACAGCCCTGGCACAGCTGCATCACAAACCAACGCACCCTCCATCCCCTCCACAACCCTAATCCCATCCCCAGCAAACAAGAGCCTGTTAACTCCAGAAAGTGCTCTGATTTCAGCCCTCCTGAGCCACACACAGGCAAAGCTGCCCTCACACAGATCCTCACTGCCAAGGAGGATTGCAACAACAGTTGAGCCATGAAGCCAACCCGGACCCTGGGGCAGTCACTGCTCCGTCCTGCCCGGAGCTGCAGATGCAGCGTGCGGGCTCCTCTCCCTGCCCGCGGCATTTCCATTTCCCTGCACGTCTGTCAGATCCTTTCCACGGTGCTTTTCCTTTCCTGTGCAGTGGAGCAAGATGTCAGCTTTCTATTTTCTGCACCGTGTGTGCTCCAGATCTAACGCTGTGCTTAAGATGCTATCAAGTAGCCAAATGTGACACGATTTCAAGGTTGGCCTCAAGGTGGTTAACTCTGGGAGTCAGCCTTTCAATCACCATCAGATACCAATCAAACAAAAATAGATGAGGGCTGACAGCAGGCTGGCCTTATTAGACTGTCTATTTCCAGCTGGTTCAGTTCAGGATGTTTTTATCAAGTGAGTCTCCAGCTCACCTCACTAGTATGCAAGGAAGGCAGGAGTGGAAATGATTGTACAAAAATGGAATAGTATGTGATTTATAGCTGAAGGAAAACCAAGACAATGGTTTCCCCTGATTTACTGGATGTGTTGTGCCTTGAACATCACCATAAGACAAAGCAAATCTCAAAGATAAAATCCATCTGAGGGGGGAGAGGGGACCCACAGCTGTGAAGTCATCATTTCAAGGTACAGCTTTTCTCCCTCTCCCTGCTTAAACATTACATCAAAATTATCGTGAACCTGCAGCTACCCAAATGGCACTCGTGTCCTCATGCCCTGCACAAAGTTCACTATTCACTTCAAAGGAACAGAAAGATACTGAGAATTTTTACCTTCAGTTGGCCATGCTGATAGAGATCAGGGAGATTTGTAGACTTTGATCATCCCTCATTTAATTAAAGTCAGATGAAGCCCAGTTGAAGGGTGAGGTTTCAGCTTCAGCAGGGGACTCTGTGGCCCAGTAGAGTTTTCACCAGCCTTTCATCTCTTCCCATCATCCCTACCCTGACCCAGCTGATGTCAAACTGCTCTGATCAGATCCTGGTGAAGAACTGCCTTTTTATGTGTGATGGGGACTTCCTGTGAGTGTCACACAGGCATCTCACATGAAGGAGCTACACTGCTGTTTGCCATTCTAGCCTCAAAATACATGTTTTAAAAAGACTTTGACTGCTCTACAATTCAATAAGGACCACAGCCAGAGCTCTTTAAATGCAGGGACACATTTTGGATCAAGGTCTGGTATAGGCTCCAGTCTTTTACTGACAGTGCTAATTTTTGCACCTGTAAGGAATTAAAGTGGTGATTACGAGTGTAGCTGACCTGAGGACAAATGAGAGGATAAATGAGAAGTTTTAGTTTCTCATTAAATGCTGGTGATCAGCTTTCATAAATTCATCATTTCACCTGAACACATTTTAGACAATTCTAACACTGTTCTCCAAGATGTTGTCTCCATGTGTTATGTCCTGCTTGTTTGTCCCACATTTCATCAGAGATAAATGTGGTGTCACAAGGCAGGATTGTTGAAGCACCCAAAGCATAACACCTGATTACAATATTTACTTGAGAAAAAACCCAACAGCAACCATAGGCCCCATGCAAAGCCCTGAGACCACAGAAAGCTCTGCACAAATCGGCCTCTTTGCTCTGGCTGTTTGTGCAAAACCCCATTAATTCAGGGGGACCTTCTCACACCAAGCTCCTTCTGGGCACACAAGATCCACATCTCATATGCAGTGCCCTCATTCTTTAGTGGAGGAGCACAACCTGCTGCTGGGGCTACCAAACCACACCAAACATCATGGCTGGGGCTGAAAATCCACCCTTATGGTCCAGACCAATTTATCTTCCCTCTTGAGAGCTTGGTGACATGGTCCCAGCAGGCTTTAACAGCTCACAGGGGTGAGGGGGGCCTGGGGTGAGAAGGACACTTGTCTTGCAGGAGTGACAAGCCAAATAGTACTCAGGTGCCTCAGGATTTCCAGACAATTACAAGGGAAAACAGGAGCACCTCACCACTGACTCCACACAAAGTCAAGGCTCCTGTTGAAGGTTCCAAAATCACCTGTCTGAGGTCTGAAGACCGTGTGTCACTAGGATATGTGTAAGTGCTCTTCCAACTAGTGGGATTTGGACCTAAATTTGCTTATGATCTGACAACCAGCCCTTCCTTCCAGGGGCAGGACCTTAGATCTTCCCCAAAGTGGGTGCATTGGGGGGAGTTAAATGTCACCATCTCCCTTTGGCTGATTAAGCTCTGTTTTTCTCCCCCTGATGCAATTGTGAGGGTGCACCGTGCTGATCAGGCACACGTTTTGCACAAAATGTCACGCATGTTTATTATTAGATTAAGCTGCAGTAGGTTTAATTTTAGATCTTTTGATTCAAGTGGTGCAATGAAGATTAAATGTTAGGCATTATTAAAGATGCAGATGTGGGTATATTGAATTATAAACTTCATTAAGTGCGATGTCCTAGACAGGCTTCTGAGATAAGCTACAAAGGACTTCCTCATTTCATACCAAAGTTATTAAAATATTAGAAGGTAAATCTAATCATAAAAATATTGTGATAGAATGAAACTGATACTTTAAAAGTGTTATTACAAAAGACTGTATTTCTTTCATGTATAATTACTTCCTTCTCAGTTCAGATTGCTGGACTGATGTTAAAATGCAAGTATTTTTTCCTCTTTTGAGCACACATAAAAAGTAAGTACAATGGAGCCAAATTTTGTCACTGTTTTCAGTGCTGAGCCTTGAAAAATCCTCCTCCTCATTGTCAAGCTTTTAGCTCTCATCAAGATTAAAGTTATCCACTCATGATTATATCTGGTAGCAAGGCCATCCCATCTTGCAAGGATGAGTGGTCGAGACACAGTATCACAGGAAATATATGACAAGATTTTGGAACGTCTGAGGTGGCTAAATTTAGACATGAGACCAACAGCATGGAACAGGGCAGAGATTCATGAAAAAATAAAGGCACACAGAGAGGATTCTCAGATACTCTCATCAACTCTTTTAACATCACTCAATTGCTAGAGCTTTCTCCTCTGTTGCAGAAAAGTAGGGGGTACAAAGGGAAATTAGAAAGGGCAAAAGGAAAAAAGTTTCAAGTTAGTGCAACAATTTTATTTTATTAAGGGTATCATGTACTTGGGGGACTCATTGCTATGAGATGTGGAGGTGTTCCCTGTCATCCCACTTCAAAAGATCCCCTATTGACACAGATAATTACAATTTCACCATGTCATTGGCGAGGACAAATGATGTATAAGATATATTTCTGGCTTAGACCATCAGCCAACCAGTGACTCTCAGGTGGGGGGGAAAACTCTCCTGCAGGAATTTCATGATTGCACAGCCAAGTCTTTCCCTCAAGAGGGTTTTGCTCTGGCTTTTACTACCAGGACCAAGATACTGCTCTAAACCCAGCAGGGCAATTGCAGCTCTTTCACCCCATGGGCAGGTACAAACAGTTTCAGACTGCATCAGGACTTTCACAGATGTTTTCAAAACCTGCTGGAAATTCACGTCCAGGTTCTGGAGCTCTCACCACTTCTGCTAATTCCCCCCATTGCAAGGCAGGGCTGAGCTCTGCTAAAACCAGTGCCTGATTCTCGGATGGACTGTTTCTACCCCCAGTTTAAAGGACATCGACTGCTTGTCCTATTCTGGATCACCTTCAGAAAAAGTCCATAAAATCCTGCAATTCAATATGAAGGTTTTCTTAGCAGGGCTTTCTTCTCTTTCCCCATTAAACTGAGACAACTCTTTGACTGCACCAGATAAAGGCCACTCTAATACATTGAAAATGTAGGGATAGCAATTCTACTTCTCATTTGCTAAACAACTGTATTTGTAAAGTAATGTAAGGATTTAAGAGCATCTTCTGTAGATGCATTATGTCAAATGAATGAAGTGACCACAATGGATTTGATCCATGATAAGATATTTGAATTTGCTTGTTTGCAAGAGCTGCTAGATCAGATAACCTGATTTGTCTCTCAGGGTACAGAGCAGGCCTCTTTTCAGATAAAGCTGGAGAAGAAAGTACCAATTGATTTGGCTGCATTATATTTTACATTAGATGTTTCTTTTGGGATTCTTGTAAAAGCTGGCATTTATTTATAGCTGTCTGTCATTGACTGGAGGCACTTGATGTCAAAAATGGCAAGATAAAAAAGCTTGTTTTACAAATAAATCTTTAGGAGCAAAGCTATAGCAATGATTTTTGTAAGGTAGGCAATCACATTCTAGTGGGTTATGGTTTGAATATTGCAGCTATTATGAGAATTTGAAAATAAAACATGAAATACCTCACTGCCAGTAGCAAGGGAATTGAGGAACAGGGAAAGCAAGACTTGGAACAGAATATCCAAATTTTTATTACACTTTTCCAATTGAGAGTTACAAATTCTCCTGCTTCCTATAAGCTGCTTTTCTGTGTGAGAGGCAAAATGATTGTAGGAAGGAGTTTCTCCTTTACTTACACTAAATTATATTTAGCACTATTTTCTGTATTGAGCAGAATAAAACAACAGGATTTAAAGGGAAATATTAGATTACTTGGGAAGGTTTCTGAGAAACAGCATGGTTGGATATTTTTATCTTCATTTCCTTGTCTTTTGCAATTTTAATTTGAGAAAATGCACATACAGTGAAAAGTTCAGTTAAATATTTCATCGTTAGTGCATGCTTCAGAAAGAAAAAAAATAATACTCTAAAGATCAGTTTTTCTGTATTTGTTTTGGTGGGTAATTTGTTAGTGTAAATGGAAAAAAAAATCAAGATTCCTACTGAGGGCAGATGCTCTGAAAGAAGACAAAAAATAAAAAAGCACCAAAATGAATTCGGATACTGGAAACAGAACTACTAAATAAAATACACAAATGGAGGAGTCAGGACTGTTGCCTTTTCTTCTGCTCTATAAACACAGGCCTCCAGAACTTAGATTGCTTCTGAAGCTGGAAGTAATAGCAGCTCCTGCATCCTTGTTTTGAGTAAAACCAGCCATGACAACATGATCTCTCGCACAGCCTGTACTTTTTAGCACATGGACAACTGTAGGATGACTCACCACGCTTTTAATTGCAGCTTTGATCATTAAATCTTTTTCGAATTACTGAAGACTCTATTTCCGCTTTTCAGTTACAAAAACCATCAGAAAAGGATTTGAGGTTTCAGGTCAGAAAGTTCAGCTTTCTTTTTAAAATCCCAGCCTTGCTGAGCGAGTACCCATAAAGTGCTGCTCACACCAAGACAGATTACACCAGACCAGCCTTCTTAGCCTTGAGCACCCTGTGTTGGCATCCACCTCTTTATCTTGTCTGCCTTTTCCAGGCCAGAATCTTTGTTGCTTTGATAACCTGCTAAAAGCACTGATGCTTTCACTGTAGTTGGCCTGCTTCTGGCACTGATCACTCCTTTCACATTAATGAGATGCTCTTCATATTGTTCAGTGAGATGTTACACTCAATAGCCAAGGAAGGCACCACTAGATGGCTCAAGGGACTGGTAGGCTGCTCCTGCTTCCCAGAGGTCCCCGGGCAGGGTGCTGGGTGGGGGCCACCACAAACAGGGTCCTCCAAGCCCAACCTGCCTTGGCCACAGAGGAGCCGCTTGGGCAGCACAAGGCAGGACTCAGCTTTGCCCTGTTTGGAGTAGCCACCCATCAGCAGGGTCCCTGTGGCACCACACACTGACACCCCTCCTCAGACACAGCCAGCTTCCCCACCATCACACCCCTCCTCAGACACAGCTTCCCACCATCACACCCCTCCGCAGACACAGCCACCTTCCCACCATCACACCCTCCTCAGACACAGCCAGCCTCCCCACCATCACACCCCCTCTAAGACACAGCTTCCCACCATCACACCCTCCTCAGACACAGCCTGCCCACCATCACACCCCTCCTCAGACACAGCCTCCCCACCATCACACCCTCCTCAGACACAGCCTCCCCACCATCACACCCCCTCTAAGACACAGCTTCCCACCATCACACCCCTCCTCAGACACAGCCTGCCCACCATCACACCCCTCCTCAGACACAGCCTGCCCACCATCACACCCCTCCTCAGACACAGCCTCCCCACCATCACACCCTCCTCAGACACAGCCACCTCCCCACCATCACACCCTCCTCAGACACAGCCTCCCCACCATCACACCCCTNCCCACCATCACACCCCTCCGCAGACACAGCCACCTTCCCACCATCACACCCCTCCTCAGACACAGCCTCCCCACCATCACACCCCTTCTAAGACACAGCTTCCCACCATCACACCCTCCTCAGACACAGCCACCTCCCCACCATCACACCCTCCTCAGACACAACCTCCCCACCATCACACCCCTCCTCAGACACAGCCACCTTCCCACCATCACACCCTCCTCAGACACAGCCACCTCCCCACCATCACACCCTCCTCAGACACAGCCTCCCCACCATCACACCCTGTGCTTCACGGAGCAAAAAGGGCAGATTTTGCCTCCTAAAAGGGCCTGTCCTGTTCTGACAGAGCCCCATTTCTGTGCCATGCGTCAGCACTCAACAGAAGGAAAGGAAGATCCCTCAGTGGCACATCCAGTCTGCTCAGAAATGCTCATTCTGGCTTTTTTCCCTTGCATGGCCACACAAACCCCAAAGCAACTTGTCAGTGACTTTTAATTCAAGGCGATGATTAACGCAGTTGGTAGTCATAATCACCAAATGTTTCCCTGCTGATGTAAATCCCTTCCCTGATGGAAACTCGGGACCTTGCCACAGCCCAGCTTGTGAGGACACCTCCTCTGTGCACACTGTGTGCAAAGAATGAATTTAGGAATTAGCTTAATGGACTTTTAAGTCTCTCTGGTTGTTGGCCCTAGAGAGGTGCATCCAACGGGCTGCTTCTAATAGTTAATTTGTTCCACAACTGGAGAGGGAATTTTTCTCTTTAAAAAGCTTTTTAGTGGGACCATTTCTCCCCTAGCCAGCATCAGATTGACTTCTGCACAGTCACTTTAGATTTACAGTGATAAAAGAGAGGTAAAACTCATCTCCGTATTAGACAGCTGAACTGGTCTGCTAAGGGAACTGAAAAGAAAGAGCAGGGGAACTATGAGAGGAAATTACAAATAATGTTGATAAAAGCAGCAAAGAATCACAGTTCTCGTCCGAGTGTGTGACAAAAAGCTCTCCCAAAACAATTCTGCTATTGTACGGGTTCTTCCTACCACAGCATTTATTTCATCTACTCCCACTCTTTGGCAACCCTCAGGTGGTCAGTCTTGCTCAAGTCATTTTCTTATGGGGGTGGGTAGGAAATGTAGCATTTTTAATATTTCCAGAAGTTTCACACATGTAGTAAAAGTAGAGATGGATAAGCTACAGAAACCTGGTCAGCTTTAACTGAAATGCAGAAGTGCAGTACCCAATTTATCTGGGATATTTAGAAGTGAAAGAGGGGTCAGTCCACTTGTTAACAGAAACCTTCCATCTGCCAAGGGAGCTTTTGGGCAGCCAAGAACTCACTGGTAGGACTGTCCACAAATCTTGTTTTTGTCAGGCTTCTTACAATAGGGCAACATAATCAGGTGAAATTAAAGTGGCCCTGTGTTATTCAGCAAAAATGAGGGCCCAGCCTTCAATTAGTGTCACCACTAACCAGCCATGTGAAAGAGAATATAATGGATCTTGGCTGACTTCCTGCCAAGATTTCCAGACCTCACTTTGCTTTTTTGACTTTACACGCAGGATCATATTTAGCAGGACTAATGAGCCTGCATTCCTCTAATGGGCCCACCCCAGCATGGGAGGGTTTGTTTTTCTCTTTTGTTGGTGATCTCCCTTCCTCAAGAAATCAATGTTTGAAAAAGACACAGAATAAGGTCTCTGCAGCACTATCATTTCAAGGACTCTGCTCCACCCTCACTTTTAGAGCACACAAATGATTTTTGACTAGCAGGTTCAGAGAAAATTCACAGAAAACATCTTTCTGCAGGATTGCAAATGTTTATGCTTCTGCTTCAAGGGCCCAGAGCAGCTCAAATATTTACACTTAACTGGGGCAAGTGAAGGAAGGAAACGGAAACAGAAGAGGAATAAAAGCTAAAGATCAGCAGAATTCATACAAGAAAGTCACGCTCTGGTTTCTAAAGAAAAGGGTTTGAATTAAAGCCATCCTTGACCCAGGAGGCATTCTACCTCAATCCCCAGGAAGGCAGTGGTTTCCAGCCTTTTTTGCTCCATTTCCAAACATCTGAAGGACAAGAACATGATTGTGACAAGTCAGTGGGGGTTTGTAGGGGAGTAGTCCTGATACTACATCTCCCCAGAGACCCCAGGGGCAAGTTTTAAATGTCTGAGAACCCTTGGCAAGACGAAGAATTTGGTAGAGACAAGTAATCAAAAGCAAGAGAAGAGCTTCACTTTTGAATATCACGAGAATCAACAGAGATAATGACTGTACAGCTTCCTTCAGACATTAGTATTAACAAAATTCATTCTGAAAAGGCCAAGACATTAAGTGCTAAGGGGATGATGAGCTCCAATTGCAGCAATTACTTGTTGGCTGGGTAATGTGCCCTGGTTTTTGCTAATGTTGTCCTTGTCCTCTTCTCTCCCTCCTTTACCTCTTCTCCAACCATTAGCTCAGTCTTTCTAGGCAATGGGCTGTGGGGTGTGACTTCATGTATCAGGTGTTTTGTTTGATGATTACAGTTTTTCAGATCCCATTCTTGCAGTGATTTTTTTTTGCCCCCCCTTGTTGATTTTATGGGTGCGTGTGTGGGGTCTGTGGCCTCTGACCAGCTGTCTCTTTTCACGAAGCCTGTAGGGAAACAATTATTATGAACACTTTTTATGCCTTTTGAAGTAAAGCAATCCAACAGGTCCTGATGTGCAAACTGTCAGAAGGCCAGGGCAGTTTGTTTCAAGTAAAAAAAAAAAAAAAAAAAATTCTCAGAAAGGAAAAATTTAGGTAAGAAAGAAAAAAGCCCAGGTGCACTCTTATTCTTCTAAATGATGTGGTCTCAGCAGATTTCTGATGCTGATTTCAGTGTTGAACCTTACTGCATGCTGCCCAGCGTGCTGAACCACGGGAAGTTTCAAGTGCAGAAAGTTTCCCTCTAATTTCCCTGAGTCTGAGAAATCACCAGAATACAGGTTTCATTAAGAGTTGCTTTTTTATGCATATGACAAAGAGAAATTGCAGCCAGTGGTTTTTTTGCTGAAAAGACTCCATTAGATTGCCATTAGTTGCTAATAATATATCATAATTATTTTTATAGGGTTAAGCTTGTCTCTTTCCTCCTTCACCTGCCTCGCAGAGATAACCTCTAAGAATACCCTGAAGAACTGTCAGACTCCAGCTCAAAAGCTTTTCCCTCGCTAAATTTTCTAAACAATTCATTACCTCTAAAAGATTGGTGAGAATAAAGAGATATGGCCCTTTCTCCTTCCAATTTACATTCTCATATAACTCCACTCAATGCCTAGTCAGACTCTGGAATAGTTTGATTTTTCTCCCATTATTACTATGCAAAGATATTCTGTATGTTAGTGCAGTATTCATTCATTCTTCAGAACACATCTCATTTGCTGTTAACTGCACAAACACTTGACTGTGGTTAAAGAATTGCTCGTCGGACGTGTCACATATTTAAAATATCCACTTTACTTAGTGTGTGTGGCATGGTTTTCAAAGCTTGAGCCTTCAGTAGTGCATATTTCTACTAGAGAATGAAGACTAAACTCACTGCTAAGACACATGTTTCTGTGTGTGCACATGGTGGAAATATTAAATGTTGATACTTATTTTTTTTCTTATAAGCTTTGCCTGAAAGTGAAGCTTATCAGTGAACCTGTCAGGTCTGGTGGCAGCATCTGCTGCCTGACCTTTATGCAAGTGTGTTAGATAATTTTAATTGTAGAGCTGAGCACCACTGCTGGTTAAACATGAGCAGCAGAGCAGCTGACCTGGCTCAGTCTCACTAAGAGGCTTGTTTTCCTCTTCTGCTTAAAATCCTGCTTCTGTAGGCTGAGCCCTGCCATGCACTGCACTTCTCTAAGCCTGGAACTAGCTCCAGCATCCTGAGAAGGAGCAGGCCCTAGGAACAGGCATAGGTGACTTTACCTGGAAAAAAATGATGAGGTTCTACAGCTTAGCCTTGAGCATGAGGTGACCCAAAATCCACGAGTCCCTCAGCAGTGAGAGCCCAGCACAGCAGATCCGTCACCACTCCGAGAGCAGGGCTGGCTCAGGTCAGAATAACCAGCTATGCCCCTTGTATGTGAAGGTCGATGACTTTTTCTGCCACTATGAAACGACATCTTTACACAGCATGAAATGCTAAATCCTCATTTTCTCCTACTGAATTAACAGAATTGAACTGAAGGCCACGTATTTCAGTCTGGACTTTGTTTCATTGCAGGAGCTTTGAATGGTGACATGACCTCACCAGCACATTTGAATCCTCACTGCACAGACCCTCTGAGCAAAAACCAAGTTTTATTATAATGCAAAAATTTCCACAAGGAGAATGAATCAGACCTCCCTGTATGAAACCAGAAGATGCTGCAGTGCTCTCCAGAGAACACTGCACACATAACCAACAATAACAAAACCAAAACTTGAGCAAATGGCAGTATTTTCTGGGAAATGTCACCCAGAAAACCTGGTGGGGTGGGAGGGGTTTTTTTCATATTCTATTTGAATAATGATAAATTTAGAGAGATGGAATCTAGGAGGAGACAAAAAATAACAGTATATTAACATTCAAGTTTCAGGAAAAAATGAGAAGACATCTCCACTTGTGGAAACAGTCAAAACCCAAGTGGACATGGTCAGCCTGCTCTAGCCAGCCCTTCCTGAGCAGGGAGCACGGAACAGATGATCTGCAGAGGTGCCTTCCAACCTAAGTGATTTTGTGATTCTGTGACACTAAAAGTATCAGAACAGGTTTTTCTTCATGTTTTCAATGTGTTTTGGTATTTCTGCCTTGAGCAGGAGGGAAAATTTCTCATCCAAACTCAATGATTCTAGTTTAGAAGTGCTAAAATACGTTTTGGAGTTTTAAACTTAGGTTTGAGTTTGCATTTCAGAATAACACAAATGTAATGTAATTTTTTTAAGTTAGGGGGAGAGAAAGAGGAATAAAGCCTAAGGGACTTTCAAAAGAAAAAACATCATAGAATCATACAGTAGAATCATTAAAGTTGGAAACTACCTCTAAAATCATTGAGCCCAACTATTTGCCCAGCACCACTATGTTCACCACTAAACCAGACCCCCAAGTGCCACATCCACACGTTTTTTGAACACTTGCAGTGTTGGTGATTCTACCACTTCCTTGGACAGCCTGTTGCAATGGTCTTTCAGTTTGAGTCAAAAAGAAAAACTTCAGTTTGTTTTGCCAAGGTAAGTTGCTTTTTACTGTTACTTTTACGTTCAGCCCTTGAAACAAGGTAAGAAAAATTTCCATCTCAGTTCCTAAATACAGTTTGCATTAAGGTTCGTGATCTCAAGTATTAGTTGTATGCAAAACAAACCCCAAGCAACTGGAACCTTTTTCTGGGTTTTAGGTGCTTTCAAAGCTCAGAGGTGCCCCAAAAGTAATTCACTCCAAGCAGCACGAGGCTCAAGCAACCCCAATTTAATATTTCAAGTTGTGACAGACAAAGTATCAAATTTCCGTCTTATATTCTCTGCTTAGATTTGTCCAAACAAATCAGCACATTTCAGGAATATTTCCACTTTCTTTCATCTACCTGGTTATTCCAGAAGACTTAACATGTACTATTTCCTTTTCTTATCCAACTGCTCGAATAACATCTGCCCTCTTCGTCAGCTTCCTAAAATAACTGCCTTTGGCAGGTTAGAAAAGATTTTTCATTCTCTGGTGCAAAACAGCAGTCAAGTAATGAGCTGAGGGCTCAGCCCAGCAAATATTTAATTTGGCAAGTGCTAAGTTCTAACTCATGCTATCTCATCTTTGCATTCAAATGTCTGAAACAGGTGATACATGGGTAATGCAAAAAGCCAGGAGCAAACATCACAGCATTTAGAAAATAGCTGCAGGGTTTTTGCTATGGAAATTATTTCTGCTTAAAACGTCACCCCAGAGTAATTGTATATTTTGTTTAGGGTGACAGCTGAATTTTTCATGTATTTGCTGTCTTTTGATGGCAGATAAGTGGGAAGGAAAATGCACTCTCTGAAGGCTTTTATCAGAGAAAATCGCAGTCAGAAAATTGCACCACGGAGCACAGCAATATTTCCATACTTTACTGCACTTACAGAGAGAAAACTGTTATTAAGGCTAACAGGGTGTCATACAAAAAGAGATGTTTCTTTTCACAGATCCTTTATTTGGCTGGAATTTTTCCCCCTACAGTGGCAGGGGTTGGGAGGCCAGTACGGCAGAATTTAAAGCATTAGACTTTTCAGTGAAGTGCAGCTAAAATTTTAACATGGAGATCCATCAAAATTCCCACGGGCTTTGTAGACTGTGGTAAAACCCAGGATGGGCCATACTCAGTCTTTTCACCTGTATTGCATTTAAACAGAAGGGCCAGTATTTTGAACCAAAGAGGGAGGAAAAACACATCCCTAAAGCCTGGCTTTGCTGTAGAGACCCCGTTGTTCCCAGGAGATAAAAATCTCTCCTCTGGTGCCCTTCACACCTGGTTTGTAGGGCAGACGTTTCAGGAGAGCATCAGTAAAGGCAACTTCTCCTGGAAAGAGCTTCAGGAGGGCTGTTAGTTTGTTTGGGAATTCTCTGGAGGACTTCAGTCCTTTTGACAGGGAAAGAGCACATTTATAAGGGACCAGACTGGAGGAAAACAGGGGGTGGGCTCCAACCAAGAAGCCCCGTGGTCTATTCCTGCTGCTGCACTGACTCACATTTGCTAAATCTACCAATGCCCTAATTGCCTTCTGCTAAGTGTGAGCCCTGACTCATAGTAAGAGTTGCTATTTCTACTGTTAGGGATAAAATTCCCAATGGACAGACCCCTGTGGATCCACAAGAATCATCACAGCAGCTGTAAAACCGTTTCATCTCCCTATGACTCAATCACGCTGCCAATATTTGAATTATTTGCTAGTTTTGTAAACAGAGCTATTCTGAGATCTGTTGGAAGCACCAATCTCCTTCTCCAAAGGCCACCAGTTAGTCATGGCTTCATTCATCAGGAGCCCCTTTATCTTGGGAAGTGTCTCACTTCCCCACTGCTCTCAGCGTCTGCAGCTCCTCCTCCACACTGCCTTCACATTCAGGAGCACAACAAACATCTCCTGAAACCCAGCACACAGGACCCAGTCCCCAGTGCCATTCTGTTTGCTCTCCCCAGGCATTATTACAATAATAAAAGCAGCAGCTGCCTGAAACAGATTTCTTCCCAGCAGAGGGGTGAAAAAGAGCCGAGCCTTCTCTGCCACCCTAGCTCGGCAAGGGACAAGAAAATCTGCACCCGTTTTGTTCCAGTAAAGCAATTTGAAATTAAAAAAAAAATAAAAATCCCAAACGCTGCTTCTGACCCAGAACTGTATTAGCACAATCATAGGTGTACCTTCATCCCACTGGCAGGGAAAAATTAAGAGAAAAAATGAAGACTTCTCTGTTTTCCCTGACTATCCCAAGCAGGTTTAAGCTACAAGCTGTATCTCGTATTACAGCGGGCCCCCAAAGTAACAATAATTCCTAATCCCAACCATCCACTTTGCAAGCACAGAGCAAGATCCCAGGCTCTTCCCAAGACCAGGGAGGTTGCCTGGCATGTACTAGGGACAATTTATTTTCATTAGGAAGAACATCCTTGTGGGATGTTACAGATGGGCTCCCGTATCTGAAGAATGCAATCATCAGAAGTTATGTCTGAAATGGAACAGAGAATTGCTAGGGATAGAAAAGCTAAAGAGGAGGAAGGATTTGCTTAGCAGAATAATACATGCACTATGTATTAATAACAGTCTTTAGGCTTTATGGTTTATAAGGACGTACAATCTTCCAGCTCCCTCTGTGCTCAGGACTGGGAAGCCAGCTGCCAGGAGCAGCATTCCCAGCACTAATCAGAACAGGGAATTCAGGCTGGGCTGTGGACAGCAGTGAGATGGGGAAGGCAGGCAGGGCCCAGCCGGGGTGTGCAGATGGCACTGCTCCCTCCTGGAAGCCCACACAGGTCCCGGGTCCCGGCTGCCTCACTCAGGGACAGTCAGTGAGGGCTGGGGAGAGGTGACAGCTCCAGGCATTGAAAATGCCATTAATCAAGTCCCATCACTCCTTGTCTATGTGCAAGTCAAACAGCCCGAGCTGCTCTTCCAGTGTCCCAGTCACAAAACCCTTTGAATGTCTGTCCTTCTGATGAAGGCTCCTCGTAGTGGAGTCATTGTTTATGGTCTCCATACAGATAACAACTTGCTTTTGTGTTTCATGTTAATGGGTTTCCTTTTAATTACCTAAGCCCCATCAGCATTCAGAAATATCAAGCCCATCAGTATGAAACAACGTTTTTTTCTTGTCCTGCCAATACTCAACTCTTCATCTACTGCTTCAGCAAGGAGTTGTTTTTATCTTTATTTGGGATAGTTCAGCATTCCATTAGGAACAGACAGAAATGCTATAGATTTTATTTCCTTCTTAGTAATTGATCGGATATAATGGAGCTGGCTCTCTAAAAAAAGGAACCAAAAAAATCCCCCACACACACACATGAAAAAAACCAATCCCAAAAAACAATGGTTTCATAAAGCTGTTGGTCCTTCCACAAGCTGAGTTCTGTTTCAGTTGGGAGGTAACAGAGAAAGAGAGAATGGGTCTGAACGGACAAAACTGTCAGAGACTTCACTGTGGAAAACAGTAGCCAAAATCACACATTCTTAAGACACACAAAACAGAGAACAGTCAAAACCTCTTACAAAAACATGACCATGCTCCTTTATGCTTCTTTTCTCCCTTTTAGGAAACTCGTTGTTTCCAGTTATTTCACAAATGAAGGAAATACAAGTGTTGAGTAGGACCTTAGCAAGGAGGAGGAAGAAGATACATGAATAGATACTGAAAGTGGACTCTGAAGAGTCCCCCTACACTACCACCAAATACTGGGAAAGCCCATAGTTGACATGGATGCATCCACTTTTCCTGCATTTTAGAGATCATTCTGAACTTTTGCAGGTAACAGACCTGTTCATCTTTTCAAAAAAAAAAATAGACCTATTTCCTTCACTTTTACTTGGAAGATATCACCTTTGAAAGTGATAACTACAGAAAAATAGAGTATAGGAATGGGAATAAATTACTTTATACAGGTTTTATGAAGAGAAAGATTGAAAGGACCTTGCAGATCACATGGTTCATTTCCCTGAGAATTAAAGACCAAGAGGTTTTTATACTGTTTCAACAATGTTAAGCCAGCATTATGTGAAATAAAAATTATCTGCACACTCTCTTGTCTTTAAAAGAGGATTAAAAAATAAAACACACTTTCCATTATATCGTTAGAGACCTATCACAGAACTCTGGTTACTGCTACCAGAAGTACCATTTCTCCATATTTATGGTTTTTGAATAGTTCCATAGGAGAATTTAAAAGTTTGCCTGCAGAGCAGGATATCAGCATTGCTGTGTCCAAGCCCAGCTCTGTGTATCTCTGAAGGTAGGGAAATAAATTAGAGGCACTTAGCACCTTGGTTTGTGACTATAAGAAGGTGGAGGATCTTCCAGATGAGTAAAAGCAATATTCTTGCACAAAACACACTCTCACACTATAAATAACTTCAATATTAACAATTCATTTCACTTGAACTGAGAAGTGTTTTGAAAGAAAGGCATTATCAATTCCCAGGACTATCGTACTTCACAAACACCAGGAGACACTGAGATCACTGAGATGAAACTTCTTTCATTTCACAGAAGAAAATGCTACTCTGGAAGCAATCAGTGGTCAGCAGAACATAATAGCAGCTGACATTTCAGGTCAGTATGAAGGCAGTTTGGAGCCAGCCATTTTGGAAGTGCTCCAGTTTGTCACTTCATTGCTAACGAAGACAATGTTGCAACATGTTTTGTTTAATATAAAAGCCAGGATAGAATCATGGGAGAATTATTTCCCCCTTAACTTCACCCCCCCCCATCCTCTTTCCAAATGCAATTGTTCTATTTTTAAAAAGCTCATTTGTTCTTATTGTTTTTGCATCAAGCTGGCAGCTCACCCATCTGTCTCCCACTGTGCTTAAGAAGATGTCACGATCCTGCAGTCCCAAACGCGGTCCTGATGTTTCCACTGAGCCAAGACACATCTGCAATGACAGCTTTCGCTTAGGAGTGAAGCTGTTTTTGAAACAGTGACAACCTCACTGCTCAGATTTAAGAGGGATTTATCAAAAAACCCAAAAGCAGTGCCACCTCATCCAAGGTACCAGGATGTTCATTGGTTAAGACATTAAAAACAAAGCTTGTTTAAAGAGATCACAGCTCCATCAGGCACGTGGTTTGAGAGCAATACCACACAAAGGTAGCTGGTAACAGGAGTCTGCCTTTAGGGCTGCCCTTCACCCAAAGTTCCACTGCAACATCTTGAACAAACCCCCAGCCTGAGAAGATCCCATGGGATCCCTTAGATCCGTGATGGAAATATCAGGTGAGACACCCCTGAGAAATTACTACTTGTTCCATGTCAACTGGTAAAGAGACAGAAAGTAGGCAGGTAACCAAACCAACTTGTTAAAGAAAGCTATTTTCAGGGTCTCAAACAGAATTCTTGCAAGTGACTGAAGACCAACCCACTATTTTGCAGCTTCCATTGCAGGGAATAAAAGTCATATGGCCAAAATCGAACCAGATGTGCTTTTACTTGCCTAATAGCAGAGAAATCCATTGGAGAGAGTCAGAAATGTAACACACCATCAGTCTAGGTCCCCTCATACCCTCTGCTGCCCCAGGTTTTGGCTGTCTTGTTGAAGACAGCAAGGTCTTCAAAGCTGGGACTGGCTCTGCTGAAACAGAGTCTCCTCCAGAAAAACAACTCTGTTCTTAGATGAGACCTCAAGTGCAAAAGTACAGTAAACACTAAGAAGCTTTCAGACCTGGCACAATCTCCATCACAGATTCTGACCCTAAATATATGCACCCTCATTCCATCACCTTATTTTGGGACTCAGCTAAGAGGCCCCAAGACTCTTTGGCCTGATAGAACATAGAATTTGAGTCACTTTCTCACTCTTAAACTTCTTCCCTGTGAATCAAGTGAGAGGCAGAGTAGACACACACTTGCCCTACGTGTGTTTCAGGTTTGACAGCTGAGCATTTCTGGCAAGAGTTGCAAACAAACTTTCATTTTTTTAAAGAGGTTTAAAGCAGACAAACAGCCTGGCCACTCTCCTCAGAGGGACAAATCCTGAGGAGACACTTTTTTTTTTTTCTCATTACGTTAATGAATATTCTGTCACTTTCGTAGGGAAAACCTAATTGTTCAAACCCGCTAATTGCCCCGTCATTTACAATTAGTAGTGTTAATATGGTCATTAAGATGTTACAAACGGTCCCTGAGCATCCTCCCAGGTCACCAGGATGCAGAGAGCACCCTGGCAGGTTAGCAGGAGGAGTTAGAGGTTGGGGACCTCAGGAGGTCACAGTGCCAGGGAAACACGACAGGCAAGAACATGCCAGAGCCTCCCTTCCTGCAAAACCCTTGCTGGTGGGTCAGCAGCAAAAACCAGCCCAGCTCAGAGAGGCCTGGCCACCTCTGCAACCCCCTCAGTTCCAGATGCTCCAATTCCACCAGCCCTTCCCTCCAGCAAGCCAAGCAAGGCACGTGGTGCCACGGGCTCCTGGCAACAGTTAATCAGGGTGAGACTGAGAGTTCACTCATAATCTTTTCAAATGGAAAGACCATCTTGTAATTAATTTCTTCTGTCCACAAAGCAGCTGACATACAAGAGAGGGGACTGTGAAGCTTTTAATGCACATTCCAAGCCTTGAGAGTGCAAGTGCACCCACTCACACAGAAAATTTCTCTCTGTGAACTGAGCTGTTAAAACTTGGTGGGTGTCAGGTTGGTGAATGCAGCATTAGCTGGAAGGGGCTGCATTTGCATGGAAGACTTCAGTCTCCAGCTGCAGTCTACTTTGAGAGGATCTGGAGTCATTCTTTTTCAAGAGGTCAATTTTTTAAGGGGCATGAAAAAAAAATCCTCTCTAAAAATAAACCAACTCCTGTGAAAAGGCTTGGCATTGCCCTGTCAGGTTTCAGCAACTGGGAGAGAGAATAGTCTGTCTAGTGTTGGCTTCCAGCCACAAGGAAGTTCATATCTAATATAATCAAGCCACATTAGAAAGAACTGAGCAGATAAGAAGCCAAATGCAACTCAAACCACAAAGCCTCCATTGAAAATGTGTTTTGACTTCGAAAGAGGGAGAGGAAAAAAAGAATAGAGGACTAGAGATTCAGGGCCCAATGCTCCTCTCAATTGCCCAGATTTACACCCATTATACTCCAGCAGGGTTGTTCCAAAGCCCGCTTTGCTGTGAGAAAGGCAAGTGCTTAACTTACATCAGCTGCAAAAACATTTCCGATTTCTTATCTCTTTCCTAATTGCCATTCAGGGGACAGTGTGATGTGTGTCACGTCCAGCCTCTACCCATTTAATTCTGAAGGTTAAAAATGTCGCAAGGGGTGTGGAATAACCACCGTTTAAAAAAAATATTGGTAGATACAGAGGTTTGTTATTGCAACTCCAATGAGAAAATAATGCTCTCTTTGTACTTGTTTTCTCTTGACAGACAGCTTAAATTAGGTTGCTGAATAACTTGGTACATGGTACAACAGTAAACCTGTCACAAAAGCATGTTAATCAAAGCACAACTGATACTTGACATCCCCCGGTGAAAGGCGTTTTTACAGTGTTTCATTAAAATTGAAAGGAGGATTAAGAGGCCTATTTCTTGATTAATGTCTCCCTCTGACTGGGAGATGTAATCCTATCTGTAACCTCAAATTACTGGAAACAAAATTAAATTTCTGCCAGCAGATCATTCGAAGCACATATGACACCGAGCACAAAAGTGTTCATTTCTTTACACTCTTTATCCAACCTGGAGACCCTCCGAGTTACAAACACCACTGTGGGAGCTCCAGCAACACTCCAAGTTACGGGAGACACTGTGGGACAACCCCTGACATTCTGACAACATTGCTTTTAGTGTCAAAAAGTGTTATAAAATGATACTAGGAAACCCTTGGCGACAAAGTAAATCGGGTTGGCAGAGACGGAGAAAACTTCACAGAGGCAGAGGTTTAGGGAGAAGGTATTTGAGCACCCTTGCATGCCACACCAACACAGCAACAGGGAAATACAGCAGTCATCATGGCACAGCAGGGTGTTACTCAAACATCTTCAGGCTTTGGGAAAGGAAAAGGCAGCCAGTCTGGAAGAAACACAATGTGGGAATTTCTGTCAGGATACATCCTGGCTCTCTTCGCTACCAGGTGACAGGGACCCTCCTGAGAACCTGGCTCTCCCTGGTCACCGACGGTGTGATGAGCAAGGGACTCTCCCTCCCCGCCAGGCTTTTAATTCTGCATTGAACCAGGGCCAGGAATTCAGTGTCAGGGGTGCACGTTCCCAGCTGGTGCAGGGACAGCAGAGCCATGCAGGGACAGCAGAGCCGTGCCAGGCAGTCTGGACTCACCAGCCCCACAGGGAATCCGGCTCCCTGCCAGCCAGCTCAGCCTCTGGGACATCTGCTTTCAAAACCTGGTGTCACTCGTACCAGCACTGCTTGGAAGCTGTGTGTGCCCAGGAGGAGGAACAAAGGATGACACAACTGGCACTAATTCCAGCCTGTCCCACACCAGACAGGGCAGAGGCAGTGTCAGGTCAGAACTCGGCTGCAAACACAGCCCCAGCCACCTGCCAAGTTCCCCCTTTCACAGCACTTACTGCTCATGGTCTGTGGCAAGATCTGGTGTGGCTAAATCCCAGGAAACCCAAAACAGCTGCATATCCCACTCAAACCAGACAACCCCATGCCTCAGCAGTCCTCCCCAGCAGCACAAGGCTGCACCTCCCTCCAACGGGCTCACTTTGCTTTCAAGAACAAACTCCAAGTGGTTTTTGCAGCAGCCCAGGCAGCCACAATTTGGCTTCTCAAAGGCAGATTAAAAGAAATCACTTGCAGCTCTGCTGTGGCAGCCACTTCTCCCTTGAAATATTCTCTGCCTGCTTCAGCCTGATAGTTTATCTTCAGAAGCCAATAGCTGAGCTAGAAGCCTAAATTCCAAGGGCTCCAGAATGCAAGAGTCGGACTCTCGACAGGTGCTCCTCATATCTGTGTGCTTCAGAAATCCTCTCACCTCAAGACCATTAACAGGCAGTGCCAGGAACTATTTATTCCATTAGAACAGAGCCAGAACTTTTCCAAGCATGACCTACATGCACTGAGATATTAACAACTCACCTAAAGCTACATCATGTCTAAACTTCGATCTTCTCTTTGGCTGGTCTGAATATTTACTTCCTGCATCCTTCTGGAGGCACTGCCACAGTACCCACTATTCACCATTACTGCTGGTGCTATGAGACCATACTGGAGTCATGCTTAGTCATGAATACCTGGGAACTTTGTTTAAACCAAACAAGAAAAACTCCAGAAGACCCACTTAACACTGAGCTCTGGAAGATGGCATAGCATTAAACACTTGTTTTTAAAGCAACCTTCAAATGTGTTCAGACATCTGACGTGTATCCTGAACAACTGGTCTTATTTTACTCTGGATTTCTGCAAAGACAACAAGTTTGTAACCCATCAACCCCCTCCTCAGATTTTTCATTCCCCAATGACTCCTTGGCACCAGGTAAACACCTTTGTTCTCACCCCTGTTTACAGAGCCAGATTAAAGCAGCCTGTGAAACAAGGCAGTGTTCAAGAAATGGATGGGGCTGCATTATCCCCAAAGTGTTTTAAGGGCAGTAAATATCAGAACCCTCCTCTTCTCCCCATATGCAGCAAACTAATTCAATGTACACACACAGGAGAGTACATCTGAGAGATGAACTTTGAGATGCATCCTTTTATAGTATGTGTAATAATTTAGTAAGCTGCATGCTGTTCCCAGAGCACATTCATGGGAGAGAGAGATTGTTGTTGTTTAAGCCTTTGCAGCTTTTTTAAGCTTTGAACTGAGGGTATTAGGCTGTACAGCAGTAAATGTACTGCAAGTTGAATAGTAATTTCCATTATAGCATTTATATCATATAATCTTACACCTGACATTTCTTATACTATATCCACTGCCTGAAAAATAGAGACGGGTGTTTTGTTGCCACTTATAACATCCCAATACATTTCAGAGAGTCTTACCAAAGGGCAGGTTAAAAAGTAATTAAAAATCTAGTCTGATTATTTAAAAAATAAAGGAAGGATGTATCAGGCATTCAAAAGCTCCAGGGTGAAGTCCTTTGGACCAGCATTCAACTAGATTTTTTTTGTTAATCTCACTTTAAAAACTCAATTTGTTCTCATGAAATACCGACTTCCTTATTTGCAATCTAACTTGGAAGGAAATATTTACACCGCATACACTGGCTTATTTATCCATTAAGTGAGCCATATGGCATCAAGACTGGCAGTGTAAGTGAGAACAGACAACAAATAAATGGTGCAGAAAGCTAAACCTTCCACAGCCCCAAAGTCTGGTTCAGAGATAAGCTTGAACAGAGACAAAGAGAACCACGAGAGGAGTCTCAGAGGTCACCAGGGAGGCCACCAGATCATCACACTGGTTGGTTGCTCTAGGACAGGTCTGTGTGCAGAGCACAGACCCCAAACCACTGGTCCATGCTGTGCCCACCAGCCGACCCTGCACACAACGTGCTGGACCATCAGCCCCTCCAGCCCCACCCTGCAGGGATCTCCATCAGTGCTGAGCCAGGGGAACACTCCCAAGGACAGCCCAGGCAGCTGACCCAAAACTCCTGGATTCTGGCTGTGTCCATGGCAGATGAACAAACAGGCTTAGGTTGGTGCAGCCCTTTGCAGGGAACCGGCAAAACTGAGCACAAATCAGTGTCCTGAGGATGCCCCCCTGGACTCTAAAAGGTGTTTTAGAGAGAGGAGGAAGAACAAAACCTGCCTGGCTGCTCAGTCCCTTGGGCTTCTCCTATTACTGATGTCAGTGAGGGGGGAGGGAAAAATGTAAAACAAGATTTCTCGAGTTGCCCTAATCTATGTTATGCCCATTTGAAGCTTTCTGCTCACATTTCTAAGCACAGACATGGCTCTCTTGCACAGTGTAGGGGGAGATATCATTAACCAAGGACATGGTTATCCTGCTTATTTGCACTCAGTAGGAAACATCAGGGTCAGTGGGGAAATGGAAGCTGGTAAGGGAGGGAAGGGGTAGATTTAAGGGGTTTACACTTCAGCAGGTCTGGAAACAGGTAAAAATGGGTCAGCACCCTGATGGGCACAGTGCACCAGGACACTGAAGGCCAGACCTTAACTCACTTCCACTGGCCAACTAACATCAGTGTGCAGCTCAAACACTGCCCAGGGCACAGCAGGGCCAGGACAGCGAGGTGGCACAGGAAATAACACAGGAGTACCAGTGCTTCCCAGGGGAACAAAACCAGACACTGCCTGGCAAGACCTGAGTACAACTCAAGGCAAGAGCAGATCCAATACAAATCCCAGGAGCTGTGAGGAAGAGGACAATTCCCAGTTTTGTCAGATGGTCTTGACCATGAGGTCATTCAAGAGTCCCAAAGGAGTCCCACTCCCTTTTCCAGACCATTTTAACAGCAACACACAGTTACTTCAGTTTTCCTATTTAAGTTATTTATCACCAGTATCTCATCTGATCTTCATGCTCAGCCTAAGCTGTGGTGTTTTATACAGCCTCTGTTATCTAAACAACCAAATAACCCTTTCCTTCCAACTGGATGGTAAGTGGCAGTCACTCTGGACAGTCCCTTGTGATTCCCAACATCACCTTGGTGCCCAAGGTACCCATGTTGAAGGGGTGTAAGGCTTGGTATTCTTCACCTTCTAGTCAACATTGGATTTTAATAAAAGGAAGGTCAAGTCCTCACACAGCCCCTCAGTGCCAGTACAGAATTTTGTGAGCATGGGGAGCTGAGGAGCATGCCTGCTCCCAGCTCATGTTAAAGCATGAAGTGCCACAGCAGCAACCAGCACCATACACCAACTCCTACACAACCAAGAGCAATGCCCAACATTTGTCAGCATTAACCGGAAAAACCCCAGAATTTTTCCTCTCTTGTTTAAGATTAGAGACTCTCCCTAAAGTAGTCCTACTGTGGAATTTTACCTGTCCTGGTTATCCCATTACTGAAGTTGTAAGCAGTGTTGGAACAGAAGGGTTTGGGGCACAAAAATGTCTATGGTCACCTTCAGAAAATAAATGTGTTCTAAAAGGTTTGAGTCTAACCCAGGGTCTCTGTGGAGGGAAATACTGGAGTGATGGGAATTTTAAAAGGCCCAAGGTACAAGCATTTGCACAGCAACCTGATTTGGAAACCAAGAAACAGGAGGATTAGTTTAGTTTATTACGAGATTGGTTTCTTTTCTGATTTCTATAACGGAGTGTTTTTATCATGTGAAACATTAGTCAGTGCCACAGCTAGTTAAATAAAACAAGTGGGGGAGAGAAGAGAAATAATTCTGAAACCTTTCTAAAATGGAAGCTTTCTTATAACTCAGAAGTCATAAATGAAATCAAGTATTTGCCCTCAGGGAAGAACTTAACACAACTCCAATCCAGCTAAAGGAATCTTTTACCCAGGCACGTCCTTGCCCTCACAGACTGTTACCGTGCCTTCTCTCACTCTCTTCTGTAGCCACTCTGCATTTAACAGCTGAGAGCTACCAAAAGTCACCCTGAAGGAGCCAACAGAGCCAATAAAACCTGGAAAAGCCTGATTTCTAAGAACTGCAGTTCCCTGAAACAGGGCTTCATCCTTGCAGGTTTGCCAAGCAGCCTGCACAGCCCAGAGACCCTCACACCTCCCTCCACCCCTGCCCGCGTCCCTCACGGCACCACCACGAGACAGGTCCTCACAGGGCAGGGCAGAAGCTGCAGGGCTTTTTGCTGCTGTAGGATTGTTTGCCCATTTGTGAACACATGCTCCCTATAAGAAGCTGTTACACCTTGGAGGGCTCATTTCAGAAGGGGTTCCCAGCGAGGCAGTTTATCACACTGTGAACCTTTTCCAATCCAAGT
This sequence comes from Lepidothrix coronata, assembly GCF_001604755.1. Lineage (NCBI taxonomy): Eukaryota > Metazoa > Chordata > Aves > Passeriformes > Pipridae > Lepidothrix > Lepidothrix coronata. The sequence continues at coordinate 1,263,242 of NW_016690205.1, forward strand.
TCATCCTCCCCATCCACCTGAAAACCATGCAGAAGCCACACAAAGTCACCTGCCAAGACCTGTATAGGCACAGTTTCCCCTTCCTTCTTTCCCCACAGTGAAATACTGTGCTCTTCCTCCATCCCTCAAAACCAAAACAAACTGTGAAACCAAAAGCAACTCAGAACCTTTAATGAGGTGGGAAAGGGCAGTGCAACGGGTTGCACAATGTCAGGTGGCCAAAGGCTTTCTATAATAAGCCCCAAAGGCCACGGAAGGATGTGACCTGGTTTATGTCCATATGCAAACATCTCTTAAGGGTTTGTTTGTTATGGTGAAACACACACAAGCCTCATAGTCAGGAACAGACCTGATCATGGGCTGCAGCTCGACTGCTACCTGTGAGTGACAAACCTATTGCTGAAGAGATGGAAACAGTCCCACACACTGAAGTTTGGGATTTGCACTGCATCCATACCAACCTTACAGCAGATCTGCCACCAGGACATTGGCTGGATGACTCCTCCAGCACACTTTTAGGCAGGACTAATGATGATGACATGGGCACTGGAAAGCCTGGGATATGCTGGTAGCTATTCCAGAAGCATCTTTCTCTCTCCCTTGTTGCTTCCCCAGTGTCATTACCTAGGGTGGGATCCCATTTCTGACAGTTCAGACTAGCAAATAGCATTAACACCTGCTGACCTGAAAGATGTCTTAGATCAGCCACAAATCCAAGTGCAAGAGGCCAAATCTCTTTTTAATTCCAGCTATACAAAACCAATACCACTTTCCAGTGAACTCAGTAGAGCTGCCCCAAATTTACTGCAGTGTAATTCAAAGTAGTGTGGAAAAGGAGTGTATAAACAAGGTCCTGTTTATACACTCCTGGCTTGTGACAAGTGGTGACATTTTCTTCTTGGAGTAAAACCTGTAATGTAATGATTTTACCTTGGAGTAAAATCATGTAATTAAGTGGAGAATGCCTTTGCTGCACAGAATCTATTTTCAAATACCAAAATCATCCTATGTGAAGTAAATCTGTGTTCAACTTATTTTTTAAAAGACTCATTTCCAGCATGACTTACATCCTCCCTTGAGAGATTTTCTGATCTAAGCTGCCTTATCCTCAAAACAATTGAAATAACCCAAAAGTGTTTCCAGCAGCAAGAGGGTGCTGGGGCAATACTGTAAGCTCGTTTCCAACCTGGTTTTTTCTGCATTTCTCTTTTGCCTGTGTGTTTACAAACAGGTAAGGCACTCTTCCAAAGGTATTACACCTACTCACCTCAGAGCAAGATAAACCAAACCTCGGATATGTGCACCTGTAACTGTTCACAGACTGCTTCAAATATAGGGACTGAGCTTTCCCAGGCAAAGAACATCCCCCCTTCAGGAATGTGCCTACAATAGCATGGAAGTAACAATACACCAATATTCCAATTCCAATAACAACACTGGAAAATGCTGAGTTTGCCAGAGCTGATTCATGTGTTTGTGGGAGGAGGAGGAAAAAAGGTGATTTAAACACGTCTTGTTCCTGCCTCCCGTTTCTCTCCACTTCTTTGGCTTTCAAAATTCAAATGCTATAATTGGAGTTGAGTGAAAAACAGAACTTGTGTCATATGAGAAACTGACTTTTTGGCATGTTTTTACATTGAATCAGAACCAAAAAAAAAAAAAAAGTATCTAAAATCTCTCATGAAGTGACAATCCAAAAAAATCCAGTTTTGAACCCGTCTGTATTGATACATTTGAACAAATTTTTTGAGACTGTCAAAGAAATGTAACAAATTAAATCCTGCTAAAGTATATCAACATTTTATGTGAATAATCCAAACAAAACACAGAAACAAGGATTTTACCTCTACCAAAGCAAAACAAGAATGTTCATCAGTTGTAAATATCTGCGTGATTGACACCTCTCAGTAAGACATTCTGATTTTGATGAAATTGCTTTTTCTGGTAGAAAATTGTTCCACCAGAAATTTCTATGAGCTTTCCCGCAATACAAACGTGTTTGTGTTACACATGCTTAGAAGAAAATGTCACTTTGCAATATTTTCCCTGGTTAGGTGCCTCCCCACTAAGCTGAGGGTATTACACTGAGTCTGCCTTGGTTTTTCCACATTCCCCCCTCCCCACGTACAACATGTACATTTATCATCTGATTAAAAACATTATTTATCTTTATATAAAAACATATATTTCCTAACAAGCCAGGACATTTATAAATAACTTATAAGACTACAGCTGAGTGCTAAACATCATGATTTAGGATGAAAAAAGAAACCTTTCTGATCATTGTCCTTTAGTATTTCAAAGCCCATTTTTCATGTTTATTTGCTGTCAGCGGTGATAAGTGATGGCCTTGCTGTATTGCATTTCCTCTGCAATGGTGAGTTGTTTGCAAAAGGAACGGAGGACAAGCTGTCACATCAAAGAGAAAAGACTAAAACCCACCAGGAGGTGAAGCAGGGGTTTATTGTCTTCTGCCCTGGGTTTTGACAGTTAATTAGCTCTCATCCAATTTATGCCTGTGTGGCAGCCACACCAGGGTCACCAGCAACAACTCCAAGGTGAGGCAAATGCAAAGGATACAAGACAGGAGAACTTGCTCTGAAGCCCCAGGAAAGCAAAGGGCTTCATCTCTCACCCCCAGCCACCACTGATGGGCTCGTTCCCTAATGAAGCCTTTGACTTGTTTATTTTTCCCCCTCACCGCACGGAGGTTTCTTTCAACAGCTTTGGGCACTGAGGAATTGCCCAAGCAGCTGCTAAATTAAGCAGTCAGCACAGCAGCATCTGTGGAAAAACGCTGTCCCTTCAGCTTGCTTTGTGTCAGCTGCCCTGGGGAGAGGAAGAGGAGGAACGTGTCAATGAGAGGGGGTAATGAAGGGCTTCACTGAGAGCCCCCGTGGGGCTGGACTTCACTGCCCGCCCTTCAGGACCTTTCAGCACCTCAGCCACCTCTTCTGGCACCCAGTGATTTTTCAAGACCTTGCAAAGCAAATGTGCTTCCCCTCTCATTACCTGTTACTCTCTCTGCTGCTTCAGTAGGTTTTGCCTCCTGCAGGTATTTTATCTCCACTGTCACTTTGAAAGCCCAAGGGCAGGCAGCAAGCAGTGCTCCTGGGGCAGGAGCAGAAAAGCAGTGTTTTCACACCGTGGGATAAAACCCTTGATCAAATCACATCTTAGCTGCAATAAATGCTGGAAGAGCACTGCCCTGCTTGATCCCTCGTGAAATGCAGCAAGGGCTCACCTCTGAAAGAAGATGTTGGATCAGTCTAGAGGTCAGGTAAATGTCTCAGGGGAATATGACAGACAGTACCACTGGAGAGAGAATTGGAAATGAGATGCCAATTCACTTTATATTAGAGTAAACATCCACTGAATGGGGAATTCTAGACATAACTGAACCAGCCAAGGCTCAGACTGGAGAGCCAGACTTGAATACTACAGGGCTCCCTGGCAATGCCCAAGATGAGCCACATTTCCAAGAGGATTCTTCATACCTTGTAGAAAGTACCTGCTGCCTCAGAAAATAGTTTCTTTTTCAGAATTACCTGTTCAGACCTTACCCAAGCAGAGCTGGGCAGTTACTAGGCACACAAGAAGCATCTTTCCTGCAGAGACACTCCTAAAGAAATAGCCTCATTTAGCCACATTAAATATGGAAAGCACTGCAGTAAAACAGCACTGGCACAATATCCAGAGTCCTATCTCAATACCACACTTTCCCTGTGTCTGGATTCTGGTGGGATCCAGTGGCTGAACTGGGGCTTTCCATTCCGTGCTGCCGTGATGGGATGCTGCATGTGTATCCCATTAATGATGCCACAGTCCTTTACATTCTCTTTGTAAAATACCTTGAAAAGTCACCAGTAAATTGTAAGCCTGAAACACAGAATTATCCAGCTTTTTACAGTGAAGTCAACTCTGGAGAAATGTAAGTGAGCCAGTCACCCCAAGCAAATGCTGAGCTACCAGAGTCAGCAGCCACCCCTCTGCTCACAGCTGCTGAAGGCAGACTGGGATTTAACCACTGCTGAGACAGAGCAATGAGCTCACATGAATCATCTCCAGGAACTGAGCTTGGGTCTCAAGAATGCAAAAGGCTGAGAGATTCTGGCTGATCTTGAAGAGCCTATCCCCAGACACCGGGCCACAACCAGCACGGGAGCCAACACCTTGCCCAAATCCCCTTGGAAGTACCAACAGAGCCACACGTTTCTGCAGTAGAACCCCTGCTACTACGTGAGGCACAGCCACCTCTGTGATGTCCCCTCTGAGCCCCCATGGCTGAAATGACAGAGAGCAGCCTCCCTTTAATTAGGGATCTCAGCTCAAGGTCACTGAGTGCAACTTCAGCATCAGCACCCCGGAGCATTGGTCACCACCCTTCCCTCTCCCCACTGACAATGGAGACACAAATGTTCCTCTACAGGGCCCAAATCAGGAGACCCTCTCAAATCACACCATCATAGAATCACAGGATGTTTTGGGCTGGAAGGGACCTTAAAGATCATCTGGTTCCAACCACTGTGCCGTGGCCACAGGCACCTTCCACCACACCAGGATTCAAAGCACAAATGACTCTTTCCTCTGATGACAAGAAGCAAGAGACCCACCTCACGTGAGCACCTATGTTTAGGTGTGATGATTCCAGCTCCTGCAGCCCATTCCTAACGTCAGCTGGCACACCCTCACATTGTGCAAACCCCCAGTGCTGTTTTAATGAAGGACAAATGTGAACGCAGCTCGTGTGAAAGCAGTCTCATGAGACACACACAGCAAGCTAAACAGCAGACTAAACTTAGTGCATGAGCTTGTGGCTTTGTGTTTCTCTCGGCTGTGAGTCATTGTGTGGGGTAGAAAAGTGCCTTCCTCCCCCAAAATATCACAGAAACCAAGCAATGCCTCACGCTGTAGTAAGAGAGGCTCTGCACGGCAGGGGCCAGGATTGTGTCGCTCACAGGGAGCCTGAAGACTTGGCAACGCTGCAGCCAAATCTGCCGGTTCCATTTCACACGGGCCATTGAGCAACCAGCAGAGGAAAATCATTTTCAGCTGGTCCTGATCCAGCAAGGTTCAGATAAGAAATAAGATAAAGACCCTTTCAGTTCAAGGTCACGCACCTCCCTGCATTTGGTTCCTCGAGAGCTTCATTCCCACCTCCTCCCCTGGCACCGTGAGCGCTGTGCACAGCACAGGTCCCTTCCCTGGGGTGACATGATCTGACACTGCTGCCCGGGGACTTGGATGCACCAGCTGGGAAGGCTGCCAGCTGGACAAGGGAGGCAAGTACCTCTTGCTTATTAGCAATGAGTCCAAGCCAGCCTCTCTTCTGCACAAATTTGGAAGTCTGAGAGTTGGAGCACGCACGCTAAACACTCGCCGGCACATTTAAGGAATTTGCATTGGCAAACATTCAGTGATTCAGTTCAGGACTGCTCACCTTCCAAAGCATGCACATCAGGTACCCTGATGGGTGTTACCTGAGCGTGTTGTCCCTGTGAAGTGCCACAACCTGCCACGCTGCTTTAACTCGGGTTCTGGGACCGTTTTGCAGCGAGAGTATTAAAAAAATGAGGTACTGAATAGTCAACTCAAAGGGAAGGGCAAGTCAGAAACCCTGAATTCAAGTCTTTGGCTTTGATCAGGAGATAGTTTTCCTGTACATGAGTCTCTTCAGCAAGGAAACAAGTTCCTTAATACCCACTCCAGGATGTAATGCATAAACATGAAGAGGAGAACATGAAGCCACCAGGGAGAGCTAAGAAATATGCACAGATGTAGATTGACAGAAGCTTTCTGTGTGTTTAAGATCCAAGCCTAAAATCTACTGCCCACTTCAGGACAGTGAGCCATGACCAGGGCTGCAAAACACGGGCCCTGTGTGCCCTCCCTGAACCTGAATCGAGCAGAGCAGGCAGTCAGAAAAGTCTCAAATGCCATGACCAGGGCAGGTGCCAGGCCCTGCAGGAGAGAGTCCCAATCACACAGTGGAGGAGAAGAACTGTGTCTTGCCTGAAGTCTTGCAAGACCAGCCAGGATGGTGCCATACCCACACACCAGGCCCTCTCCTGGATTTTCTGTTACTAATTTCCCCCAGCCCATACCTGTGAGTAGCACCAGACGCTTCTCCACCATCTCTCACTGAGGATTATCAACATTTCTTTTGAGTTTTTGAGGCTGCATGGGGGGAGCAGAAGGTTGAGACCAACCAAGCACTTAACCACCCTCTCCACTAAAAGGCTTTTTCAAATATCTGCTGCTGCTCAAGGAACCTGAATACCCAGGATAGCCAAGACCCCCAGCACACAATTATCTGCCTTAAATGTCTATTTACCTTTGGAAAGAATGCAGTGAGGCCTTTGAGAATGAATTATAGAAGGTAAAACTTATAAAGGAAGATCAATAGTAGGACATCAAGTGCTTGTCTCTCTCAAAAACCATAGTGAGGATATTTTTGACATGTGCATGCATATCTTTTGTCAATGGAGATGTAAGTCAGACACAGGAGAGAGGGTTGAGGGGTTTTTTGTGCTGCCCTCAACCCAATATTTTCATAAACATCACTTTTCATTTCTGACTGCACTGCAAATCCATTATGGATAAGGAAAGCTGTCCTGAAACACAATTAAGAGATGGAGTCATGAGGTTGTAGCCCTGCAGCTATGAAGCAATGACCTCAGCGCAAGGAATAGATAGAAGATACACTAATCCCTATTAAAGGGGGAAGCTGGCAAATAATGCTTTTTAAATCATTGAACTTTGCAGCATGCTGAGCTGAGGGTGCAGGAGGCTGGAGGAGAGCTGAGGGAGCTGTGCCAAGAGATTTATCTGCTCCCTGGGGCTCCAGAGGCGCCCTGCTGGCAAAGGCACTGGAGAGCTGGATGAGCACTGTGTGTCCAAACCTGCACACAAACACACAGAGTTTTTGGTCTCCTCACCCAGGGACTAGAGGGGCTTTTTGCTGGGGGCCTCCCTGCTGCCACAAGGCAGCCTGGGTCACACAGACCAGGCACAGCTTCAGGTTCAGGATGTCACAGCTCCAGGGCTGCCCTCAGCAGGTGCTTTACTGAAAAATGTGTCCCAAGCCTTGACTCACACCCACACCTTTAGTGCCTTCTTAGTGCTACAGGGCAGCTGAGAGCCCCACAGGCTCTCTCTGCACACAGGTTACAACACAGGATCATCAAGGGCACCACTCTTCTGGCAGGTTCCTCTCCCTCCCCCGGCCCCATTCCCAAGCCCTTGGCTTCAGAGCCAGTGCAAAGCTTTTGCCTTTCAGCAGTCAATGGAAACAAATGCAACCTGAGGGAGGAAGAGATGTCAGAGGAGATGTCAGAGGAGAAGCAGCAGAGCAGGGGAAAGTCTCTGTTCACCACGGGTCTGCTGGCAGTTGGAGATTATGAGGCACAGCTGGGAGGAGAAGTGCCACTGCACAATCAGTCAGAGCAGCGGTGTTTCTTTCAGAGGCATTCAGATGCCTGGGAATCCTACTGAGTCTCCAAATAAATAATATTTGATTGTGACAAGTGCCTAGCATCCTTCCGAATGCAGCAAGAAAATAATGCACTGACATTATGAAAATATTAGAGAGGCATAAATCAATCCTATGAAGAACAACAACAAAAAAAATATCCAAAAGCCCACACATTTGATTAAAAAAATGTCCTCACCACCATCAGCAATCATAAAAACCACTTTTCTGGCAAGGCTCAAGCTACCTGCAGAGAATTCACTTTCCTTGTCTCCTGACAAGAAGCTCAAGGGAAAAATGGCATCCATCCCTCTTTCCTATATATGCTCCGTTCTGCTCCATATGGTGCTGCCTGATAGTAAATGAGAAATTAAAAACATTAGCACCAGCCTCTGCCCTCTCCTCCCCCACAGCTTTCTCCCTGCAGTGGTTGTACAAAATCTGCTGGCCCAAGCTGGGGATGAAACCATTTAACTGCTGAGCTCTGGAGTCACATGTGAGCTCTCTGTTGTCTGCTCAGTTCATAGATGCCAGTTTTGCCAAGCACTGACTGTCCTGAATTATTTCATCTCAGAAAATAACCCTACTGACAGACTGAAATTCTCCCCATGGATTATTTTTTTTATTTATCTAAAACTGAAAATAAAAAAAACAGAGACAATGAGAAATTAAAACTAAAACCTTTGAGTTTGAGGCAGGCAGCAGTAAGCTGTAACATTTTAGTCCAGTCCTTCCAAAACAGAATTTGCAGAGCCACTTTTTCTCATTGAAAAAAAAAATCTGAACTACGTTTTCTCAGTCAATTCTAGTCATAATCTGCAGCTGCCATTTTACTTTCTTCTTTTAGATCCCTTCTAAATCAGCTTCAGCGTGTGCCATGTGCAGTCGGTTCCTTCCCAAAAATGTTGTAAAACAGGATCCAAACCTAATTTTTTTTAATGTCCATGAGCAACCGAAAAGCCAAAGAATTGGAAAAGTAGCCAGTAGGCACTGAGGGATTTTTTTATTATTATTCCTGTAGCACCCAGGAGCAGAGGCAGGGGCAGGTGCCACACGGGCTCGGAGAAAGCTGCCCCTCCCCGGCACACACAGTGGAGTCAAAGCCAAACAAAGGGAGAGGAGGTCACAGGGAAACGGGCGTGACAAACGTGACAAATAACACATCACCACGTGCAAGCATCTGATCTCTGCAGATTAACCTTGGCTCCTGGCAGAGGAGCCTTTATAATCATCCCATCTTCGCAGGCATCACAGCCTTTTGGGAAGATTTGGGCGCCGAGGGTAATTAAGCTCTGTCATCAGCCCATCACAGCCACAGCCGTGACTCTCCTGGATGTCTGTGTGGGTGCTGCTGAGCCTCCTGCACTCAGGGATGTTCTCCAGGGGGATCCCTGCCCTGATCCCTGCACCTCCAGTCCTGCCTGCTGCTGCCCAGCTCTGCTCCCCCATGCTGACCAGGAGGGAAGCCTGGAACAGTGTGAAGATCCCTCTCCTCCTGAGCCCAGCTCATGGCCATCAAGGACAGCCTGAGTACATTCCCAACAGTGTCTCCCTCACCACCTTCCAACGGGGCTGCACTCACTGGCACAGAGAAACACAGTCAGTGCAACCAAAACCAAAGCCAGAGATGAGACATTGCTCCTGGAGGGAGCAGGGGAGCAAACGGGGTGTGGGATGAAGCCAGGCTGAAACAGAGGATGGTTTCTCTGGGTCTGCAGGGCAGTTCTATTCAGGCAAATGTTTTCCCAGCCCAGATATGTGATGTGCCCACCAGCCCAAGCTTTTGTGATGAGCTGAACTTAAAGTGTTACAAGCAGAGCCTGAAAACCCGTCACAGCCCAAAGGGCAGGCAAATCCCATCCCTCTCACAGCCGGGCACACAGGCACACTGCTCACTGACACGGCCTGAGCCCCGAGCCTGCAGACTCGTTGGCAGATGTCCCCGGGGCTTTCCCAAGCCTTTGAGGCTGCTCAGCCAAGTGTAGATGCTGTCTGTGAGCCCTGGTCGTTGCTTTAGCTGCTGTGTTTGAGGGTGTCTGCAGACCTGGGGCCCCTGTGCTAATGCAGCACAGAATAGTTCTGAGGGAAGCTTAAGACCTGGATAAACAACTTATTACGGTTAATGGGTTTCTCAGCATTTCAACCAATGCAATGCCAGCCAGCCAAAGGCAGGGCTGGGAGTCTCAACAGTAGCACAGGCAGAACAGAAAGTGCTTTTCAAGGTCTATCTTCCTGCTAATGCTGTATTGCTTTATATCGTATCATAAAAATTGTCTGAATGGCAGTTCAACAAGCCCGGACTTGATTCACAGACCTGCCATGTTACTGCTGCAGCTGAGGTCAAGAATTACAAATAGAGCAGTTAATTAGAAGGGAAGTGCATGGTGCTGAGCAAACACATCAGGCATGGGAAGATTTTCTGCTCTGGAAAGGTGGAAAAACCCCATTTACAGAACTACCCAAGCATTTTTTTGTATTGGTTTAAGCATCCACCAAAAAAAACAAGGACTTGAAGGCTTAGAAATATGAGGATATCAGCCCATAGTATTGTAGTTGCTCTTTTAGGGTTTGAAAATGGGCCTCCATGTAGACCTGGAAGACCAAACTCACCAGTGGCACAACACGATGCAGACAGCCCTCAGCAGAGCTGTCCCTAGGACAGCTATTATTTCCTAGGAAAATGAGATATCAGGGACAACCCTTGGGGACTAACAGATCACATTCATTGCTGGAAAACGTGAAAGAAATGCACTGTAGCAAACAGAGCTGTGCACAGCCTCTACCAGCAGAAAACAACAAGTTTTGCTGTCCTGTTTTGCCCCCTGGGAAGCAGAGCTTGGATACCTCCTGCTTGGAAGAATTCAGTTTCCCAGTCTGCTGGGAGCAAAATCCTTACTTTGACACAGAAGCCAAATATCAAAATCTTTTCATTCAGCCTGCCTTAGCTGGGAATTTTCCTGGTTTCTGTTCCATTTCAGGATTTGGTCAAATTTTGTGTTCCACTTTCTTCTCCAAAGCTGGCAGCAGACGACTGTTCCAGATGCACCTTTGTATCTAAGGACTTGGTAGACAAACCTCACTGCTAGGCTTGCAGCTGTAGCCCTTTTGCTCACTAATGAAGCTGCAGACACCAAAGATATTTTTAGGATGTCTGCAAACCTTGTCATAATCCACAAAGTTCAGCTACGATGGGAAAGACACAGGATGTTACAGAAAAATAGGAACTAAAATATCTCCCAGTGCTACTAAAAATGTCCAAAGAGTCAACACAAAAGAGCCTTACCTGACATAAAGAGAAAATTTAAACAAATATTCTTCAGTGTTGCAATTCCTGGGACAAAATTTATTAGCAAATTTAAATTAATTCTGCTCCAGGCATTAGGATACACTATCAGTTACTCCCTTACCCCACCCCCGGGAAATATTTCACTATTGCTGTCAGTCAACTGCTTGAATGCTTGGAGTTTACCAGCTGCATAACATATATTGATTTTTGATGAATGACATCTCTCTCTGGGCCATTATGGTTTTGTTTTCAAACCTTATTTAATTGTTCGCCTATTTTTCAGTGAAATAAATGCAAAGTGTTTATTCTCCAAAGGCTGTAAACAGAGATCTCAGGTCTAGTTTCTATGACAACCTCACTTGATACAGCAAACCTAGATTATCTCTAATGACAGACATGAAGTTTAAATTGCACATTCTGCACAAACAGTGCACTGTTGACCTTTTATTGAAAAATGGAATACAGTGTGATTAGCATAATGTGCCATATGAAAGGGAAAATTGTGGAATAATGCAGATTGTACTCTAATCATAACTACAGTGCTAATCTCCAGCAAACTGTTTGCCAGAACATGAAGCTTTAAAAATTAAGATTTTTCCCAGGAACCATTTTCAAATCCTGTTAGATAGTACTGCTATCACATTAAATAGTTATCAGATAACACTTGCTGCTTCTGCTCTATCTCTCCCATTGCAGTTTTTAACAGGGGAGTAAAAGTGGATAAGCTTATGTAGAAATATGACACAAAAATTCCAGCTATGAGAACTATTTTTAAACCTCCTGAAGGCAATTCTTTTTCTCATGCTTACAAATTCATTTGGAAAGGAGAGCCAAAAAAACAGAGTCCTTTCTGCCGGGTGCTGTCTTCCAAAACCTGCATGTTTTCCTAGGAGGAAAATTTGCATGTATGCTAGTGAATAAAGCCCAGCTCATCTGCAGAGACAGAGAGGCTGCAGGAGACGTCCTGCTTTGCAAGAGCAGAAATGGAAAACATCTTGCCTTCATATGCAGCAAGTTTTGGCAGGCTTTGATTTTTGCCAGCCACGGTTTGCTGCTGCTCCCAGAAACGTCTGCAGCAGATTACAAAATCTGAATTCTTTGGGGAGTTTGGTGCATGAATTGAGGCTCCCGTTGGAGTTGAGAGACTCACATGCTGCTCCAAGGGGACAGCAAGCTCTTAAGTCTGTCCTTCCCTCTGCAGAATTCTTGTAACTTTATTTCCTTTAAACTTTCATGAAACAAAAGGACTTATTTCCAATTACGAATGAAATTTCAGCTCACTTGTATTCCACATAGTCACTGAACAGTCTGGAGACAACCAAGCAAACAAAACCCTAATTAATATCAAAATACAGCTATAGATGGTAGAACTGGTGGGTTAAGGACTTGGGAATGAGGCAAAGATATTTTCACTTCTGCAGTGCCCAAAAGTAGTGTCAAGATACTGTTATTTTCTTTCCTATGTTTAAAAAAAAAAAATGTAAAGCAGCATGTGCTATTTTTCTAGAGAATGACAAGCATGAAGGAAAATGATAAAAGTAGCTACCCATTGTGTGATAAAAAGTCTTAGATTGTCCAAGTCTGGTCATGAACACTGAAGAATCACAGGCACTCAGCTATCTCAGCTATCAAACGTTTTTCTTCCAGAGGATGATATTCAGCAACTAGATCTTATTAGCATCACATCAAAGTGGTCTCTTCATCCTCCCCATTCAGCAAACAAGCTAAAAATGATTTTCAGGTGCTTGTCTACAAAGCAATGCCATCAGAGGAAACCTATTCCCTCATTTCTCTCTCACTCTAATGGGTTTATGCCATTAATACTGTCAACTGAGTTGTTTTTAACCATCAGTTAAGGCAGCAGCAATAATAAAGGATTTTTTTAGTACAGGCAGCCCCCAGTGTACTTGTGTTCTATGCAGATATTCATCACCACCACTATTCTCTGCATATCAAGATATCTCTGGTTTTCAGGGTTTACCATTTGGCAGTTTTCCATTTTTCTTAATAATCATTGTCTTCCACTACAGCAGCTGCCAGGAAGGAATCAATTCATTTAAAAGGCATCCACTTGTTTCCACGCGGAGTTATCACGCCTGTAAATGTAATCCTGTCACTTGATATGTAAGACAGCAAGCTGTGTGTTTGGTAAGGTGATGTACCCCAAGCTTAGGTATTTTTAAACCCTGCAACACTGCCCAAACTCATCCACTACAATTTTAAACTTCACTGTCTCATGTGATGGCAAAGAGCATTCGTGGTGCTGCTCACGTGGTGGGTTATGGGACAGAGGACATATTGAACATATCTGCACAGCTATTCAAGTGTTGCCACGTGTTTTATAAATCTAAAAAATTAAAAAAATCAAGGTAAGTATTGGCAACAAATTTGCAGCAGAAGCCAGCATCAAATTTGCAGCAGAAGCCAGCATGTCTGAACAGTAACTTCACAGGAGGTCTCCTTGCCTACTGGTATGTCTAAATACAAATAAATTACTACTTTTAAAGGCATTGTAAATTATAATCCTATTTAGACAGAACTCCTCACCACTAGTCTCTCTGTCAGACAAATACACTCCCTGGACATTCACTTCCACAGGTCAAAAGAATGGAAATACCTCCTTGCTCTTCTACCACATTTCTTCAAATTCCCTTGTGATATTTTTAGGTAAGATACTGACCAATTTTGGTACCTCCAGTTAATTCTTATCCTCTGTTTCACGTTTCCTTCAGGCACAGTTTGCATAACTCTAGTCACTTGTACAAATATTTAAAACCAGCAAGACAAACCAAGCATAACAAATCCAGAAGTAAAGCAACTCCCACAGAAGCTAATGTTTACCCAAAAAGGAGTGTGAAATATTGCACACCTCTCTCCAGACAGTCTCTTCTCTTCCTCTGAGGTGAGATCTGATGACGCCGTGGGCAACAAGGACCAAAGAGCCCCAGTCCCTGCCATTGCTGCATTCCCACTTCGGACCCTCAGCCTTTCCAGCCCGGTCTGTGTGACCCTGGGAGGGCTGAAGCTTCTGTGGGCTGAGTGCAGGGGCAGAGTTTGAGATGATGAAGGTGCACGTGCCAGTCCCACACTCATCCTACAGGAGAATCTGGACTCCAAGCTAGACATAGACACTATCAACCCCATCACAAGACTGACATGTGATCAGGAACCACCATCTCTCATCTATCTTCAACCAAGCTGGGATGTGGCTGCCCTAAATGCTGAATGAAACAGTTCAACTGGGCAAGAAAAAGCAACCAACACACCTAATGAAATAAATTATTCCCACCAAAGTAAAGCATGCTGTTAAGAGCACTGAAAATTCACTCTAGCTGATACAATCACCTTCCCGCAGTAAGTAAACATCTCCTACCAAAAGTCAGACATGAAATACCATTTGTTTTGCAGTGAACTTTTAGCTCCACAGCTCAGCCAAGCATCTACTTTTTTTTTTTTTCTCTCTGAAACATAACCAGCTCTGTGAGATGCCAGACAGCTACGAGAGCACTCCAGGCTGGAAACAAAAAGATACTATTGTCTTGGGACTGCCACAGTCATTGTTCCCACCTATATTCATCCCACCACTTCTGTAAGGCTGACAAAACAGTTACAGAGAGCTCTTCCACTCACAACTGCTTCACAAGGCTGGGAATCAAAGCTGGAGCAGGAATAAGCCCGGTGGCAGAAACCTCACAGTTTCTGCAACAGCCCAGTTGCTGCTGTACAGACCAGAATCAGGAGCCTCAAACATGTGCAAGACTCCAAACTATGTTTACCCACATTTTTTTATAGTCACAGGTGGCTCATTCTGCAGCTGAAACCAGTTTACCAGTCACCTGGAAAGATTTCCACCCCTCTCCCCTGCACAGTAAGCTGAGAGAAGCCTGAGGGACCACCCAGCCTTTAGCTCCCAGCCCTGGGTGTGAGACACCCCCCTTTGCAATCCCCATGAGCACAGGGAACAGCTCTGGCACTCAGGTGGCACCTGAATGTTTCTGGGGCTCTGAAATAAAACATCCTGCACTTCCAGTTCTGTAGTTAATGTGCACTATTTCTCTATATACAGTTCAGGATGCTGTACTGTCCACCTCTATGCAACATCTGTTTGTTCTTTGATCCAGCTGCAAACTAGATTTAAGTAAAAATCAGGTTGATGTTTACAATCATATATTTTAAAAACTACTTATAATTTTAAAGAAAAAAGTCATCCATAAGAAAGGCTTCTACCCTTCCCAAGAGCTTCTGCTTCCATTGTTTGTTGGCATCCTTTAAATACTCTTTGTAATGAGTAGGAACTGTTCAGGACCTCCAGCATCTATCATTGCATCCTCTGAGATGAGCATATTGAATCAAGAGATGTTGGGAAACTACTGTCCCATCTAAGGAGGAGATTCTTAACCAGGAGAAGCGAAGCATAAGAGTAAGGTTTCTCAAAAAAAAAAAAAAAAAAAAAGTCTTGAAATCCTCATCTGCTCTAGCCCCTTTCTTGTTTTCCAGCAGGGTAATGACTTGACCCCATAACTGAGTGACTGAGCAGACAGACCACTCCCCAGATGGGTAATGTCATGCAGTTAGGGTGGCTTCCAGTTTTGCTGGATTCCTGCTATATTGATAGATTGTAGAAGAATTTGAGAATTATATTATTAATCAGAGCCTACGAAAAACAAGATGAGAGAGTCAAACTGCCAGGCATGATAGGAATGTTGGGCAAAGGTGTCTGTAAACTTCTGCTGACCCCTTACACCAACCAGGTCGAGAGCTCTTTTATTAATGCTAATGCTTTTCATATTAGTGCTCACATAAAGAAACCCTGCTGACTGCAGGGGCCAAAGGGTTCACAAGGTATGTTGGCCACATCAGCAATACACTGATGATTGTTTCTGACGTGACCCCGCAGCTTAATGAAGGGCCATTTGTGAGGGAATTGCTTTTCACGCAGAAAGAGGCCTGTGATGAAGGTATAAAACACATCTGGAGCAGGACAGGCTGCTGCTTTCGTGACACAGCAAAGAAAAAGTCCTCCATCCCACTGAGAAAGGGTGTTTCTGTGCATATAACACACACCCCTTCTCCCCATTCCTGTCACTAAATTTTCCCATGCACAAGACACTGCTTCCACTCCTTGTTGCTAAATGACCAACACCACTCTATTTATGACCCCCATATCAAGGATTTCACCTGTAAGACCAGACTTTTTGAAACCCAGGTCAATACTACAGCTCAGCATTTCTCAGCCTGCTACACACCCTGCCTACCTCTCTTTTGGGGCCCCTGTCAACAGCCTTTGAAAGGATGAAAGGCTCAGGTGCACCACAGCCCAGGGCTGGGAGCAGCAGGAAGTGCACAGGGCTAACCAAGGAGTCCCAGTGTTTTGTATCGCTGTGTAATCCTGTGTTGGGCAACATTTCCACTTTCTTTCTTAGAGATCCATTCCTGCACTTGCCCAGGCATGAATCTCACAGAAGAGCAGTCTGGACAGGGCTTGAGGAGGTCATCCAGAAAGGGCCATGGACTCTGAGACTCGACGGGTGTGTCTCTAACCTATTCTAAAAACACTCTATGATGACCCCCAAGAAACTGGGCTGAGAAGCCACCCTTCATGTCATTGTAAAGAAAGATATCCTCTACTACCCTGTCTTCACAGGATCTCAGGAACACCCTTCACATCATGTGAATTGTGCTCTTTTGTGATAGCCTGCAGGCTCTCTTTCCAAACAGATAACACCTTATCTGTGTTTAAAAGACCTTCCCAGACTTGCATATGTAATTTGTTAGTGAATAATGGCTTCATTACCTAATAGGAGGGGCTTCATGTATTATGGGGGACTGCAGAATTATGGGGGGTTTAATAATTTTCACCCTGAGGAGAACAAGCTCCCATAATAGTGTATGAGTATATAGGTATTACGTGATTTTGAGGAGGAAGGGATTGAATGCAAACCTACAGAATCAACTAAGTAGAAAATCTAGAGATCATAAACAAGGAACAGTCATGCTGAGAACATTTCCCTTCATCACCCTGAAAAGGAGCTGCTGGGAGAAAAGAATTACTTGCTATGAAAAATGTCAAGTTGTCAGATATTCCTTTTCATTCCTCAGACTGGGGCAAGACAGTGTCTTTCTCAGCAAGCCTTTTCTGTTGGACCTGTTGTTCTTCCCACAGCTGTGATACCAAGGCACAGCAGTAACACAGACTCAGGTTTTCCACCCCACCACTGACCTGCAAACCCACGGGTTCTTCTGCTGGAGCTGTTTGTCTCTGTGGTCCAGGAGGAACATGCCACAAAAAGTGCTCTTTAAAAAAACCCCACTTTTCCACAGAAGGTTTTAACTTTTATGAGCACAAATGCATTTATAGCCAACATTCCCAGCTGCATCTTTAGCTTCCCACTCAGGTGGGGGAATGAGGCAAGAGTTCACAGCTGTGTTACTGCTGCTGGTGGGGCTGCAATGGAAAACAGAACTCCAAAAGGCAGCAGAGGACAAAGAATTCGGGGTCAACCTTCACCCACAGCACATTTCCCTGATGTCTCTCATGGGGTTGTTTTTTTCCCCTCACAGAACAAGTGGCAAAACTTTATCCTGTAAATACCTACCTGTGAGAGCACAGCCACCAGCAGGGAGGGTATAAATCAGGAGGACATGTACCATCCCTCTTCAGACAGACCAGTTACAGCTGGCAAAGTGCAAAAGTTTTTAACAAGAGCTGGGCTGCTGCTTCAGTCTGGGGCTGGCACATTAAAAACAAGAGGCCATGTATCCAAAAGCTTATCTGCTCCATTCAGCTGTATCAGCTGGCCTGGTAAGAGATATCTCTCCTTACAGCTCCCACCGTGGAAATGGGAGTCATTTATCAAGAAGGACTTTTCCCTGAGCTGTCTTGACCTTTTCTGTTGATGCTGCTTTTTCACTGTGATTTTCACACAGAATCTAACTTTAAATGCATTATGGACTTACATGCCCAGTGTAATAACGGGACCACAAATGCAGAAGGATCTTGGAGTCCTCCAATTAGATGCTACTGCCAAATCTTACTGTATCCCAGGTATTTACCTACAGGATGTATTTCTATACATACACTTAACTATGGACATAAGTGGATTTATTATGATTTCAGTGTTGCTACAACACATGGCAATATGTATATTTGAAGCATCTTCGTTAAACTTCAAATTATATATATTTTTAAAGGGTGCTAATAGCACCATTTGATGTGGTAATTATTGATATTGGCTTCCTGTAGAAAGAGCACTCAAACTACCAGCTAATTCCACACGTAAAACAGCTGTCACATGGTAATGGCATTAAAAGTCACTAAGCTGATCTACATTCAAAGCCATGCCATAGAGGTGAAAGGCCCTGCAGCCAATTATTACTCCTCTGAGCCAGACAGTCCCCAAACACAAGCAACATATGCAGATCCATCCCTCCTTGTCTTTAATTAGATCCTGCCTACCCTCTGTGGCAACAGCAGTATAAGTGAGAAGGGCACGTGTTAGGCAGTGGGGAAATAATCACAGAGATCCCAAAGTGCACTGTCTGGCACGTCCTGCCGGCACCTGCATGTTGTACACAGGAACTAAAGCCAGCACCAAGAGACAATTTTTATAGTGTCCATGCTGCAAAACGTATGATTTTCATGGAGCTACTAAACACATGGTGCTCTGTGCAGAGTATCCCAAGTCCCTTTGTCCAATCTGCCACTGACAGATTAATGATTACTATTATTTCTGGTAGTTGTGGGTACACAAGGAATACAGGTTTTCACCCACTGCTTTTGAGGAAATAACTTTAAAAAGATCATTGGCACAATCTGATACTGCTTGAGTGAATCTAGTGAATCTACCCAATTTGCAGTGACTCTGAAATTGGGCAAAAGCAAACAAAAAGGTCCAAAATAAAGGTACCAGAGCAACCAAACTGTCTAGGAGATTTTTCTGCCAAAAAATCTCACCTAGCTGTTGTTGCAGGTTCTGACACAGAGGACTCCCATGCTCATATGTATCCTTACTCCTTGAAAGGTTTCACTTGCTCTTATTCCAACCTTTCTGGTAGATTTGGTACAAAGTCCACTTCTGCTTCTGTTTCCAAAAGGAAGAGGCCCCACTGTCAAAAATTCCAGCCCTGAATCTCTTTCCCACATCTTCCAGAAGCCTGAGCTGATCTTTTCTGTAGCACCAGCCACTCTGCAGTAGCAGGGACACTTCTCATGAGCAGAGTGAAGCAGGTCTTCCGTGGCTTTAGCCTGGCAAGGTGATATGATCCATGTGAGTTTGTACAGATGGGATGATCCACACCATTCAAATAACAGTGGCCTGCAGGTCTTTCCACACTAGTCCAAGGTGTGTCCCTGACAATGCTCCCACTCTTCCTGCACGTGGCTGTTCTGTCAGTGAGTCCCTCCTCCTTTCCCCCGGCTCTTCTCCCTGCTGGAGCCAGTGTCACCCTAAGAACCCACCTGACCCCTGAAGGAAGGGAGAGTTATCCTTCTGTGGGGTGAATCCACCCTAGACCAGCTGCTGCCTACTCAACAGCTTCCCTATTTGTCAGAGCCAGGTTTCTAACGTGGAATTGGTACAATCTCCTAAAAAATGCGGCCAAGTGATGGTCAAAGTCCTGACAGCCCACTAACCCAGTGCAGATGTAGCAGCAGCGTGCACCTGCATCATTCCGTGGAGCATGGACTTCCCAATCCCAGAAAGCACCTCTAGAAAGGAAACAACCCCCCTGGGATCAGCAGACAAGAAGCTCAAGATCAAACCGACACACTTGAGTCACACACAGAGTCACTCTCACAGAAATCTCTACCCTTCTTTACAACACACTGATTTCAACACTTACTCACCAGCAGATTGAACACTTCATTTCTGAATTTCAAGGGCAGCAAATTAAAACATCAAAAAGAAAAGGAACTGTAGCATAAATAAACATAGCTGCATCCACAAACTGCAATTAATCACTTATTTTTATGCACTGCAAGTCAGAATCTACACGGGCTTTTTTCTGTTTCCACTGATCTGCATGGACTTTAATATGGATTTTAACAACGAATGGCTGGTTAAGAGTTTCCAAAACAACCCTATGAATTTCACTGTCAGTGAGTCAAGAATGACCAATACATAAAGAATATGCAGTAGGAGAAGGCTTCTGCCTTTTCCCTCAGAAACTAATGGAGGAGATCTCCGAGCAGAGAGAAACTAATGGAGTGCAGGGAGCAGGAAGGGAGGGTCTGACACCGTGCCCTCAGAGCTATGCCTCAGACTAATGAATTATCTCTGCTTGGTTAAATCTCTGGCATTGCTAATCAGACAAGAAGCGTAAAATGGAAAGTTCATTAGCGAGATCATAAAAGAGTCAGACTGACAAAGATCATTCGACTTGGCCAGGGGAAGGTCAGTTACAGGAATCGGAAAATCACTTTGTTTAAGGAAAACAGGTTAGACCAGAAGCAACTCGGAGTCCAGAAAAGACCTGCACTGGGGTTGTGTGCAATGCTCTGCTTTATTTCTGGAACATAAACAGGGAAACATTTCCTTTGACGGTGGATAAACTAGACTTTTTTAATCAACATCATCCTGGCCCAGGGTAAGCTGGACAGTATCAGCTTTCCCCCAGGGCTGATTCATTTACCTCCTCCCAGACCCAGAGAGCCCAAAGCTCCTCTCTAGGAAACACTGTCAGCACAAGTCACAAGATGGTCTCTGAAGCAGAATTTGTTAATTGTGTCAAATTATGTGTGAAGGGTTTACAATATGGATCACTGCCCACTTGGGATTTAAAGGAGATTGCTAAAGTAATTTCAAGACTTCGGGATAATTCAGAAACCTTGTTCCCAGAGGTTACTAAATGCTCCTCTTATTACTGCCACAAGCACACTGCACTGGGGGTTGGATTTTTCCCTTCAGGGGTAGGAGGAAGGGTAGGTGAAATGGTGGTGGGTTTTCTATTAGAATAATTGGAAGCAAAAAAAGCAGGATGTGCATTTTCTCCATATTCAGCCTGTTTTTCCAAAGTAATATGAAATAATAAGGCTTTAAATGCATCCTTTCCACTTTTGAGGTCACTAGCCTATTTCAACCACATTTGGTAGGCAAAGCAATGGCAAAAGGATTTGTACACTTTAGGTAAAAAGGAGGCAAGAACTTTCTACTGCCCCTCAGGAAAACAACACCACCTGAGCTCTGTCAGGAAGACTGCAAACCCAAGAAAAACTCCATCCACGCCTTTTGAAGCCTTGAATAACCCCCATGAAAGACACAGACCTGCAGGAAATTCAGTCACAGTCCTAACACATGCAAACAACTTCTTCTGCTCTGACACCTCTGCCTGGAGCTGCTCCATCAGCTGAAGCAGCCAACTTCCAGCAGGCATTTTCCTTTCCAAAGCAAACAGTCCAGCCAGGGTGGATGGAGGCAATTAAGACAGAGGATGTTTCAAACCTGCAGACACACAACTCCAGCTGCAGCCAGCCAGAGGTAAGGCGCCAAAAACCTTTCCAGGTGCCACTCTGCCTAAAAGACTGAACTGTGTCAAATTCCTTTTCTCTTTTCCTCTCCAAAAACCAGCACCTTCCCCACCCTATAAGCAATTGTCACAATGCACATCAGGAAGAAAGCATTAAATAAATGTGGATGTTTTGTAAGCATCCCTGCTCCACGCAGGATTAACTTGTTCAGGGCACTTTTTGGAGAATGGTCCTTTATGTTTCTCGACGTCCAATCCAAATTGCAGCGGGGAGAAGTATCCTGACCACGAAAGAGCTCGACAGCTTTACAGCTAGGACACATAACACAATAACCATTTAGCCAGATTAAAGCATACTGAGAGCTGCATCAAATATTGTTTAGAGCACATAAAAACTGCTTTAATATTTAAATGTATCCCACGGCTGGGCTCTTTAGATTTGCTAGATTCACTGGGGCTGCACAGCTATTAGCTTCTACATTTCATCTTCAATTCCTCTTCACAGTAGGAGAAACATAAAAATGAGGGTCACTGCTTGGTCATTTCATTACCCCTGGCAGAGAAATGTGCTTTGCACAAATGAGGAGATATTTTAGATGTAGATTGTTGTAATGTTGGTGTGACAAAATAAAACTGGAGTTAAAAAATAATAACAATATTATAATGGTTATTTTGTAGAATAACATTAAAGTAATATGCAATGTAGCAACGGTTCCCCTATCAAAGAGCCTGGTGTATGTCATTGTCATCATTTAAAAGGTCCATTAGCAAGAGCCCTGGAAATGTATGGCTCAAGGTCACAACCAAACTAAATGAGACTGAGCAGTAATTCAAAAACATTAAACTGTTTATGGTTAGAAATCTAATAAATAAATCCTCAGTACACACACACGCAAATCTTAGCAGCAAACTCCTCTACAGTTCTTTTTTTATTTCTCTGAAAACAGGAGCTTGGTGACAGAAATTGATAATCTGCTTAAAGCCAGAAATGGATTAGATGAAATGTCACTTTGGGAGATGTGTGACTTCATGCCACAAACATGGATTAGGCAGCACAAAGTGCTTGGCAATGGGTGCCCTCGTGACCCAAACACAAACAGTGCCCTCACCCAAGCCCAGTGGCCACAACACAGCAAAAGACCTGGGCAGGAAACATGGGCTGAGCCCTCCCCTGCCACACTGCCTGGGGACAGTTTGTGTGGGCATGGGGAGAGCATCACTACTGGTCTTCAGGAGGAGATTTAGTGCAGGAGAAACAGGAACACAATGCTATTTATTAATCATGACCTGAGAGGAGAAAGCCAGTCATTTTACTGACCCTTAGCTCTGTCTGCACTATCTGAAGCATGGCATTTAATCCATATTCTAAGTATCTGGATAAAAGGGACTTGATTTTCAGTTGTACTCCTCTCCCCAAAAGAAGTCAGTGTGAGGTATGTGCCTCTGCTGTACCACCTATAAATGAAGAGGAGAATACAACACTGAAGAGAATCACTTCTGGCACTGAATGAGAAATTGTGCTGAAACAAAAAACCTAGCATTTCCTACTGCAAGGCTATTCCTCTGCAGCTCTCTGCTCTGCCCCTGAGCTCATCCTTGGGTTCTCACACTGGTCGTTTCACTGGTCTTGGAGGATCAGGGCACAGGTCTTACCAGGATCATACCAGGAATTCCTGCGTGTAAGAATCATTGAAGCTGGGCATATTCAGCACAATAAAAGTCACAAAAAAGTGGGAACAGTCATTTAGGTGGTTTTGATGAGGAATATTTTGGTATATTCAGAGACATGTACCAAAAGGCTCCTATGAGCAACATGTTCCAGAATAGCCTCCAATGCAGAGTATTATGACCTAAACATCCAGGCCCAGCTGAATATTAAGAAACACAGGAAATCTTTTACAGTCTTATTACTTCTGCCTGAAAACCGTTCTCCTAAACCTCCCAGTTTAATATTATTCACCTTCATAAGCCTTATAAAAATGCCAGAAATGGAAACGAGATTCATGTAACACAGAGTCACAGAATCGTGATGAAACACAAATGCAATCAATCACAGAAACTGATTCTTGGGGGGAAAAATGCAGACAGTGTACCCCACTGCCACCTGAATGGAATTCAGCCTTCAGGTACGTCACACATCTTGCTGACAGCATGTTTTATTGATGTCACGGGGATCTTGTATTTCATTTGCAAGCTGAATGTGGAAGCAAGAGAAAAGGCTTTTGCAAACAACTGTGCTAACACTTTGCATCTGGCTGTGCTCAACAGCCATGTGAAGGCTGTAAGTGCCTGGAGAGCAGTGGAACACCTCTCTGGGACTTTAATCCATGACAGGAGTGGAACACACATCCAAAGTGAGGGAAAATATTATTCTGCTGGTAGTTACATCACAGCAATAAGTAAATTGCAAAGCAATGCAGCTTTGTCTAATGACTGTCCATTGAGCAAAGAGAGCTCAGGGATGTGTAACACAGGCAGAAATAAAACCCCGTACCTCTTGGTTTAGATACATTGAAAGCATTTCCCCAAATATTGTAGTTTCCCCTAATATTTGTAGTTTCCCACTAAAATCTTTCATGCCAGCAGCCCTGGGCTCCCGTGCAGGCAGTGGCACAGCTGCTGCAGACAAACCCCCTCTGCCTGGTGGGTTGCTTAGTCAGGGCTCACATCTTCCCCATGTACAGGATATGATTCAAAAGTGACATAATGCACATTCATCCTAATCTCCCAATAATCCCCTTTCACCACTTGTGGGAATGCTTGGTCAATAAAATGTAATGACATTATTGCAGTAAAGTCGTTTTCAAGTTAAGTGCCTGGCTCTCTGTCTCTGGGACCCCACCAACAGTCAGGCTCCAATCCAACAAGTAAACAAAGGCTTCAGTTTTGCCTCATGTTTGATTAAAAGGGGGGGTGAAAGCTGGGTTTAATGATCTCGTTTACTTAGGATCAGTCCAGATTCCACTCAAAGCAATGTGAGCCTGCTGCCTTTAAAGGCAGTTGAACTGGACTCCACAAATGTAGGACCTCCCCTTTCACACACACTTCTTAACTTCCAGTTAGGAAAATACACCAGCAACTAAATAACCAGCTTTTAAAGGAAAAGATTTCCAGGCTGGGATCTGACAGGGCTTCCTGGAGCACCAGAGGGAAGTGCTGCTGTTTATAGGGTGATCATCAATGTTACTGTCAAAAGCACCTTTCATTCCTTACAAAAACCTCTGTTGCTCAAGACTGGAAGACATTGCTATTGAATTCCCTCCCTTGTAAAGAAAGAAATAATACTGAAAATTAATAACCAACAGTGGAGCTGGGGAGGGGAAAGAAGGACTTCCCCAAAGGAGAGTGGAGCAGCGGGAAATGGTTGCTGGGGAATGAAATCAGGCTGCCCCAAAACAGGTGGCACCAGGGATGGAAAAGAAGTCCCCAGCCTTTCCCACAGAGCCACCAAAAGTAACTGCCCAGAAACTAGCCAGCAGCAACCTGACACGGCCCCAGCCTTTATATGTCATCCACCAAATCCACAACCCCTCCAGCATCCTGAGCAAGCCACCTGAAAGGAAATAAAGGTGACTGGAGTTGCCCATCAACACTCTCTGTGCCTCTGCAGGTCCCAGCTCAGAGGTTCAGCAGACACCAGCACTCACTGATTAACTTGCACTGTGCCACCCCCAGCTGCTCGTGGGGTGCAGAGGCACAGCACGAGTCTCGTGGCACCTCCAGAGCAAGCCAGGGACCAGGGCTCCACTTTGCCAGGCATGCAAACCTCACGGATATTTCAGGTATTTCTAATATCTCCTGTGCTGTAGGAACAGATCTTCACACTCTTGAAGGATCATTTCTGTCAACACATACACCCCCTGCCAGGCAGGGTGGGTAAAAAAAATAAATTAATTCTCCATTTTTTCTTCTTTCCTCTCTTCAGCCCTAACTGTCATCGTGTCAGTCAGACTTGGAAACCCGAGGGGCCCCCGTGGAGACCAGGCAGTCCTTTTTCCCTTTCAGCAGTGCCAAGCAGCCACCCCTACACACAACAAGCTGCCCCTCACACCCCCTGCCCTGCCCCACACACACAGGGAGCACCACTGAGCTTCCCACTTCACCTGCTGCAGTTTATGAAGAGCCCCAAAGAAGCTCCAAGAGCAGAGCCTCAGGCTGGACCAGAGACACATCCTGAAACTCCAGAGCAGGCAGGCAGTGACTTAATGACAGTTCAGCCCATGAATCCAGAATAGCAACTCGTTTATTGTCTGAGGCTGGAATCCACTTTGTGTGATGACAGATAGCTTAGGAGAAGCAGATCTTGCCTGCCAAGAGAACTTCAAAAAGGACAAGGGGAAAGCAAAAGTCTGGCTAGAAACCAAATGCTTTGCTAAACCTAGATAACACACTGTTTACCAACAGCAAACTGGATTAGGGGGGGGAAAAAATTATGCAAATGTTCTTAATTTAATAATTGTGATCAGATATGGCTTTGTTTCTTCCATGTAATTTGTGTAATACAAATGAAGTACAAGCGTGCTCTTCCCCTATAGGAAATGGGAATTATTAAACATTGCACCGAAAAGCAAAGGAATGTGTTTATTGACATGAAAAATGATCCTGCGGATACAAAGGCTTTTGTATGTTAATTGCTAAATGTCAATGCCATTTAGAAAGTGGTTGCAGAAGGAAAGAATTCCTTTCCAAAACAGAAGTGGCTTTTCCTCATCCACCAGCCTGATTCAAGACTGCATCTTGAAAGTATTTATGGCTGTGTTTTGATGGGTGACATTGGGTTAGTACCCAAAAACATCCTCGCTTCATATTGATGTGGTTACTTGCTAGGAGGCATAAAGGAAGTGAAGGATTTCCTCCCAGTTTTATTACTGAATGCTCAAAATGTTTCCTGGGGTAAACAGCACTAAAGCCATCTGGTTTTTTTCTTTTTTTCTTTTTTTTCTTTTTGGAAACAAAAGGAGAACAACGGTAGCAACCAGTGAATGGAAAAATACAGGTCTAGAGCTGAGTTATGGAAAAGACCTTCCTCTGAAAGAGGGAAGGGGAACAACCACAGACATCTTTGGCTGATATGTACATTCAGCAACATTAAAAGCCTTTCAATGTGGTGTCTCTGGTCTTCTGTCCCACTCCATGAAGGAGAAGGGAAATACAAAATGTGTGATTCAGCTGCCAGATAGATGGAGATGCTTCAGGACATTAAATTTTGGACTGGAAAATGAAGGAGCTTCTTAAAATCTTTAATTATATCCTGTTGATTTACTGCTCCGGGGGGAAAAAACCAAACCCAAACCTTCTCAGTCCTGATAGGGAAAGGCAGCTGAAGAAAACTTATCATGCATTCATGAGCATATTTGCAGAAGGAAATGAATACATTTTACCCAAAACCTCGTTGTGAGGCATGCAAACCCTGCTAGGTGCAGAGCAGCTCCAGCAGAGCTGGTTGCACTGAGTCAAAAAAGAGGGTGTGTTTCACCCTGACAAAACAATGGGACTGGCAGAGCAGCCTGTGATGTTCTTCCTCATCCAGCATCTCCTGGAGAACCTCTGGCCATAAAACCCCAAGGCAGTTTAACTAACACAGGGGAAAGGCTGATGTGTCATGGGATGTCTGCCAAACCATCCCTTCCACTTCCAGCACCTTTCTCTGCCAAACCATACCCAGCCATCTCCCCCTTCCTAAGTCTCTCCTTAAAAAATGTTGTTTCCACAGCTCTGGAAAAGTGGTCCTCCTAGCTATGGACAATCCACGGCTTTCCCAGGAGAAACACAGGAAATCACAGGGTTGAATGACTTACCTGGTAAGCTGGGCTTCTGGATAAAAATGCATTTATTACAGTTCTACAGCAAGGGACAAGGAATGCAGGTGATGCCAACAGCCTTTCAATTCCATATGAGAACAAAGTGCCTCTCCCAGCACCTCTGCAGCTGCAGGCACACACCCCTGGCACTGCTGTGGGGCTGCAGCTGTGTTCCTCCACAAACCATGGTGGATTAATGCAGAAAGACCATGGGCAACTCTGGGATCTCTACTGTCTTCTTAGAAATTTAAAACTTTAGAGTAGGAAGAAATCTGCCACCGAAATAATTTAAAGGCTGGGGAGGAGGAACTGCTTCCAGGGAGAAATTTGATGGGCAGGATTTATTTAGCTTATCAAAGGGAAGACCAAGGGTGACTTGATTACAGGGTATTAAGTACCTCCCTGGAGAGAAAATACCAGTCATAAAGGGCTCTTTAATCTAGCAGGGAAAATCTTAACAAGAACTCATGGCTAAAAGCTAAAGCCAGACAACTTCACATAGAAAATACAGCACCGATTTTAAACAGTAAGAGCAAACTAGCAGAGGATGCAGTGGATTCCTCAGTCCACCTTGGAAAATGCTGCCTCCATCCATAGCAAGGGCCAGGCCTGAAAGGAGCACTGCTGACACCTTTCCCCTTCACACAGCAGAGCCTGAGCCACAGGAGATGCTAATGGAGAAAGACTTGACTTGGACACCCACCTTGCCAAAGAACACCTGGCTGTAGCTGTGCTCCCTTCAGTGTTCAAATGAGACATTTGGAGTGAGGAATAGTTCCTTCTGCAGAAGAGAAAAAGATTCATTGCAATTATTTAACAGATAAATTTGAAGTCAGCATCCATCAAAAAGAATTCAAATTTACTGTAAACGATTTTGATTTTCCATCTGCAGAGCAAGATTGAAAGAATATCCAAAGAAAATTAGAAGACAGGGGTTTGGCTACTGTTTTGTAAAGCATTTGGTGTCCTAATGCTTGGGATTCTTCCTCCTGCCTGACTAATTACTTCTATTTCCTGTTTTCTTTGACATTGCTACTATGTTCTGCATTGCTGGAATCTGAAATATTGTTTCATGGAACATTACTGTATTTATGCATACCACAAACTCCAGAGATGCCAAGTTCCTTTTTGTGCTACTCTTCCAGCTTTGGAAAACACATTTGCCCTCTCCAGCAAATATCAACACCTCTCCCACAAAAAAGTGTTAAAGCTTCAAACCCATATAAAAATGTTTAACCACTAAAACACAGGCATTTAAAGCTAATAGGAAAAAAAAAGTGGTTTCAATTTTCTAGTACAAAATCACATGTTCTTGACAGTATTGGACACCCATTTTGTCACAAATCCAGTTTCTATTCAATAAAGAGTGATGAAAAATAGTAATTCTCTATTTGCACTTGTTGCCTGCCTAATTCTGCACTCCAGCAATTTGGTCACAAAACAACTTTGATGGCTAGTTCACATGTTGGTTTCCTTCAGCCCAAAGAAGTCTTGGAATTAAAACAAAAACAGGGAAATTCCAGATTTTTCCTAACTCTGCCACTGAGTAAGAGATTATCAAACAGACAAATTCTCTTTTACTGAAAAAAAAAAAAGGGTTATAATATTCAGTTTCAGGAAATACAGCTTTTTATGCTTTCACATCTGGAAAGGGATGCAGGGTGAGCTGGTGGGAGCCAAATGTATTTCAGCTGTTCATTATGTTCTCTTGCACAGTACCTGGAAGACACACAGTTTATGGGTATAAAAATCTGGGATTCTGCAAGTAAAGTCCTGTGAAAATTCCACTTTTTAGGTTGCTCCCTCTCCCCAGGCAGTGTCAGCCTGCACACACATGTTTTATAGCCTTTGTCTCCACCTCCTATTCAGGAAGGTTCTCTGCTGTCTTGCTTTTGTGTCCTTCTCCCCACACACCACTCCTGTTCTCATCATTAATGGTTGATAAATAGCTAATGAGTGGATTGGACATTAGGGCCTCCCTTTCCATCTGGGCTACATGCTATTTTACAGGCCCTGCTAAATCTTTATTAGATTTGGGTGCAGATTATTGATTTAGGTAGATGAGGTCGTTGTAACCTCATCTCAAAGAGAAAGGAAGCGGGAGAAGCCAAATGTAATTCAGCTGTTATTTTCTGTAGCACTGCAAATCAATAGGAGGGGAAAAGTCAAAACAAAACCAAAAAGTGTCCATTAAAAAAGTCATAGCTGGACCTTAAACCAAATACAATGGTTTTACAGGCACTTGGAAGCAAAGAACTGAGATAGGCTCTAAAAGTTAAGAGCTTTTCCCAGTTTAGCACTACAGAACAGGTGGTAGGTTTTAGTAAAGACACAATGTTAATAAAATGCCAGGCTGTTCCTAGGGCAAAGTGACATCTATTTATAGAATAAGAACACTTTACCTAAGATATACTGATGGCTTAATAAAAGGACATCTTTTGCTTAAGTTATTTTTACTCCTGTTAAATGGCCATATCAGCACCTGCAGCTCTAACAAAAGAAGAGCTCAGACTCTGTACTAAGCACTGTAGAGCATCCTGTCAGAGGTAACAAGCACAGAAATCTCCCAGAAAATCTGACATTCAGGGCTACTCCCTCCAAGAGATTTCAACACACTCTCACCACCCATAATCCCACGGGTGTGAACACCAAGAGCGTGTATGGGTTCAAAAGGAGCCTGAATAAACACAGGGAAAAGAAGTCTGGAGATACTTAAGGAAAGAAATTCTCGCAGAGATGGGTACAACAGTTGTGTCATCTTTACCTGCAGCCCAGTCCATGCATGGAGCAGCATGAGCCCAGGTGGAGGACAGCACAGACACAGCTGCTGTGTTCCTGGTGGCTGTGTGCCTCTTCCTCCCCCTCTTCTCACAGTGCTCTCAGGCCAATCCTGTCCTTCCCGGCTCCACCAGACAGCTCACAGTTGTAAATTTAGAGCACATGTGATCCCAGGTTAAGCACCTGCCTCTGAGACAGAGGTGCCAACCACAGCTCAGCACCCCCCAGCCATCCCCACCTGGCCCCCACAGGTGCCTCTCTCTTCATGTTCTGTTGCAACCCAGGGTGGCAAATTCCACCAGGCAGCAGAGCACTTAGTCAAACTCACAAAGGACTTTTTATTGTATGCCTAATCCTTGGGCATTTTGGGATTCCCATCCTAAAACCACATACCAAGTCACACAAAGCCATTTTCACCTGGACACAGGGTTGTTGTTCACTCCTAATGCACCGTGACAGGCTGCCGGCTGCTCCCCAATCACAGCTCTTTGATCTCCTCATTCTAAAGGAATATGAAATTCAAGACTGCTGGTTGTGTCCAGGAGCTGTCAAGTTCCACTAATCTCCCTCCCTTTCACATGACACCCAGCTGGTGTTTACCTCTGCAGCCACATTCTGGTGTGGAATTCCAAAATCAGGGAGCACGGAGCTGCCGTGAGGGGCTTGGGTCACTTGCACACACTCAACTCCTGCAAGACTCTGTCCAGCTCGTTCCCAAGTCTGCACAAACCACTCTGTCCTATTTAGCAAATGAATTTGGTCACCTGGAAGAATTCAGGGCTGGCAGCACAGCCCTCTCCCTGCAGTGCCACAGCAGGAACCAATAGGGAGACCTGGTGACTCCACAATGCCGGACCCAAAATATTTATTTGTTCCTGTGTTTTACCTGATATGGTCAATTGGTGATATGAGTGCCCATTTACCTCTTGCCCACAAATGACCAGCATTAAATGCTCAGCTGATGAGTGTGTGATCATAGTCACACAGAAGTGTCTCTCTGTTTTCTGGTAGGCCACAATATATCCTGTTTCACTGCCCCCGTGACCAGCTCCTGACCAGGCACTGCAAACTCACAGCCCCCCCAAGCACAGGTGCATCTCCAATTCATTTTTTTAAACCAGCCAGAGAGTCAACACACTGGGAATCTATGTGATTTATAAGACACTGGAGAAGATCTGGGACAGTTTTTGAATTGTACACATCCTCAGGAGCTTCTGCAACTGATGCTGAGTGCACCCGGGCTGGGCTGTGTGGAAGCTCACACCATAAGATCCACATAGCTGAAATCCTCTCCAACAGTGAAGTCTGGGGCACTCAAAAGAAAATTTGACCATATATGTGCAAAATGCAATTGAGACATCACTGCCAGAGGGGCAGAGCACCTTAGCCTTCATTTGCCACTTTGTGATTTCACAACTACGCTGGAAAGGTCAAGACATCTCTTCACAAAACTGGTTTGAGTGAAAAGGTGTGTATTTCTGTCTGGTGTGTGGGATCACCAGCCTGTCTCCAGCTCTTACCAGATGTGCAGTAAAAGGTCAGTTCCTAGTTTTCCTCATCTTCCAAAGTCTAGAAAGATCCTTGGACAAAAACCGCAACAGATTACAGCAATCACCATCACCTCAGCTGAATGTGCAAGCCACCCATGCAGTGAGTGTGTGTGAGTTGTATGCCCATGTGAATGTTCATTTTCTAGATAAGAACTCAAGGAGAAACTGCAAAGTGAAAGGTTTTTTATGTTTGACCCAGTAAGGGTCTTCATGCAAGCTCCACTCCCTCACTCCAGCTTAAGCCCAATTCTCCCTTATTGGACTTCATTGCTGCTACAGCCAGAATTTCTTTTTTGCCTCATTAGCCAGAGCAGTGGCTTGTTTTCAGGCTTTGCTAACACTTCCTTCCTTCTCCCCATCCATAATGTTCCATCAGACATCATCACGCCTCAGTGGGAAAATAATGAAGAAAAATATACATTCGACAGTTTGCTGAGACAGCTTCCTTTGCTGGTCTCAGTTTTGCTTTTTGTTAATTCCTGAAACATTTCTGCCTGGTAACACCTAATCTGCACCATGAAGCAGCAATCCCAGGATTCAATGCCTGTTTCCCCACGGCAGCAAAGGGAGATGCTGAACTGAGCCCGGCAGTCCTGACCCTTGGAGTTCACACTGGCCATGTCTCTGCTCCATATGGATGCACCTGAAATATGTGCATGATTATGAAGCTAAGGGCTCTTCAAACACTCACCAGCATCTGTGGCAGGGAGCCACAAGCTATGGAAAGAGGCAATACATCCTACTAGCTTGGGAAGGAATACACTGAGCATTTAACCACCAGTGTACACAGATTATTCCCTCCCCACCATCACACATCCAAAGAGATCTCTGAGCCACTGCTGCCAAGAAAGCAGTGACATTTCAAAGTAGCCACGCTCAGATTAACCAGCACTTTTTGTTGGCTCCTGAAAGAGTCAACACAAGCTGATCTCACATCCCCAGACACACCAGGCCTCCTGCTGCCATTTATTTGGCAACAGAGATGGGAGTCTCACGTTCTCCCTCCTCACCATTCAGTTCCTCAGGCTGGCTGGCTACTTGGCCCAAACTCACAACCAGTGTCAGCTGCAGCAAACCCAGAACTTGTGGCCACATGCTCTGGGGATGCATTATTGGCTCCCACTCAGAACTCAGTGTTTCCTAAAGAGTTACAAGCTGGGCTAAATGAGAGGGATCACCACATAACAAACACCAGGACGTCCTCCTTAGTTCAGACACTGTGCCCTATATTCCAAACCACTGTCATCAGACACCTTATCCTTCAATGTATAGACACTTTTCAACCTGTGGCCCAAGGACACCTGGGAATCCTAAGATGATTCTGAAAAGGGTAATTAAGAAAGCTGAGTCTGCTGTTAATGGACTTAAATTAGCTCTGTGGGGATCCACATACTGACTGAAAAGTTTTTTTTTTTAATAAGAAAAAAAGGAGGTTTATGTGGACATTCACTGCACAAAGAGTTCATTCTCCAAGACCGGCAGAACTCATTTAGAGACACCTTCTTGGCCCTCAGCCCCTCTCCTGAACACAGCACAGAGATAGAGAGATATAGAGGTAGAGACATATAGAGATATTTACATGTCTTATAAACACACTCCCACCTCACTCCTCCCCTTCCCAAGGGGTCTTAGGCAGAAAAGGCTTGTATTTAACATTTCAGAGGCCCCAAATCCCAACCACATCCTCCTGGAACAAGCTTAGGGACATACTTCCAAACTTGTTTGTGCTATTTGTCCTACACAGTCACCTAGACCCCTCCTGTGGCAATCCTACTGCCTTTATGACTAGCAGAACAAACCAAGACTTCTGAGGTGCAGTTCTCTTGCACTTTTGGCAGCATTGGATCTAAGCAGTCCATGTGGATCTGCAGCTGTTATAAAGCAGAAGATGACAAGCTTACAGCTCAAATACTGCTGTATTTGACTAAACAGCAGGGCCCTGGGAGATCACTTCTCTGCAATTAGAATTCCATCTGAGGCAGGATCTGACCATGAGCAAGTGCCATTTTCCTCCTTGAGCTTCTGGAAGCTTCACCAGTAACACTTCCTTTATGTTTCCCTCTCTGCTGGATCCTGGAGAGCATACTCTATTTCCTGATTTACATTTAGAATCCCTGGGTTAAAGTTGCTTTGGGATTCAAGCTACTTTGTTCTTTATGTTTAAGAGCAGCAAGCATAATATTGTATGAAGATGAACAGTTTTTTAATCAGCAACACCAATACCTAAAACCACTAAAAGTCTTTCTACCTAAACTCAACTCGTAAGGACTCAAATCAAACAGCAAAAGACCACTGGGCTGAGACATGAACATGAAAAAACTTCTTTCCTAAAAGCAATACTAGTAAAATTGAAAACAAACTAATGTGGACACAGCTCGTGCAATGCATCACTGATCAAATGCTACGACCCTCTTTGAGAAGCTGCCTGTCTTGCCACATGTGTCCATTCCCTTCTGAACTTCATTAAGGTCTAGTAAAAAATAAATAAGATAAATATCATTTGCATTTATTATACGAATTAGAAGAGCTGGCCAGATGGGGGGCTCTCCTCCAGCAGGGCTGTTGTTTTCCAGGAGAGAAAAGCACGAGCACTACCCAGCTGTTTGGGGCCTGTGATGTTCCCACTCCTAGAAAACCATGGCCCCTGGCTTCTCCCTGTAATTAGTTAGTGCTAATACCCTTGGCTAGTCTGTGGAAAAGTCACATTCTGAAAGATCACCCCCGTGAACAGCTGTACTCATGAGACAACACGTCACCACTCCAAGCTGTCAGACAATTCATCTCCAGCGGAAGGCAACCGGGCCATAAATTGGGAGTTCTTTATCTCAGGACAGCAGACCGAGCAGGGTTTAATTGCTGAGCTATGCTAATGAGCCTTGTTTGTGACACAAGGTGCTTCGCGGTGGCTCTGTTTGAAAACACGGTGTTGTAACCCCCCCGAGGGCACGTACAATCAGCTTAAAAACGGGGCTGTCTGGATACAGAAAAGAAATCATGTAACGGTGGCACCTTATCAAAGGCATCGTTAACAGCTGCTTCGTGGAGTGGCAGGAGGCTCTCCTGGGTCAGCTGAGTTCACTTCCCTCTTATTCTTTCCTCCCCTCTCGTTTTTTTCTGAATCATGAGTTCTGCAAACCTCTCTGTCAAATCATCTGCGGGGGGGGGGAAACAAAAAGATATCAAGAATTTAGTCTTTCCTCGCAGATAAGAGCTGTGTTTGTTTTTAAAAGGAATTAAAACAAGACAAAACATACCCAAAGCAAACAGATAAAAGAATAGCAAAAAGTCTTTCTTTCTGACTTTTGAGTCAAACCCTACTGCAGCCTGGATTTCACTTTGTTCCTTTTGGGTTAGGGGCTGCATCAATGAAGACAGTTATTTTAACATTCACAGTTCAGAAAATCACCAAAGAATCATTGAATGGTTTGGGTTGGCAGGGGCCTTAAAGACCATCTAGTATCAACCCCACTGCCATGGGCAGAGAACCTTCTGCTGGACCAGGTTACTCAGAGACCCACCCAGCCTGGCCTTGAACACATTCAGGGATGGGTAATACTCAACATCCCTGGCCAAAACAATAGCCTAGGTGGACACAAGGCTACACATTTCCTTGTCCAGAGATCACACACTGGTTTGTTGCCCTAATAACAATAAGACCCACAATAATCCCAAGACACGTTTCTGTGGGTAGGGCCGGTGCTCAGCATCCTTAAAAATCATTACTACTTAAATGTGGCATTATTATGCTTCTGGTAGTACCCAGGGAGGGGTGACAGGCCTTGCAGCCCCCATGTGTTAGACACTCCACAAATCTCTATTTCCCCAGTCTCTGCGATCTTTTAACCCGGGGGCCCGACCTTGCATGTGCTGACACACTCCAGTAACCACCATGGCCCTCC
Organism: Lepidothrix coronata; assembly: GCF_001604755.1. Lineage (NCBI taxonomy): Eukaryota > Metazoa > Chordata > Aves > Passeriformes > Pipridae > Lepidothrix > Lepidothrix coronata. The sequence goes on from NW_016690205.1 coordinate 1,298,491, forward strand.
TCAAATCAACACAACTGATGAATGGAATGAAATCAGTAATTACCCATGTGCTTAATTATTTGCAGAACTGGGGGCTAAGTGCTTCATTTTTAGCTTTATGCTTGAAAATATTAGTTCTAATCCGGTGTGCCTCCCTTTGCACTCAATCCCACGAGGAGCGGCGTGGTCTGGCCTAATTAAGCAAAAGCATTTAACGAAGTGTTTAAGCATGTGAACAAACCCATTGACTGAACACTGTGTTGCTTGGGTTGGCACGCTCAGCCCCTGGCAGGATGGGACCCTTTAACCCAGGTATTAGAGGCTGGGGATGAGGACCACGACTCAAATCCCAGACCTGTCCGAGGTCGTGTGTGCAGTGTGGTGGGTGAGCCAGGAGCTCTGACAGAGCTGAGGATCCACCAGTGGGTCCCTGGTTCCCCTCCTGGATGGCATCCAAGTCTGCCCGTGGAAGAGGGTGCAAAGAGGCAGTGCTGGGATTTAAAGAGCGGCTGCAAATGTTCGCTGTAATTAACTGACTGAAAGTCTTCACGCTCAAAAGCACACTCCTCATTTAACATTGGCCACGGCTCCCCCTCTGCAGCCACAGCCTGGGCCAGGGAAAGCAGAAAAAGAGCCCTGCTGCAGCTGCTCCCTGGGGACCAGAGCACAGTGGACCTCCCTCGCTGCCAGACTGGAGAAGCACAGGACAGGGATGGGGACATGCAGCCAGAACCTCTCTGCACCTCTGTTTCCATCTCTTTTTTTTGCCAGGCTGAGGAGTACCTGGAACGGAGCATGTGCATGACAAGACCCAGCTCTGCTGAGACCTGGGCTGCCTGGGATGAAGCCTCCAACAGAGGCTTGCTTCCTGCAAGCCCTAATTTTAGGCCCTTTAGGACACAAAATAATGATAACACACTCCCTGGAAAAAAAAATCCCCTTGGGCCAGTGTAAAATTAGCAGTGTGCTGACTGTCCCACTTTCACTCCTGCTATGTGGGGCAGCCTGGCTTATTAATACACTGGGCTCATTTCAAGATCCTTTGCTTTCCCCCTTGCAAAGGGAGCCCAGAGACAGCCAGACTCCTTCTCCCAGCAGTGCTGAGGATGCCCCTCTCACCCTGACAGACAAAACCTGCTGCGCTCCACCTGGGAAGGTAATGGGAGAGGACAGAGCAACGTGGAGAAGCTGCAGAATGCCCTGGCTGCTGCAGGGGAGGAAGAGGAGGGATGTGCCCTTTGTTGGCACAAGAGACCCCCAGCAGTGAGGCTGCAGGGTGGGGGACAGCTTGGGCTCTATGAGGGAGGGAAGATAAACCACACATTCCCTCCACCCTTTGCAGCCTCTGGGAGAAGTCTGGCAAGGCACCAGGGACTTCAATGCCACTTCTGGAAAGGGCTATCCCTTTATCCTACACACGCAGAAACCCACACCTGGAAACAAAGCACAGCTTTAACAGGAAAATTCCTCCAAAATGGCATCATTGCCATAATCCAATAGCAGTACAAAATACAACCCTACTCAGGAGCTCAGAGGAGATCAGTCCCCTGAGACCTGTTGTCTGCCCAGGTGAAAACCTCCTGAAAGGACTCCCCAGGGCAAGGGAATGTCAGAGCTGCTGTGAGATTTCTTCCAGTGTGAAAGAAAAATCCCAGCAAAACTGCAATGTCCAAGGAGGAACCTGGGGAGAAGAGAAAAGGGAAGGTGACCCCCAAAGACATCTACAAGTGATGTGGCTGCACAGGTTAGAGCAATTCAAGGAGAGGGAACCCCAGCTAAAAGAACAAAGATCTCAGAAATAAGCTTTTTCATAATGTCACACAGCCTGTGCTTTCCTCCAAACTACATACAATCTGCTCCAACACTGTTTGATCTCACACTGCTCACAATGAGTGCTGTGGGATTCTGATCCTGACCCAGCTTCCATTCAAAATACTGATTTAACCCCAACTCAAACAAAACCTCAGAAAAATAGTACTAGATTTGACTCAGATGTGAAACACAACAAAGGATGAAGATAGAGAGAAAAGGAAAGGTCTGGGGGGAAAAGATGCTGTGTACCTTAAACAAGAGGAGTATATAAACTGCCCTTGCCCCTCACAGCCCCAAGAAACAAACATATTTCAGTAAACAAAAATCTAATGGAATGGCACTGTTTTCTCTGTGTAGTTTTTTTTTTTCCTCCCATGGGGATGGCAAGTAGTGGTGCTTTCTTTTTTTTTTCCTTTCCACGAGGTACATTATTCCATTTAAGTGCTTGTGCATGTTTATTAATAGAGCAAAAACGAGTGGATGAGGAGCTGCTCTGGGGAGGCTGAAAGCCTGCACTGGAGCACTGAATCAGAGGCGCAGATCCACCTAGGAAAATGCTCATTTTAAGACATGTTCCTTTCACATCTGAGTTATTTTCCTCTATGCCCCAAACATCATCAGACTCCCGGTGCTATCACTGCTGTGTAGTACATGCAAGACAGGAGATACTGAGATGATTCTGGCCCTCTGTGTCCTGTGTCCACAGGTGAGCCCCAGGGCTGTGAAGACCTCCTGGACTGATGGGGGCAGTTCATAGCTCCTCTGCAGAGGCACAGGTTGCCATCACCAGAGCAGGGACGCAGCCCCACTGTGCCCAGTGCTGCTGACAAACCCAGGGGAAAGGCAGAGGAAGAAATGCACGCACAAACACAGACACAAACGTGGGCACAATTCCCAAAGCAGTGGAAAACCAGGTCCTCTCAGCTGGCCTTGAAGAGAGAGTCAGAAGAAAGTGAGGTACACCAGGAAGATGGGCTGGCAAAGGGCACCAGAGAGGGAATAAACACGTTGCTCACTTGCTAATGAAAGGAGTTCAGTAATGTGAGAAGAAATATTTCAAGACCAGCTCATCACTTATTATAAACACTTTGTCAGTGACACCTGAACTCCAGCTACCTGGGGGCCACAAAGCTCCCTGAGGACACCAAAGGTCAAATGTGTTTTATTCATTTGCTGTTTCCAAAGGGCATTGTTATTTACTGGCTGTCAGTAGCTGTGTGCTCGGCACTTTCAGCTCTCTCTTGGCTCTGCTAAAATAGTTTCCCAGCCAGTGGGAGGCTGCTGCTGGCTTCAGCAGAGCCAGGACAGCGTGTGATGTGGCCGCATCCCCCGGCACACCCCGAGCACCAAACCCCTGTGTTTGCAGTCTCGCCGCTTCCATGTTCCCTCAAACGAGATTAGCTGACTGCAGACAGTGCCTAATGAAAGCTGAGTTTTTCCATGCCAGCATTCGCCTTTCCAGCCTGCAAACACAGGGCTGGAAGAGTGGCCTGGCACTCAGTCTGCAGCATGTGACTGTTTAATGAGGGAGGTCTATGAACTGCAGGACTAATGCACACAGCGCAAAAGCAGCTACAGGACGTGACTTGCTTCACTGGAGTGGAAGGATTTCTTTTTTTTTTTGTGATTAAGGCCCACCATGGGGAAACAAACCTATTCTTGGCACTTTCACAGCCCTAGCAGGTGACTGTGAACAAATTCTATAACCCTGTTCTACCTTAGGAGTCCCCCACCATAAAAACGAGATCAAAATTCACTTTCTCACAGGAGGATGCAGCAGGTTCAGGTATTAGTGGGATGAATGTCACAGCAACACTTGCAAAATGTGAAGACTAAAATTGGAGCAAGCCCTGCAGTGTTAGCTTTAAAAGCCTGTGTGGAATCACTGGATCACAGTGGTCTTTTGGGTCTCAACAGCACCTGCAGCAAACGAGGCTTCATTGCTTCCCTGTGCCCTGCCATCCCACCCAACAGCAGTCTGCTTGGGAAACATCAGGAGGGAGAAGCCAGTAAGTGGAGAAGCTGTGACAGGCATAGCATGGCTGGGTGTCAGTGAGCATTTCATGCCCATACAGGGCACCAAGGGGCAGATGTTCCCTCGCTCCCACCCTCGGGCACCACAGCCTGGGCTGTGGCTTCTCCTGCACAGGGGCAGAGGGCACTGAGCCCCTGAGCCCCTTGCCCAGGCTGGGCAGGGCTGGGGGATATCCAGAGGTCCCTTCCAGCCACTCAGTGACTCCCATTTTCTCCTGAACCTCGGTGACTTGCCCCTTATTCCGTGAATGTCCAGCAAGGCTGTGTTCTTGAAAGACCATGGTGAAAATGAAATTACAGCCTTGGAAGGAGACAGGAAGTCACAGTGCTCCATGACCCATCCCAGGCCAAGCAGATCAGGAATTCTTCACTCCAGCAGGTTGGATGCCCTGGAATTGTGTGTCCATCTTTGATCTCTTTCCCCACCTTAAAAAGCAAGGAGGAAATAAATTGAAGAGACAGAGATGCTCAGGCATCAAGTGCCTGAGACACAGGAAAAGTGTCTTTTTTCCCATTTTTCTTTAGTATTTGCATACTTATGCCAACAGACATTGCAGCTAGACCTAAAGGTGCTGCATTGCCCCAAGACTGAAGGTATTCCCTGCAGCAACAGGTATTTCCTTCATACAGACCATGTCAAACCCTTTCATCCCAGCAATGAGAAGTGTCAGGCACCACTCAATCCATTGGACACTTCCAACAGTTCCTGTCGCCTTTATCTAATTTGCTTCTGAAAGAAACAGTGAAATAACATTTTCCCTCAGTGTTGCCAGGAAAAAGCCACAAACAAACAAGAAGAGTAAGCAAGTCACTAAGTAGAAATCAGTAAAGCTGGAGCTGCCCTGAGGGGCTGAGGAGGAGATGCCCTGCTGCAACCTCAGCCCGTGAGCAGACTGTGTTACCTCAGTGAAACCAATACAAAATCAACTTTGTCTGGTCCACATTAAATGTCACAGCGTGCCAAGTGACACTTTTGAACAGAAGTTTTTGCTGTTCTCCCATCATTCTGATGCAGAAATATTGTCCTATCTGCTTTAAATTGCTTCAGACTGGTGGGTTTTTTTGTTCTGGCTCGTTGCTACATCTCTCTCCTCCTTGTTTATGAGCGTTATCTCCTGGTTTTCCACAGAGCGAGTAGAAGCCAACCCAGATTTTCATATTTCACACACTTTTTTTTTTCCCTTAAATGAACCACTTCAGGACTCCCACTGTCCTGGGATTAGCCTGGCTCTTTTTGTTTTTTTGTTTTTTTTTTTTTTTTTTGCGGCCACAGAACAAAAATATTATGGTTACATACAAAAACAGGGCTTTCTGTGGGCCAGGAGCCACGGGAAAGGGAGGAGGGCAGGGTTGGGCCACGGTCACAGCCGGCGCTGCCGACGTGCCTCGAACCACGCTTGAGCCACTACCAACGTGGGCACCTCTGGGGCTGCAGCCACAGGAACTTAACAGTGAAGTTATGGCTGCAGAAGAATTGCCTGAATGCTGACAGGCTGTTATGGAATGGTCACTGGAAAGGGGAGAGGGGCACCTGCCCCAGAGCGGCGGGAGCAGCACGGCTGGACGGGCAGCCAGAATTCCCGACTCTGCTCCTTGTCCCAAAATGCAGGTGGATTTCTGACCTTAAACTGTTTGACAGGCTTTCCCTGGAGCATCCAGCGTGGTTTCCATGGAAGTATCCTCTTTACAATGAGACAAAAATATGTCTGATCTCTTCCTAACCTGCTAGCAGTCGGGGAAGGAAAACAACAGAAGCCTCCATGGGAAAATATTTTTGCAGTTTTGCAAAGACATAGAAATCAGTGATACATAAAATGCTACATGAAACATCTTAAAGATCCAACCCACCACCTCTTTTCTCATTATGAAGAATATTTTACAAAACAAACAACCTCCTTCAAGTAGGTGCAGCTGTCTGCATCTAGCAAGCAAGGGGTACAAAGCTTGCCCTCAGACAACATTTCAGGTAACATTTAATAAAAACCTCAGAGATTTGGGTGCTGTTTTCCACGCCATACAGTGTTTCCAGGAGTGGATCTCTCCGAACAGCAGATTAAAGATGGGATGGGTTTTTTTAAACATCTCTGTCCTGTTTTAAAAGGCTTGAAGTGCTGAAAGCGTGGTTATGTTTTATCTGACGTGAGCCTGGAAGGAAAAGGGGAGAAGGGCAGCGATGGAGTGAGCCAGTAAGAAGCACAGTAAAAACCAGTCACCACCACCTAGACAGTCCAGAATGGATTAGAGAGTTCAGCTGTGGATTTATACATTAAAATATTAGCATGGTGTCACTGGCAAAATTGAGTCATGGTAAGTCAAAGACACCATAGCTGCCTCCGTGTGAGTCTCAGAATTTAAGAACCATTCATTTTATTTCTATTTGTTCCATTTAATAGTAACTTTGGCCCTCACATATCATTATATTACAAAGCACGTTGAACATCTTTGAATTCCAGTGAGGTTTTGTGAACAATGAAGTGGCTCTGTCTGCTGTCTTAAGTGGTCATGGTTCAAAAGAAGGGCTCCTGGTACTTGATAAAATTCCACTAATAAGAAGTAACCCTGTTCTGGGAAGGATTTCACCTCTGCTTTCACTTGCAGATGAACGAAACCCTCTCTCGTTCCTGGTCCCTCTTTTGCAGGCACTGTCATTGCACCAACATTCCTCCACCACAGCCACGGCCACAGCCAAAATAACCCCCTGAATGAAGCCATCTGGGTCCTGCACAGGCAAATTTATGCTGGGAGGTTTTCAGGAACAACAGCACAATGTACCTAGAGATGGGTGAAGCTTGGCATGTGCCAAAATAAAACAGTGACACTTCTAAAATGTCTCAAAATTCCTGGGAAAAAATCAGAAATGGTAAAATGAGCGGGTTTAGATGTTTTATTTCAGCAAGGCCGAGACACTCGAGGGTTCTGACAGCTATGGTTGCTGAAACAACACTAAGAAGCATTTTGAACCAACCATAAGGTTTTGAAACTGTTGTTCAAATACTGATGAATTCCACGTGTGTGGAATACTTCCACTTCGGTAAAAGCTTACAAATATATAGTTTTCAAAGGGTACATTTTGGTTCCAACACACATGTAACTCATATCTAGGCTCTCAGAAGCATCATAAATTTAAAGAAAAATCCAACTAAATCATAGCACTGTTTAATTTTTATTATCATTGTATTATTGATGCCATCAGTCGCTATTTTTTTAACCTTGCATAAAATCAGTTTGATAATATTGGCTTTCAGTAGCATGCACCTTCAATTTTTATAAAATCTGGGTGTTAAACTTAGAGAAAAGTAGTTTATTAGTTTAAGAAATGATGGTGTTTATTTGCATTCTCTTTATTCCAAAAGGGAAGAGCATTCATATTCCTCCAGAAAGCAACGATAATTTGGTACCAGGACAAAACTGCAGAGGAAATCAAAGATGATCCCTCCAGAATCTCACAACTGAACATGCTTATGAACAGATATTTTTGCTTTTGTCAGCTGCTCAAACAAAAATCTGAGTGCCCAGAATTGGTAAATTATCAGAAAAAAAAAAAAAAGGCTACAAATGGATACAATACTTATACCAAAAAAGAAACCAAATCCCCAAATTAATAAAATCCTAGGGGAGGTTCCCCACCCTGGGGGTTCCCACCTTCCTTTCATACACCAGGGGAAAAAAGGCACAACTTGGGGGCATGTCATTCACCCTCCCCTGGCAGTGGGAAGAAATGACTGTGATTTTTGCTCTTTTTGCCCAAGCAACAAGACAAGAAAAGTGGAATATGTTGTCACTATGGCTCTTTGTGTCTCAATTATCTCGATAATATGATTACAATAAATGAATAAAGAAGAATAAAAGTAGCAGGAGCCTTCTCATTAATTTCAGCAAGACCAGAATGTCATGAGCTTGTCTTTTCAAAGGATCAAGATGCAGGGGGACATACTGTAAATCTGCAATTACAATTGTGCATGTGCATTTACATCTGAGTGGCCTATAGCATCAATTCTTTTGCTATTCAGAAAACGGGATTTAAATGTTTTAAGATGGGTTTTTTCTCTGTGTCTCATCTCTACGTTCTCTGCGTCCCCACCTGTCTCTGTTCTCACTTTCAGGTCCTTAAAACAATGGCTTTTCTGATCTCCTTCCCCAGCAGTAGAACACATTCCATTATCACCAGTCTTTCCCACCACTAGCAAGTATGTCTTTGACTATCTGCATGCCAGCAATGGCTTGAAATGCAAACATATCCATTTCTCCCTCCAGCACTGGCTCTCTCCTTGGAAAGCTTGCTTTTTCCATGGAAGTTTCATAAACAAAATTCCATGGCACTGAATTATACCTCGTTTTAAGTAATCTGCTGCTGGAGTGGCTCAAAATGCCCACCCTTTCCTTCTCCCAGCAGCCTGAGGGCTGTAGTGAGACAACAGTGCCTAAAGATGAAGTGTCCAAGGCCAGGCTGGACAGGGCTCAGAGCAGCCTGGGCTAGTGGAAGGTGTCCCTGCCTGTGGCAGTGTGGTTGGAATAAGATGATCTTTAAGGACCCTTCCAACCCAAACCATTCTATGACTGAAACACAAGGCCTGTGTCCACAGCAAGCACGTTCTCCTGAGCTGGCTTGGTGTCTGCTGGCTGTGAGGTGAAGTGTGTTGGCATGTGTGCTGACACTGATGCCACAAAGTGCTGCACAACACCCAACCCAACAGACTGCACTGACTGAGAACCTGCAACGGCACAGAACCAACCTGGTGCACAGCTTCTAACCTGCAAAGGGGCTGACAAAGCTCCAAGTGCAACTGTAAACAAGGAATCATCAGCCAGGAGTTTCCAAGAAGCTCCATGGTGATCTATTCTCAGCTATGTGACACCCTCCCTGGAAGAAAACATGAAATCATGTTCTAGTAGGGCTGCAGGTGACACAACACGGCAGAGCAATCTCTGAGGGAGAGGATTGTCACTGCCAAGGGGTTGGCCAAGGGGAGGCAAGGAAGTCCCTCACACTTCAGTGGGGCCGAGCTGTGCTCCCCAGCTCCACGCTCACAGGAGGCAGGGATGTGTCCTGGGAGTCAGAGATGCTCCAACAGGTTTGGGGATGGTGGTGGTTCGTTGGAAGCTGACAGATGGGGAGGCCGGGCTCCCCAGCACCAAGGACACTGCAGGAGCTGCTTCCCTGGCACCCAGGCAGCTGCTGTCAGAGCTCAGCAGTGCATGCAGAGCCCCAGGTCTGCACTTCGGGGGTGCCAGCCCCTGGCAGTGCAGCAGGCCCATCAGTCATGGCCAGCCATCCTGCTGAGGAGCAGCAGGACGTGTCCTCCTGTCCCCACGGAGCAGGGACACGCTGTCCTTGTGTCTGGACCGTGGTGCTCGCCCTGCCTTCTCAGGGCCCTGCTGTGATTTAAAAATATCCCTTCCCAGACTCTCAGCAAAGACACAAATCTTCTGGTTTGCAGTTTAACTCCTAGGGCAGCACTTGATACAACTGCTGAAAAGCTACAGGCGTAACAGACCATTTAGACACCAAAAACGTATGAACACCCAAGGCTTTGCGTGGAATTTCACATTGTATCTTTATTTTTAAAAGATAAGGGGAAAGCTATGCAGGGAAATACCACCCTTCAGTATCCACCCACTACAAGCTACTGTCAGAAACAGAACGCTGAGCTAGATCAACCTTTGGTCTGAAACTATTTTTATGCTCCTGTTCAGTTGTACACAGTGTCTGAGGGTAGTACTGTAGGAAAGGATGCAAAGCTTTCTGTGCTTCTGGTATTACTGGTGTAATTCCCACTGGAGGGCCAGTACATTTAGAGCCCACAATTCATAAAGGATGTTGACAAGTTGCAGAGAGTTCAGAGAGGAATATGAAGGATGAAAAAACAGCCTTTACAGCTACATATCCAGGAGCTCGATCTATTTTGCTTTTGAAGAGAGGAGGTTAAGGGGTGACTTGGTTAAAGACTATCAGTGAGAATGAAATGTTGAGATCAGGGCCCTCAATTAGCAGAGGAAAACCCTGACACCAAAAACAGACAAGTTCTGACTGGAAAGATGGGGCACATGTTTACCAGTGCAAATAATGAATTTATTACCAAAGCCAGAGCTGAAGCAGATAGGATGACTCTTCATTATAGGGTTTTTTTGAATAACATTTGGATGCTTTTTTCCTGAAGAGACATGCTGAAACTCAAACAAGTGCAAACAGAAGCAGCCTTATACCTCTATCATCCAAGGCAACAAACAGTAGTGCTTCCCTTTTTTTAAAATTGACAGCCTTCTCTCCCTTCTATCAGCAGTCCTGGCAGCAATTCCAAGTGTGTAACAGGTGAGAGTTAGTTCTGATCACAGATCCTCCTGGCAGATCTGGTCTGTGTTTGTGCCAGCACCAAGCAGATCTCTTATCTCTCTGCTGAGAGCCTCTCGCCTGCACGTGCCTTGAGCCACAGTGACACTGGTGCTCCATCTCCTCACCACTGAAGCCAGGAGCACTGCACAGTCCACCTCCACCAGTGCCTCCCCCACCTCCTCCTGGTGCCTGCCAGCAGCAGAGACTCCTCTGACGCACTCTGGTCCAAGCAATCCCAACCAGTCCTTAGTTACCCACCCTCGTTTCCCCGATACCCAATGTCAGCCGCCCTCACTGTGCTTTAAGCCCATTCCTCTGTGTCCTATCCAACAGGATCATGGAGAACAGATTATCCCCTCCTTTGAAGGCATTTAAGACCATTTTCATGCCTCACTACAGTCTCGTCCTGACTCGACAGCACCAATTCTTTCTCCCTTTCCTGGGAGGCCCCAGCTCTCATTAGTTTGCTGCTGGACTCCTTCCAAGGGCGCCTCCTCTTGCTTGAAATGCCACTGCCCAAACTCTACATGGGGCTACAGGCATTCCACAAACACACACCAAAACCCCAGGGTCTGTCATGTGTGTCTGAGAGCAGGACTTTGCCCTCTTTTAATCCCATCTCGTCTCTCAGCAATATAGCATTTTGCACATTATCGCCCCAATTATAAAGGCTCGTAGGTGATAATGAGATTGCACTGGATAGATTCCAGCAAAGCACATTCTAGGTTTTACTAACTTCATTAACCAAGAAAAGCTGGTTAATGGCTGAAAAGTGCAATGATGCACATAATCACACCAGTTGCTTTGCTCCTACAATTATATTATTAAGATGGATCTTTGAGGTACAATTTTCATGTATAATTAGTGGTTTATCCCTCCAGGAAAAAAAAAAAATAACTAATTCAAAAGCACCCAAAGATTTGAACAAAACAGTTCTTACTGCAAACACAAATGAAGTCATGCTCTCAGGGTCAGACTGCAAATGGGATTTGTGAGAAAACAGGAGTGCAAGAATTTAGAAGCTTAGCACAGGCTCCTCAGGGATGTGAAATGCCAGAGTGCAGGTTGCAACCCACTGCACACTGGGAGCACCCAATCTCACGTGGTATCCGTAGGTATCCATTCCCAGGGCTCCCAGGGGTAAGGAATGAGCCAGATACACCCCAAGCTCTGTGCAGGAGGGACCCCACAGCCCAGAAAGCCTTGGGGGCAGATGGTGTTTGTGTCCCAGCCTGAGCTGTGAGCACAGGCACGAGCTGGGGTGGGAGGAGGGCAGCCAAGGAACAACTGTGGCTTCTGAGAAGAATTTGATCCCAGACTGTACCAGAAATGTAAAACATTTAGGCTGATTCAAAATTATTTCCTGCTGCTTTCTTGACTTCAGTGTTCTTCAGTATTTTATTTTCTTGGTCATCACTGTTCTTCCCAATAGAGGCAACTGCAATTTCAGATTAAGAAAGTCAGCACCACCAAGCAGGCAGGGCATTGAAGAATCCTCTGTTTACTCCTTTCACCAAATAACAAAACATAAAACCAGTGCAAATTTTCACACATAGTTTTTAAGTACAAGCCTGATTTTGCCCAATTCCTTTTCTCTTTCAGCTAAGTTGCACTTATCAGCTTGACAAAAAATGCAATGACTGTTTTTCACTAGGAATTTTTTACAAATTTAATCAAGCTGTCAGAAGAAATGCTATTATCCTCACCGTGTGAAACTAATATATCAGGAACTTATCTACTGTCTTGCATGTGTGTATGACATTTATATGGATCAACTAACATATATATCTTCTGCTCAGTAAAATTTCACACAATAAAAAAATCTTCAGAACTGAATTTGTGGTTGTCTTAAAAGTCCTTAATATGGCTGGCTCTGCCTAGGAGCTTAGTGGGAGACTTTGCTGGATTTAATCAGCCAGGCAGGCCTCAGAAATTCTGCTGGAATTCTTGTTGCTATTAGAAATATGCACTAGTGTTTGCTAACTCAGGTTCAGAACTGATTCAGAAACTAAAAGCAATAAATCCTCGTGCAAGTATCAAACTCTCTCAAGTATATCCTGCAGCAGTCATTTTTGGAGGGGAGGAATACATAAAGGAATGTAGAGTGTCTAGCCAAAATTTCATTTGAAATACTCTTTTCAATGAACCCAAAGATTTGTCCAAAACCGAAAGCCTCTGATTTTTCCCAAACGCTTTGTCTTGGCCTTCCACTTCCATGACCCTAAGCACTAGACCAAGTTGCTTAGAGCCTCATCCAGCCTGGCCTTGGACACTTAGAGGGATATCCAGAGATATTCAGTAATAAGAAAGTTCAGTGATACAGAGTTGATTTGATTCAGTACCAAACTGTAAAGCCAGCACATTTTCTGTGACATTTCAGGTTCACAGGATCTTCGCAGAAGAACCTGGTTTGCAGTTTCAGCATGAGTCTGATTTGCTGTAAGAAGGAAACCTCACTTGATATTTAGAAACTGAAGTGCTTATAGCATTTCTTACATTTCCCTGATGTATTTATACAATGCATAAACACAAATTGTTCCTAAGCAAAAAAAAGAAAAACTTTCGGTTTTCAGAAAAAACTGTTTGATTTTCTCATAAACAGCATGTATGAATTTCTATGCCACTTTGACATTCCTCTCCATGAGTTACTATATCCTCAGGAAAAATATGCTTCTGCTGATAAACATTTGGCTCTTGGCTTGTACTTGTGTTCTGCAGTAGTTTGGATGGGCAAGTCAAAACCCTGGCTGGTTGTCTACGACCTTTGCATTCTCCTTTAAATTCCAAGCATTTGCAAGAGGTGATGGAAGAGCTGATAGTGTCTACTGTTTATCAGCCACGATAATTCAAGTGGGTACATTTTCGATTGTAAAAATAGTCTTGTAATGGATTTTTTTTTTTTAACAGCTATTTCCAACACTCTCAGCAGCGCTCTGCATTTGAAGATTTAAAAAGGTCTGTGTCCAGAAAGCACTTTGCCTCCTGATAACCAGCTCAGCTTCAGCTGAAAAACTTTTTTGGAGGAGAGGAAATTGAGTTTCTCTTCTGTCTGCACTGTCAGCCCCCAGAGCATGAAGTCTGTTCTGCCCCTGATTGCTGTGCCCTGGAGAGGGCTCAGCGGTGTCCTTGGACCCCCACACACCCCTGTGCACTTCCATGGCTACAGCCACAGCCAGGCTGGTGCTGCCAGGGGGCAGCTCTGGCTCTGCTGAATGCCCAGGTTCAGCTGCTCTGGGTTCAAGTTGCCACTGCTGGAGATAAAACAAAACAGGGAAAATGATGGCATTTTGCTGGAAAATCAAGCACTCAACAGTCAAGCAGAGAAGTATTGAGGTTGCCCATATAATTTCTGCTGTGGTGGCCACATTACTTACTCAATGCCAGTGTTGTGCTCCTGTGAGCACCTTTATTTTCTCCTCTCACCTCTTTCCAGTTGTCTGCATGCAACGAGGTGGAGCAGTAGTTCTTAGAGAGCTGGCTGCTGCTGTGTGCTGGCCTGCATTTTCAGTGGCTGAATCAAATTAAGAGACGGCTACAAATACACAACTTCCCCCACCAGCTCTGTGTGCCTGGGTAACCATTTGCTGCAGTTGCCTGAGGACTGTCATGTAACTCTCGGGTTGAGGATGACTGATCTGGACAGTCTCTCCTGCCTCCAGCAGGAGCATGGAAGCTGTGGTCTGCAGCATGGAGGAGTTTAATACCCTGGTACAGAAACACCTAATGTGCTCAGTTATGCAGAAATAGCCCACTGTGCTCAGCACAGATTACAGGAAGGCAGACCATCACTGCCCCCTTTGCAGTCCGCCTCCTGTGTGGCTGCTTCCACACAACAAAAGAAAAAGTACATCTTCAGTGAAACATTCCCACAACCAAAGTCATTTTTCATGGCTGGTTTTACATCCCTAATCCTCCATCCCAGTGAGGTTTTGCCAGTAAAAAGGGCTTTACCTTTCTTACCAACACCCTCATGCCAGCTCGAGCCCTCCTTTCCTGAAGCCTGGGAGCCACTGTGCCTGGGGTCCTCACACCAGTGGCCTGGAGCAGGGGTTTCTTCCCCAGACCACCCACCAGTACAGCCACCCCACATCCACTTATGGCACAAGCCTTGTGCCCCTCTCCCCTTCCAGAGGGAAAACACCAGGGAAAGCACTTCTCCCAGGGGCACAGTGAACGTGGGTGCTGGAGCCTCTCAGCAGACTCCAGGCTGAAGCTCTGCTTCCATGGCTTGTGTTTGTATCCACTGAAACCTAACTCACCCCTGTTAGTCCTGCCAGCTGCTTCCAATCTTCTAAACAGAAGGATCTCTCTGTGCTATAAACTTCAGCTTTCCAAACACAAGCATCATCTGTTAAGCCAAAAGCTTTAGAAAGGATCCCTGAACACCAGGCTGAGTCCAACCAGCACAGGGTATATCTTCCCTGTGTCAGCAGACACCTAATGTATTTTTAGTGCTGTCAGAAACAAACCACTCCTTGATACTCCAGAGGGGGGGGGGGGAAATCATGCAGAAGTGGCGGTGAAGCCAATATTTTAAAAGACCCTTTCGAGAACTTGCCAGCCTCCTGGGGGAGCTTGTCAACATCTCCCACGTTAAATGAAAATCACTTTAAAATCCACAGGGGTTTTAAAGAAAAGCTGGAACATATCAAAGCTGCTGGGATGGCAAGCTTCATAACGTGCACAGTACATCAACACTTACAGACACTAAATCCTCCCCGGCCTCAAGGGAGCTCACAGCCCCCTGGAGCAAACCCTTTCCTAATGTATCTCTCAAATGAACTGCTAATCTCCTCTCTAAACTTGACAGCTGTCCTGCATGCTCTCAAACCCCCCTGTGCGTAAATCCTTCTATAGTTCTTGTTAAATCACTTGCTGGATCATTTTTCCTTTAATATGAGGAAAGAAATCTTTCCTCCAACCCCATACAAAGACCTCCCTCGCTGGCTGTTGTATATATTCCCAGGGGCCATCTTGGGCTTTACAGACTCCTCTGGCCAGTGGGATGTCCTACCCCAGTCCCCCCAGGCAGATTGCTCCCTCCCAGCAGTTCTGATGGGAGCTGATCCCGTGCTCAGATCAGCTTGAATCGCTGACACGGTTTCTCACTTCTCTGAGGGAGCAGAAAACTTTCCCCTTTGCTGGGCAGAGTTTGGCCTGTGGTGTTGAATCCACAGTGCCAACAGCTATTTGTCTCTTCTGCTCCAGATGATAGTTTTCCAGGGTTGCTGTGCAGCCTTGCCACAAGAACTCATATGAGACACCACCAAGACATCTGTGGTCTTACAAGTCCCAACTGGGGTTGCTGAAAGGGTAGTTTGGGATAGGGTCAGAAATAATCCCAATTTCCATCTGAGGACAAAGCAGTAGTTTTTCATGCAGTCCTCAACGTTTCCAATGAAAAACATTACAAATGAAAAACATTTCAAAGAACTCCAAAGCACCAGTGCTGTATCCTTCCTAGAAACAGCTACTTGTCCATTAGCTGTTCTTGACCACATATTTTGTTTACTGCTTGAAACTGGTAAAGAGCTTCACTGAGACATTGATTTGTTCCAATGTCAATAGTGGCATTCCCTACTCTTGCACCCAACAAACCAGATTTTTTGTGACATGACACCCAACAAGTTGGCACAAGGTTGGTGCAAGGCTGATGATCCCCAACAGAGGTTGGTCTCTGCAGAGACCTAATGCCTGACTGAGCTGTTGAGTCTTTGCTCAACACCTGGAATGCGAGGGGCCATTGGCAAAAATCTGGACAGAGAAAACATCAAAATAACTTTTGCAACATATCTTGTACACTTGGATTGGCAACACACACGAGCTCTGCCAAGAGCTGTCAGAGGGTGCTGTTACTGCAGTGTTGGTGATGAGTGTCTATCCTTCACAGTGTTTTTCTATGAGGATATTTTTTGTTTTGCTCCATGTTCTTCATCCCTCCCTGCATTAGCAGTGAGGGGAACAGGGCTGTTTACCTCTCTGCCTGTGCTACTGACACTGCTACAGCATGATTTGAAATTACTGCCTCTCCAATATTGTCTCTTAAAATGTCCACAGAAGAAGATGAGCCACAACAATTGCCCCAGGATGTGATGCTCCACCACTCTGACCGATCACCCCGCACTGTTTCACCCAGTTGTTACCTCTGTTTTATTGTATTCAAAGGCAATGGCCCCAATGGACCAGCCACAAAATGCTCCACTGAAGAGAGGAGAGGTGTGTCACATAACTGCACCTCAGAGACTGAGCTCTGGGCTGAGCCTGACACCACACAACTGTGAAATGTCCCTGCGGTCACCTGGTGCAGAACCGTGTCCCACCGTGAGCACGGTCTGGAACAGGATTTCCTTTGCAAATGTTTTCAGTACTGAAGCAAGTCCCATTTTCCAACCAAAGAATTCACACTCCAGCCAGCTCTATTCCCTGCAGCCATCTGCATTGTTCCTTGGTCCTTGATACACCCACTTCCCAGGCATTTCGCATGGCTGGAGAAGCATATCAAACCCTGGAGAGGTGTTTCTGATATCTGAGCTCATGAAACCTGCCGATTTCAGGTGCAAATAAAAGCACACTGTGAAGTTGCTCTACCTGCCAGAGGAGCACCTGTTAGATCGACTTATCAGGGCCTTGCACAGGGGAGACAGATTCCCCTCTGACAAAGCTCCACCGGCCGTGTTCAGCCCAGCAGCTCTTACTGGGGGCTGGAAATCAATAGGATCTTTACCTGTGGCTGCATTGCCAACTCTTCTTGCCCAAATGGAAGAGCACACGTGTGATGCTTCCCAAAGGAGGATCTGTTTCCTGGGTGGCCAGACTGGATGGGAATCATCAGGGTCAGCGAAGGGGGGACTTGCCTGTCCCCACCGCGGCCCCTCGTCCAGCAGCACGGCAGCTGCTCTGCGAGCACCGTCAGCGAGGGGAGGGCTGGGCCACCCGCACTCACCAGGCTCGGGGGGGTGCTGCAGGACACCCGTGCCCACCCTGCTGCCCAGGGTCCCTCCACATCCACCCACTGCACGCAGTGCCCTCACAACCTCAGTGTAGGTCAGGCCTGGCCCTTTTTTGGGCTGAATATTCCAGATTGGTTCCCCACACCTTAGCAGCACTCCAGTGAGTGCAATGTCCCTCCACATACCTGAGACACCATCCAAACCTTTTATTAGCTTTAAGTAAAAACAATCAAACCCGCTGACTAAGAGGGGTCCGAAGAGGAGATCCCCTCTGCCCCACACAGCTCACTGGCACCTACGGGGAGGCACCTGCTGCCCTTCTCCAGCTGAGGAGGCACGAACCGCTTCCCACTTGGGCGGCATTGAACTTGTTCTGTGCCCGCACATCGCTCTGCTGTGGGTGGAGCGGGTTGGTTTCGTACCGCGCTGCGCCGTCAGTGCGACGGTACCGGGCTGGGAGCGGTGTCACGGCACCGGCACGGCAGCGGGGCCGCGGGAGCATCCGGGACCGGCCCGTGTGGTCCGGACCCGGCACCCGATCCTGGGCCCGCTCCCCATCCCAGTCCCAGTCCCGATCCCGGTCCCGATCCCGGTCCCGATCCCGATCTCGATCCCGCTCCCAGTCCGGATCCCGGTCCCGACTCCGCTCAGCGGCCGCACCTGCGGGGCTGACGCGCGCCCCCAGGGCCGCTTGGCCACGCCTCCCTCTACCCCTCAGCCAATGAGCGGGAGGGGGCTCTGTCCGGTGGCCAATGGGAGCGCGGCGGGCGCGCCCCCGCCCCCTATTTGAGGCGCCGAGCGCGGCCGCGCGCTCGCAGAGGCGGCGGCGGAGCGGGCGGAGGGAGCGGGGCCGGGAGCGGGACCCGGAGCGGGAGCGGCCCCGGGAGCGGACGGTGCGCCCGGCGCTGCCCCGCACCGCGCTCGAGGGAGGGGCCGCTCCCATGGAGGCATTCCCCGGCGCCAAGCTGGAGCAGCACCGGCACCTCCCGCCCGTGGAGTGCCTGCCCGGCGCCCGCTACGGCGGCCGGAGCCACAGCGCCTGCGGGAACGTCTTCAACTCCTGGAACGACTACCTGGGGCTGGCCACGCTCATCACCAAGGCCGTGCGCCCCGGCAAGGGCTTCGGCGCAGAGCCCCCCTCGGTGGTGGTGGCGGCCGCCGTGCCGCCGGCCGAGGAGGAGGAGGAAGAGGAGGAGGAGGAGGAGGAAGAGGCGGCGGGGCCGTACTTCGAGGGCGCGCTGGACTTGCACGACCTGGACCTGTGCGGGCATCACCATCACCACCACCACGGCGAGGGGCTGCTGGAGGAGCGCTTCGCCGACTTCAGCCCGTTCCCCGGGCGCGGCGGCCCCGCCGCCGTGGTGTTCGACTGCTCGGGGGAGCACCCGGGCCGGGAGGGCTCTGCCTGGGGCGGCGTGGTGGTGGCGGGGCGGCTGCCGGCGCACCCGCGGGCCGCCTCCCGCCTGCTCAAGCCCGAGCTGCAGGTCTGCGTCTTCTGCCGGAACAACAAGGAGGCGGTGGCCCTCTACACCACGCACATCCTCAAGGGACCCGACGGCCGCGTCCTCTGCCCGGTGCTGCGGCGCTACACCTGCCCCCTCTGCGGCGCCAGCGGCGACAATGCCCACACCATCAAGTACTGCCCCCTCTCCAAAGTGCCGGCGGCCCGGCAGCTCCGGCACGCCCGGACGGCGCTGGGCAGGAAGGGCCGCTGACCCCCGGGACCGTCCCCCGGCCCGGTGACACTGCCCCGGCCGGTGCGCGCTGGCCCGCGCCGAGCCCGGCGGGGACTGCGCGGCGGAGATGCGCTGTGTTTGTTTATTGTAAGAAAGAAAATATATCTATATGTGATTTTTACGGAGACGGCGAGATCTGACTTGCGGGGAGCGGGTTCGGAGGGTCGAAGCAGCCGCCGGGAGGGTCGCGGGGGTCTCAGGTCGCCCGAGGAGGGGCAGCGCCGCCTCCTGCCGCCCGGCCCGGAGCGCATCCCAGACCGGGATCCTGCGGGGCTGCACCGCGGGGGGCGGGCCGGAGAGCTCTTCTTAATTGCCACTTAATAGCAGGGTGTTTAATTAGGGTATAACACTACGCCTTTCGGGTCTTAAAGCAAACATCCCATCAGTTTCCTTTGCCACTCTTAAAACCGGTGTGCAAATCGCGATCAAACCTGCCCTCAGTAGTTAACTCCTGCTTCCCGAAATCGCAGCGTCCTACCTGGAGCGGTGCCCCGCGGTCACTCGTGAGCCGTTCCACTCGTGAGCAGGGATGGCGCTGGCCTCGCAGGTCCCCGCATCTGATGCTCGGCTTTGGGGAGGGTCTGAGAGGAGAAAACACCGAAGTGCATGTTTGAAAACGTGATGACTCTGGGCCAGGATGCAAACGGAGTCCTTTCTGCTGACAGAAAGGCAGTTACAATGGCACAGAACAAGATTTGATGCAGCTGTGTTTGTAGTGGTGAAGGGGGAGGTGATGTGAAGCCTGGAGGAAAAAGACCTGGACAAAGCAGGAAGCCGTGACCATAGGATAATGGAAGAAAGGGAGGTTGTGTATTTTGAAGAGCTCAGAAAATGTGGCTTTAACTCATTGCAAGTAGAAGGGATCTACCCATGTGGTTAACAAATATCCTTAACACTACATAGACTGAACAAAGCATAAGAATTATATTGAAGATCTGGACTATCCTTGGTACTGAATATCAGCCAGGGGCTATGTTGTTTGTTATCCTCAAAAGACCAGAAATCACTTATTTTCTGACTCAGAGGAAGGAGAAGGAGCAGCAGCAGGCTTGTAGTTTGCTTAGGATTCCTCTGGAGCCAAAAGGCAGGTGCAGGAGTTTTCAGAGCAGAGTGTTTGTTACACTGCAGATGGCTTTGTGACACCTGGGATGAGGAGGGGTGCTCTGTCCAGGGAGGATGCCCTAATGAAAGCAGGGAGGTGAAGAGGGCCTTGTGGAGGAACTGCTGGGGCATCACCAGGACCCTGAGAAAGGAGATGGGTCCTGACAGGAAAAGGGAACCAGGAAAGTGAGGGGTGATTCACACTTGTGCAGTTTCCTTTTGAAAAGCTACTCAGCAGGGTGGGAGATGGGATCGAGAGAAGAGGGGGAGAGCAGGACAGTCAAGAATGGGCTCGTCGAAACATGTGTGGGATGGGCTGGGGATGAGGGTTCCGGGTTCATTATTCATCGCAGCTGTTGGCTCACAGCCACAGCAATTAGGAGGGAGAACCTGATTTTGTGTGGAAGTGTTCCTTTAAGTCTCCATCAGATGACTCCAAAGATGGTGTCAGCTCTAATTACCAAATGCAGTGGGGCTTGCATTAAATAACACTCAGTGGCTGCAGTTACCCTTGTGGCAGCCTCTCTCCTTGTGCTATATACCATTACTTATTGTCTCCTGCTCCATGGGGTGTGCACCACTGGCTCTTCTAAGCTGTTAGAAGTTAGATGTGTTTGGTTTTGTGATTCCTGGTCCACGTAGGTTTAATCTGTGTCCACCTCACATTAGAATCAAGCTCGTGTGATGCTGTGGGAAGAGTTTTCTTCTGTATTTTTGTTTCCTTGTGGGAAGTTTTGAAGATCCGTATATACATTTCAATGCAGTTGACTGTTACTGGACACAAAAGCAAGAAAGATCTAAGTAAATCTGTCTCGGGTGTTTTCTGAGGGTTGACTGGCCGGGCTGGATTGGAGTTGCTCCTTGCAGGGTTTGCCATGTCCCTGCCCCACCTCTCTGCTCTTTCCATTAAGCTGCTGTGCAGTACCAGCCCTGGAAATGCATCAGGATACCAGCAGATCCCCTGCCTCGGATGGCACTGGCCTAGAGCAGCACCTGTGCGAGAGGGAAAGGGTTGTATTGATGGCCTGGGCTCTGTTTCCCCTGCTTCCTCTCTCATCCCACATGTGCACAGCCTGGCTGTGGGAAGGCCAAGAGCTGCCTGTCATCGCTGGCACGTGGCATGAGGCATCTGATCAGAGTCTTAACAGGTAAAGTGGGAGAGTAACAGCTTCAAAAGACCAGCTGGGAGTGGGGAGAAATAAAACAACAGACTGTTCCAGAGAGGAGATGATGAGATTCAGCATCGGCAACAGAGAGCCTGAGAGCAAGGCTCTTCAGCTACTTTACATGATCATTCAACAGGACAATTTCCCCTTCTAAGTTTTACAAGTAAGAGTCTAACAAAGACTAAACCTTTAAGGATATTTTGATTGGTCTTTTTAAAGTAAGCTCCTGTGATTTCTGGTGCACCAGCACACTCCTTGTGGCACTGAGTAAGCAGGAGCATGCTTGTTCTTGGTCAGTCTGAAAAGCTTACTACAATTCATAGTGTTTGTAGAGCTACTTTGATTCCTTAAATACTGGGAACCACTTACATTAGTAATTTAAATCCTAGGAACAGCAAAAAGCTGAATCTGAAAGCAGGTCAGTTTAGAGCTGTTATATGCTCTGCAGAAGAGGTCTATGAAAAGTGAGATATTATTTCACTTTTCTACAGGCATCTGCAAATCAAAATATTATGGCCACGTGTTTAAACCAAATACTATATCTTCAGAGAATTGCTTTATTACAGGGAAATATTCCTATGCATGTTAGTGATGGAATCTTTTCCATAGCAATGTTCTGGCAAGAGAAGCAAACACAATATTGGATAATCATCCTCAGCTGATACTAGTCTTGGCAAAAAGCAAGCTGCTCCTAATTAAAACTACTTTCAGATGTATAGATAACTTGATCCAGCTGAAGTCAGGTAAGTCTGTGCCCTTGTTTAGTGGAAATCCTGTCGGGACAGGTTGCTCTCAGGTAACTGCCACAGGAGTAAACCACAATGGCTATAAAATGTCCTTCCCTCCTAGAGTGGCAGCTTCACCCACACTGGAGGTAGTTTGCCAACAGTTGCGTGGGGAAGAAGATGATTAATTTTAATATGCCAGTTGTCTGGGCAAAACACAAGTGCTACACTAAATCCAGAAAGAGATGTAGCAAAGCCAGTAGGTTGTCCTGCCCAAGTGTAAAAGGGCTAAGAGCTTAAATTGCAGCAAGGGAGGTTTTGATTAGCAAAAACCCAGTGGAATAGCTTGTAGAATCTCCATCCTACCATAATTAAATGCCTTAATAATTCTATTTAAGAGGAGGATCAGAGAAAGTGTAGAGCATTTCAGTTCCAGCTGGTCCTGCCATGGCAAAATAGGAAGAATTGTGTTTTTGTTAAGCCACTTGTGTGCCTACTTCTTGCAGTGCTGCAGTAAACCACACAGGATGGGTACCAGTGCCCGAATCACAGGGAAATTTTGGATCTTGCATTTCACTGACCCAGCACCTTCTCTTTGTAGGCTCCCACCATTCAGCAGTACCTTTTAGTTAAAGGAGGAAAAGCTGCTTACATGTAGCAGTTCCTGTCAATGAGTGCAGCCCAAGGGCATTCAAACCACAAAGATGTTTCATTTACAAGGCAAACCTCCCAGTACTCTTGCTGTTTGAGGTGTCTCCTGGCTGCCCACCAGCCCACCCTGACATCCTCCTGGTCCTGCCCATGGCCACACTGAGGCCACCAAGGTCATGGCATGTCCTGGGGCTGTGCTTAGTCAGGAGCTGCACTCATTGCCCTGCCCTGCCAGTCCTCATAAATACTGATTTTGTGAAAAACTCCTATTAGTTTTTATAACAGAGGCACTCTAGAAAAAACTTATTTAAAATCCCTATTATGCCCTGCTTCTGCCGGGGACCCTGATGGTCCTCAGGCCTGCTCAAGGGCTGGGTCAGTCTGTGGGCTGCTCTGGGAGCAGCAAACAAACAGCCCTGTTCAGACCTGACCCCTGCCTTGCTCTGCTCCTGGAGATTCATTTCAATTGAGCAACACTTGAATCCATTTAAACAGCAGCAGCCTTAAGCTCTGCCTTCTAAATACAACCTGTGACAGTTTGTATTCTTCTAAGGTTCACTGAAAACTTTAGTTCTTCAACTGAATGTGATTCAATCAAACAAAGCAAAGGTTGACAGAGAACTCATTTGCCTTCCTCAGGTAATCAAACTTTGTGCTCATGTCTAATGATGGCAGTAGATGGAGGTTTGAGCTGTTGGATCTGGTCAGTAGTGGGTTTTGATCACTGTAGTTAGTATTGTGTCTAAAACCATCAAGCAGTAAAATAAACACACTGGCATGTCTGCAAAGCTCACATCTCCCAGATCTTTTCTCAAGCTGCCCAGTCCTTGGGAATTTTACATGTGTTGGCAACATTATCACAGTCTCAAATAATGGAAGTTAATAACATAGATGGGGGAACAGAGCTTTAGCTGGTGCAGTGATCACTGACATCCACTCCTGTGTAAAACTGTCTTTGTATGGATACTATTAAAACTATGTAACTGAGGGTATAACAATCACTTTTTACATATTACAATGGCTGGGGAGAGGCAAATGTACCTGTCTTTGAAAAAGACTGAAATGATCATCTGAAAAACTACAGGCCAGATGGTGTTGCTTCAGTCCCTGGGAAAATCACAGAGGAAGTCCTTTCAGAGCCTGTTTTTGGGCACATGCAGAAGTTGAAGATTGGGAACAGCCAGCAGGCATTTACTGAGGGCAAACCATGCCTGGCTAGCCTGCCTTCTACAACAAAATAACTCTGTGGCCAAGGGAAGGAGCAGTGGATGTTCTTCATCTCAACTGTAGCAAGGATGTCAGTGCTGTCACACAATATCCTGGCACCCAGGTGAGGATGTTGCAGCCCACACAACAGTGGGCACAAAAACTGGCTGGATGTTTGGGCTCAGCACGGAGGGCTGGGCTGCAGCAGGTGAGGGGCATCCAGGGGGCTGCCCTGGGACCAGCCCTCTCCAGGCTCTGGAGGCAGCCACGGGATGTGCCCTCAGCAGAGCTGTGGATGCCGCTGGAGTGGGAGGACCAGCCCACAGACCTGGGACAGGGCTGCTCTCCAGAGGGACCCACAGGCTGGGCAGGAGCCTGGTGAATTCAACGAGGAGAAGGGCAGGGTCCTGCCCAGCCAAGGAAGAAGTCCTTGCAGTCATGGGCTGGGAGGTTCAAATGCCCCTCGGAAAAAGGGGAGCACGAGGCAGCAGATCCCAGGCTGTTTGAACTGGACCACAGCCTGTAGAAGGGGAGAATCTCAGCACTCAGCAGATCCATCCTGGCCCCTGTGTGCCCTCTGGGGTTCCATGCCCCCCATACAAGGACATTGCCAAATCTGAGTTCAGCAGAGGGCTGACAGGATAGTCAGGGCTGGAGCACACACCTGGGAGGAAATGCTGAGGGAACAGGGCTGGTTCAGCCTGGAAAACAGGAAGGTTTTAGGGAGACCTCACAGCAGTCCTACCACTTCCTACCAGTACCTGGAACATTCAGGCTTTTCACAGCAGTGCACAGGCAGGGAGACACAGGGTAGAAGCCAAAAAGAGAGAGGGTTAAGCTTTTTGAGGGTCACAGAAATGAACAGAAGGCTGGAGCACCTTCCTATGAGGAAAGGCTGAGAGAGTTGGGGTTGTTCAGCCTGGGGAACAGAAGGCTCCAAGGAGACCTTATTGTGGCCTTTCAGCACTTAAAGGGAACCTATAAGAAGGATGGAGACAGATTTTTTGGCAGGACCTGTTACAATAGGACAAAGGGGAATAGCTTTAAACTGAAGGATGGTCAATTTAGATCAGATAAAAGGAAGTTTTTTTGCAATGAGGGTGGAAAACACTAGCACAGGTTGCCCAGAAAGAGGGTGGATGCTCCATCCTTGAAAACATTCAAGCTCTGACTGTGATCTGGTTGAAGATATCTGTTCTCATTGCAGGGGGATTGGAGTAGATGACCTTTAAAGGTCCCCCTCAACCCTGTGATTTTGATTTTTCAGTCTGGTGCCAGTCAAGCACTGGAAGAGACTGCCCATAACAGCTGTGCACTCCACATCCCAAGACCACACTGGAGAAGCACAGTTCTAAGTAACACAACAATTTCACAGCCAGCAGTGAAGAGAGCTCCTGGGTCCCTTTTAACAGGACTGACCCTGTGATCCTGTGACTGAGAATGCAAGGACAGCAACAGGTGGCTGAACAACAGCAGCAGCCACTGCTCCAGATCTATGTGCTGTTCCCGGATAAAATAACCAAAAACCATGGTGTCTTTTTATGCTTAGAAAACACTACTCCTCTGAAGGAGTTCTGTGACTCAAGAAATCACGTGACAGGCTCCAAAGACACAAAAATCAAGCCCTCAGATGTCTGTGAGAGCAAGTGTTTCCCAAGATACCTGCTGGTCCTGGATAACTCAGAAGAAGGCAGGAAAAGGACAAGAGGAGTATTACGGACTTCTGGTCACACACCAGCTTTCTCAGGGAGAAATTATCCCAGGTGTTCTCACATTCTCCTTCAGCTGCTACAGAACAGGTATGAGAACAGAAAAGGGTTGTTCAACAGCTGTTCTGCATGAACACACACTGCAGGGAGCTACTAAAAAGTCAAAACACAGCAGTTAATTCCTTAAGTCGTTTATTTATCATTGAAGAAACACACAGCAGCAAGTTCTGTGTTGGCTTCAGTGTGATCAGATCCCTAATCGTTGTTACTGCACCCCAGGTTTGAAGTCAACACAGCCATTACTACAAATCACTTTTCTGGAAAGGGAAAGAATTGACCCTGAAGACAAAGAATTGGGGGAAAATTGAACAATTTCTCCAAAACCACACATTTTAAATATGACAGTATTTAAAAACCCTTGAAAGGCATGAATTATCCAGTAATGGAAAAAGCAGTTGTGATGTTGGCGACAGAAAGTACATAGCCATATGCTTACCAAAACACTGAAATGGTGAAAGCTGCAAGTTGGATTGTACACTGCAGCAGTGTATACATTACTGGAACTATGACTGCAAAATGGCCTCAGAGGTGTGATGGATTCAAGTAACTCTACAGAAAATATCCCAGTGTAGCTAATGCTCATAATGTTTATTGTATTTAATTCAAATTTAAACAACTTACTGAATTTAGATAGTGATAAAATAAGTCTCAGAAACCGCCTGCCCTCCAAGATACCTATGTAAAAGAGGGCTTTCCTATTTTTTTTGGCTAATTATGCAAATTAATTTAGCTCTGCTTTTTCAATAATTCCACTCTGTGAACAGAGGTGTTTTCAAATGCGTGTTCTGTGATGATAATACCCCATTCCAAACTAAGAAAAGACTCAAAATAAAAAGGGCAGCCTCTTCTGGTGCGAGATAGAAGCCGTACTGAAGACAGCTGTTGGGCTTGCTTCTTTTTATTTTAGCAACAAATGACCCATGAAATAAGCATCATTTGAAATTTCAAAAACTGGCGTTTCCATTTCCAACCTTCTGCTGTGAGTTTTGTGCATGATCAATCTATATGAGTAAGTGATTCATGCTTTCATGTTACCTCAAAACATTGGTTAAAGAATTCCAATTGAGAATGTTTATAAGCACAAATATAATCTGGATTCCATCAAATCAAAGCTAAAACATTGGTTAAACTCTGTGATTCCCACTTAACGTCGTACAGTGGTCCACCCTTCCTCATCTGTCTCGTTTTTAGTACGGCGCACGGGCTCACGCTCCTTCTCCGTTTTCCAGGAGCCCTTCTCCTTCTCCCCGTCTCTTTCCCGCTCTTTGGATGCTGGTGGGGGAGCAGCAGCTGGAGGAGCAGCGGGAGCAGGGGCTGATCTCCGGACTGGCTCCCGCTCCTCTCCCCGTTCCTCTCTCCTGTCCTCAGCGCGGCGCCAGGAGCTCGCTGCAACAAAGACAAAACGACAGCTCTGTCATGCTCCACCAGCACCTGCAGGAGTTTAAACGAGCAGGCCCACCCTGGCACTCTGATTTACTGACTCTCAGCCTTGCCAAGAGGTCATACAATGAGGATGGCCAAATACATGGTTTAGTTTTACAGGGAAGTAATGACAGGAATTACTCAAGCCCCTTTTCAGTTTTGGGGTGTGGTGAGCAAGCCCAGTGTCATCTTTAAAACACAACTGCAGTAAGAATGTTCTATTGATGTACATGGTTTTATGATGTAAAAATATATTCTTATATTATTAGCAGAATTAAAAGCACAAAAGTGTCTCCTTAGAAATGGTTGAACCCTGAAAACAGAAAAATCCTTACTTAAAAACACTTGTGGAAAATGTTTAGGTGTTCGCTGCACTAAAAGGCAGGAAATTACTCTTCAGCCTCCTAGAAATTAGAGGTACTGAATTACATGACTCTACTGGTAACGGCATCTACCACCCTTTACTACAAGAAGAACTGTTCATGTCCACCAAAAGGATGTTAAATGTTCTACCCCAGCTGTGTGTGAACAAAGCTGGGGCATACACCAAACAGACGAACACCAAAACTTCTTGACACATTAAAAAACCCCAAAAATCTCCCCACTGAGAACACTCTGCCCTTCTGCCAGCAGCAGTCCCCTGTTTGATCCCACGTTCTGTTCCAGCCTGATCCCACGTGCCGGAACACCCACACGTGGGGCAGAGACAAAGAGATTCTGAACATTAGAATGCCAGAACTGGAAGATGTGGTGGTGTCTCCAGGCTAAATGTATCTGCTGTTGCTGTATTTGTAGAACACAGTGAAGGATTAATAAATATACAAAAATAAAACAGGGTAATGTCTGTAATCGAAATTGATTAGTCATCAAAATTACTACCATTAATAGTGTGAAACCCATAAGGCCTCATTTGGAAATACTACCCTCACATTTTAATGGTTTTAAGAAAAGGGACAGAAATTACTTCCTGGGATGTCTGTCTCGATAGTCTCAGTACAAAGAATTCATTCACCCAGAACACAATCCTGCTATGAAAAGTGCACACTTGAAATGTTAATCCTCTACTGTAGATGTGAAATGCTACTATGAGAGAAAAAAATAAAACTACAAATAGTTAAGATTCTCTGAAAAATCCTCAATTACACAAAAGCTGCTTTTTATCACTTTGTTTATACAAAGGGAGTTTAAATGGCCAAAAATATCTTATTCCCCTTTGACCCCACGCTAGCAGTGTCAGTAACAGGAAGGCTCTGCAATGAATGTGGCACTTCAGGAACAGTAAAATAAACCTACGTTCTTCCCGGTCTGATCTGAGGGGGGGCCCTCTCCTGAGGGGTGGCTCTCTGTCATCGCTGCGCCGATCCCTCATGTCACGGCCACCTCTGTCCCATTCCTCACGGCGACCTGAATCTCTCCAGCTAGAAGTTTCCTCAGCTGGGCCTCTTCTCCAACCAGCATCATCCCTTTGGCCGTTCAAAACAGAAGACTAAATGTTAATATTTTATCTTTGCTATGGATGAAGTGATAATAAAGCACAGCACAGATATTTTCACACCCGGTTGTGGTGAAATAGAACTTAACACACTAACATACTTCCAAAATTGTGTTTTTCTGGAGCCTAACATGGAATTCTCTTGAAAATGGGTTAAAAAAAAATAATAACTATAAGCAGTAAAGCATTTTGAGATCCCTTCTGTCAACAAATAACGTCGTCTTAAAAATAACAAGCCAACAGGGCCCCAAAACACCACCATCCATTTGCTGCCTGAAGTGCTTAATTTCACCCAAACCAACCCCTGCTTCTTTCACTTGGCAATTCCACATTTTTTCATTATCAGCAGGGCATGTCTTTTTTTACTTTGGCAGAAACATTCTACAAGTATTTAAACAGAGAAGGCAAACCTGGGGCGCCTGAAACGATCGTCTCGATCGAAATCTCTCTCTCTGTCGAATTCCCGGTCCTTCTCGCTTTCATCCCGATCTTTGTCTCTGTCCCACTCACGGTCTCCTGAAGGTCTGGAGTCTCGTGGAGGGCCCCAGCTGTCCTCACGGGCCTTCTCTCTTTCTCTCCATCCCCCTGTAAGAAAGAAACACAGTCAAAGGAATTTGTGACTGACCTCTGCTCTCTCTGTAGACAAAGAATCCTTTACTTCCCTCACGGAAACTGGTTCTTCAAGTTTTGACCCCTGAGGATCCAACTCGAGATGCTTGTAAAAAGTGTGCACATTGAGAGGGAGCCACAGAAAAAACACTCTACAAACTGCTTAATGTAAAGCCAGCAATCCACACCTGGTGTCAGGCCTGCCTGTAACAGCTCAGCAGTGCTGATCACACCCTGCCGTTCTCAGTCAGGAACTATAAACTCCACAAGGATCTTGTGCAAAACAAGTGCAAGAAGTAAAGGGAGTAGTTTAGACAGTGGGTTCCTTTGTGAAAATCCACAAGTGAGATATTATTTTTCAAGAACTTACTGCTTTTTAAAGCACTACTTTAAAATATGGCTGTTACCATCTATTTAACACAGCGCACTCTGCAATATCACTCAGTTATTTGGAAATGGGAGTTCTTTATTGTGCAGCCTGCTTTGGCTTTAAATAGGAAAAAATGGAGTACAAGTTTTGACGTTTATAACTTTTCTACAGGTTTGGATTACAGAATTAGTGTCTATAAAAGCTGATGTGGTGCCTGCAAATACATAAATAAAAAGAACCAGGAAATCCAAATCATATAGAGCATTTAAATGTAATTGACAGTTCTGAAAAAAATCAGAAACAGTTTTTCTAGTCACCATCAACAAGACTTAAGGCTAGAAATAAATGATCTAAGAATAGGATAATTCAGACTTTAAGGGACCTCAGACGGTCTTCTAGTCAAAACTCCACTCCAAGCAGGACTTTAAAGAAGGGTCAAAACAAAACCAGAAAAGGAATGTTAAAACCAGGAATATCTCTGTACACATAAAGAGGGATTATTAAAACCAGACCCACTTGAATGAGGTACCAAAATCCTCCTTTGAAGGAGGTTCATTTCAGACATATAGAAGAGGTAGGGTAAGAGTCCAACATGTGCTAATCTAGTGAAAATGTTTCTCTCCCATCAGAGCATCCAACTTATTTTGGTTTTGCACACAGGGAAGTGATCAGCATTATTCTGGGACCTTTAGGTATCTTCCAGACAAGCAACAGACACTGCTATTTGTTTGGTTTTTTTTTAATTCAACCAAATGAAAAAGTTTAATTATACTAAGTAAAGGAGTATCCCCTTTAGCCAAACTAATCCAGATGTTTTCAGAGCTGATTCTCCCACCTCTGCACCAAGCACATTACATCCATTATCTACCAGGCTAACACACACTTCGGAGGGAAGGTTACTCTATTGCTGTATTTTACCTGGTTTACCAAATGGCCTCCAAGGACCTGGCCTTGAATCATCACCACCACGCCATGGACCCCTGTCATCGTCTCTCCTGGAGAGCCTGTCATCGTCAGCGTTACGCCACGGCCCCCTGTCGTCATCCAACCCTCGCCTGGGCCCTCTGTCGTCATCCATCCCACGCCTGGGCCCTCTGTCGTCATCCATGCCACGCCTGGGCCCTCTGTCATCATCCAGCCCTCGCCGGGGACCCCTGTCATCATCCAGCCCGCGCCGAGGCCCTCTGTCATCATCCATCCCGCGCCGGGGACCCCTGTCATCATCCGCAGCTCTCCAGCTGCCCCTGTCATCATCCAGCCCACGCCTGGGTGGCCTGTCATCATCCAGAGCCCGTCTGGGTGGCCTGTCATCATCCATTCCACGCCGCGGCCCTCTGTCGTCGTCCGCGGCTCGCCAGCTCCCTCTGTCATCGTCCAAGCCGCGCCGGGGTGGCCTGTCGTCGTCCAGCCCGCGCCGGGGACCCCTGTCGTCATCCAAAGCACGTCTGGGTGGCCTGTCATCATCCATTCCACGCCTGGGACCCCTGTCATCATCCATAGCACGTCTGGGCGGCCTGTCGTCATCCATTCCACGCCTGGGACCCCTGTCGTCATCCGCAGCTCGCCAGCTCCCTCTGTCATCATCCAAGGCACGCCTGGGCGGCCTGTCATCATCCAATCCTCGTCTGGGCGGCCTGTCCTCTTCCCCTTCCCGCCTAGGAGGCCTGTCCTCGTCCCCTTCTCGCCTCGGTGGCCTGTCCTCCGCTGATTCGGTGGAAGGACGTTCCTTTTCCTCCGCAGGACCACGTCGGGGCAGGTCATCCCCCCGCCGAGGCAGATCATCCCCTCGCCGGAAAGGTCTTTCATCATCCCTTGGCTCTCCTCGACGCCAATCTCTATAAAACCAGAGAACAAGGAAAAAGTAGAAGCTGATATCCAGGAAAGCTTTACATCAACAGTATCAACCCCCTCAAAGCCATTCCTGACTGCGCGTGCTTGATGAGCGGCTGCAAACACATCTACAGAGTGTGCAGTTTCCAAGCGCACTCTGTAATTGCCTTCACTGTTATGGGAAGGCAGTAGGTCACCACCCCTCCTGTAAAGACTGAGCAGTTTACTATCTCCTTCAAAACTACAGTTTGAAGGGGATAACTGCAGTCCCCTGTTGGTTATTTGCTGCAACACCGAGCCTAATCTGACAAACTCAAGCTAAGTCTCAAAGAATGAG
Source organism: Lepidothrix coronata (assembly GCF_001604755.1). Lineage (NCBI taxonomy): Eukaryota > Metazoa > Chordata > Aves > Passeriformes > Pipridae > Lepidothrix > Lepidothrix coronata. Next base: position 1,330,011 of record NW_016690205.1, read on the forward strand.
TATTAAAAACCCAACAACCATCAATTAAGTTTCTTCTCCTTCATGACATACCAACCCCACAGTCCAATCCCTGCTTTCTCATGCTTGGGCACAGTTCCAGCCCAACGGATTGGCAATACTTTCACTGACAAGGCTCCACAACTAGGCAGGACAACGCAGTGAACTCGGGAGTGAATCCACGGCTACTGCCTGATAGCAAGCAGGGTGCCCCAGGCCCTGGCAGGCTGGCAGTGCTTCCAGGGGCTCTCCTTACTGGGATGTATGGGGGAAGTACAGAATCAGTGAGCATTTTCCCTGGGCTGTGGAGCCATCAGTTCATCTTTGAAATACGTTTGGACTTGTAACACTGAAAAGATCAGACACAGCTGAACAGTTAGGACCTCTCACTCTTGTCACTTCCCTGGACACACCATTTAGTTTACTGTCTACAGGATTTTACACATACATTTATCCTTGGTTTTGTCACCAGATTAATTTATTTCTGGAAATTAACCTCCCTCAGCAATAAAAAGAAACAAGGAATAGTACATCACAGAAACGTACTGCTAGGTTTTTCTTGGCAGGAGAAGAGAAGCTGCACTGGAGTTGAACCTCATGGATTTAAAAAAAATAAAATCAAACCCAAAACACAAGGAAAAAACACCCCCATGTTTAGAAATTCACTATGCTACTAGAATGTAAACAAAAGAACAGCAATGACTTGCTACAAAACAACAGATGTAGGACTGGAAGAGGTGAGAACAAAGAGGCAACAGTTTGTGACAACTCTGCCTCTCAAGAATTTTGAGCAACAGCAAGCAGTGCATCTCCTAGTTTCGGAAGAATAAGGGGGAATGCAATTACCATTGATCTGTGAGATAAAAGCCAAGCCATGGAAATTGTTAATTTCCATTTAGACTCAAATTGGATAATCTTCTCCTTTGAAAAGTCTTATTATTTTGCCATAAAAGACATACAGAGTTATCAGTTTCATCAAATGAACAAGTATTTAATTCATTCAGGTATTGTTTCAGGGTTTTAGGATTTTTAAATCGCTACTGCTACTCTAATTTTTAAACTATTACTCGCAGGTGAAATTATGTCTCTGTTGTTTTTACTGTTTTTTTTCTCATTTGACAACTTCAGTGTTCGTTTCAGCTTTCGCCCTTCTTTCCCTCTTATAAATCAAACCAGTCTCTCTCATATAACCCATTTTTAAATAACCTCTAAAAACCCCACACACAGATCTACAAGAGCTGAAGCATGCAGACAGCTTTACCCAATAAAGCAGAAACCTGCTGGCAAAGTTCACACTACAGCGTCTACCACTGTTACAGGTTTGTAATTTTGTTTTGCTCAGTTCAGGCAGACAGCAAACAGAGGTCAACTCCCCTTTTCTGTGTATTTTTTCTTTCTAGGATTTCTTGACTACAAGCACGTGAGTATTTGTTGATCCTCTGGGACTGCAATCTGTGGCACAGTAACTGATGAGCTGTGCCAAGGATGCCCTGCCCCTTTTAGTGAGTCTGTATCAGTTGCCATTTCATTGTTTCAATGGGTCTACTTCCTGAGGGTATTTTACGGGTTTTCTGTCAACTAGAGAAAGAACAAGAGGTACCACCATAAAATGACTTTTTCTACTAAATCAGCTGGCTTTTAGTTTAACTCCTACACAGCACTTCTACGTCAACCTTTCTTCTCCTCTGTACAAAATTTTACTACGTCGTTAGTTTTGTTTTCCTCTTTTAGTTTTTATAACTAAGCTACCTTTCCTGCACAGGGGAGGAACAAATACTGGCAGCCTAATCATAACTCTGAATAAAGCTGCTCCCTGTCCAAGAGACAGACAGCCCTTGCTGGACTCTTCTGACTGTAATTTCTTTCTTCTTGCACCTGGAGCCACGCCTGGAAAAGACTGAGAACACTGGAACACGCTGATCACCTGGAATTCAGCACTCTGGGGACTGTGCTGTAGTACAGTTGCTTGCTCTGTGACTGTAAGGATGTGTGTGCCAATATGGCACATTTGACCAGGACTGTGCCATTTCCATCACAAATTGCCCGTCACACAAATTTTAGAGCTTTTCTCCTTGCATCAGCATCCATAAGGACTTTTTAAGGAATATATATCCAATAGCTGCACTTACAGCTAGATACATGCTGCAAATTAAATCTGATGCTCTGTCATCTGTGTTACTGCCTTTATCACTTGATCCAGAAATTCATGTTGGCATTACTTTACTCAGTTAGGTTTGCAGTGCTGTCTTTGTATCCAACACATTTTCCCTTTAGGGTTAAAATCCAACTGAAGGCAGACTAGGGACTACTAAAGAGTGCACCTTTCTGCTGCAATTATGACTGAGCATCATCACTTTGATATTTCCTAAATTCAGCAAATAGAAAATAACTGAGAAACATTCCTTTACTTAAAATTATGTAGAGATATGGATTTTTACTTTTATCAATATATCCTTTCACTATTCCTCAGTATATTCATTTTAGTAAAAGGAAAGAGGAAAGTTTTACCAAACTTGCTACATAATAATGCAAAATATTCCTAATTTTAACTCCTCGGCAATCACTTGGCTCCCTTTCTACAGAAGTTAAATGAGAAATGACTAAGACAACCTGTATCATTTTATGTGAAAAGAAATTGCATTGAGGCATATAAATAGATGCATTAAACACTTCACAGAATCACAGACTGGTCTGGGTTGGAAACGACCCTAAAGATCATCTCATTCCAACCCCCTGCCATGGGCAAGGACACCTTCCACTAGACCAAGTTGCTCAGAGCCCCGTCCAACCTGGCCTTGGACACTTCCAGGGATGGGGCAGCCACAACTTACACAGCATGTGAGTAGTTAAAGGCTTCACCCAGGAGTTTCATCCAATTTTTACATTTTGCAGATGAAGGGAAAGTGGATCCCTACCAGGAATGGCAACACAGCTTTTAGGGAAAGATGGAATGCTATTGTTTATTGAGAGATCATACTTTTCCAACTCATTAAAAAAAATTACTAGAGAGAGTAGGAGTAAATTAATTTGCTTCCACTGGAGTCACAGGAAGCACTAATGGATTTAAATTGCTGCACTGGAAATTAGGGTAAGGCATTTATAAAAATCTATCTACCTGGAAGGCTAATGAAGCCATAAAACATATTGCCAATGAGAACCAGCAGTGCTATCTCCACTAGCAAAGGCTTTTAAGGATAACTAGATGTGCACCACCAGAAAAATTTTTAGCTACAGTTCATCCTGATGTGGAGCAGAGAAATGGACATATGTTAAAAATCTTATTTTCTACAACCATATAAACAGTTTTCACTATTAGTGAACATATCCAAAATCCCCAGAATACACAGATGTAAACAAGCAAGGATTTCTTTTTTTTTATAGTGCAAAGTACTTCAGAAATTTGCTCTTCTCTGTTCAATACAGTCCTTCAGAACTTTGTTTAATCTACAGCATGTATTTTCTCCCCTGTGACTCACTGTGGGACTTGCACAGGTTAAGACTCCGAATTTTGACTTTACTATTCTTATACATTACTGTCAGTTTTCTAAATGGAAAATCTCAAAGAGTTTCATCATCCTGGAGCCCTGCATTTGCTTGTCATCCTTCCCCATTCTGTATTTATACAACTGACACCAATGTTTGAGTGGGGGAGGAATTTTTAATTTAAAAAGGAAACCAAGTAAGCAAGTTATCACACACAGAAGGTGTCTGGTAGCTTCATATATCTCAGCTAAATAAACCAGGAATGTTATCTGAATGCAGTTCCACGATAAAACCTCTCTCTCTTTTCGAGATCCTTATAAAAGCAACTTTTTAATACAAGGCAACTTTCAGAGATGTAAAGGCAAGAGATATTACTCAGTTATTGCAGTTTTAGCAGTGGTATAACATAGCCTACATACTTTGAGCCCAACACAACTGGTGCTTAGTAACCCCCTGCTTACCTTTCCACTGGTGCTCGGCGCCATTCGGATTCTGGCTCCCCTCCTCTCCTCCAGGAGCTTTCAGACTCCCTGTCACCCCAACGAGACTCCTGTGTGTCCAAAGAAATTAGGAACATTCTCTCTGAGTACTTTAAAAATGAAGATTTTCCACATATAATTTACTTTCAGAGCATACAATGTCATTAAAAACTCACTAGTCACGCTGTAGAGAATACTGTACTATCAGGAGACTGAAGAACTAAGTATGGTCTTAACTGACTGACTTGATTGTTTCTGGTGCAGTTTAACCAATAATGTGGTTCCCTCTGTGCCACATACCTCACCAGTAGGGTAGGATATTTGCAAATACACTAAGAAGTTTATGAACAAGTGTATGAACAATAGCTACAGTCAGCCATAGCTACCACCTGGTGACTAAAAGAGAGGTTCTAACACTTTCACTTTTCCTGGAGCTTCATCGTGGCAGGAATGAATTCAAGGAATGATTTGGTTTTGTGCTTTCTAATCTGATCAGGAAATATGACTAAATACACTGAGAGCTCTCTATGACAGGGACCATTTTGTTCCCAGTATGCACAGAACAGGTGAGGTATTAGTGATTCTCACTGGGCAGGGCAATAATTGAACTGTATTTTTTTAAAATGAAGTTAAAATTACCCTCTCCATTGCTGGATAAAGACAAACCACTTAAACTATTTCTAACACAGCTGTTTATTCCTTAATTCCACACAATAAACTAATTAGGTGAACCACCTAAAATACCTGGTTTCACATAATCACACAACCTCTTCACAGTTTTCAATCCTTCTCTGGAAAATATTTTTATTGTCAATATGGGGAAATACACAGGTTACCCAAGATCTTGCAGATCCACTCTCTGTGGTTGTCTCCTTAAATGCTTTTGAAGTGACCCCAACCAACAGCAGTGAGCAAAGAATCCCAGAACTGCAAACGGAATTTCTGAAGTGGTACAGATATCTCTCTTGGAACCTGAGCCAGCTTTTCCACACAATCAAGTGCCCATGGCTAGGAGACCTCTTATGTGAAAAATACCCCTAATGATTATTTACCTGACAGACTATCAAAACTAGTTACACAAGCTCTGATAACTTATCTTTGTGGTGTTAATGAAGTATGTATTAAACAAAGAGAAAGGCTGTGGAGGATGAAATTTTAAACTAGTTCTCTTGAATGACAAGTTCTGAAAAAGTGGAGTGTAGAAGGCTTATGGTACTTAGTTACATTCTTTTAAATCATTAAACATTCATTTGCAATTAACTTTTGCTTTGTTTCCTGTTGGATTGAGATAACATTTCTCCCAATCCAACTTATATTTGTAAACAGAAAGTTCCACACACCTCTTGTTTTATGTTATTGCGTGTTTCTTTTCTTTTAAAATATAAAACTATGAGTTTATGTTTAATCTGGAATTTTCCTTCAATATCTACTTTAATTTCTGACTTTGTCATGAGTTACTGCACTTGCTTCTAATATAGTTTTCCTTCTCTTGTGTTAAAGAAAATGTTACCCAATACTCATTTTAGCCTTTAATTGTTTAGTTTTTAAGCAGCTTGGAGCTCTTAGTAGTTTCTTTATTTTACACTAACACTAAGCTCCAGATTCCAGATCCTGATAGTGAGTGACAGTAATTTAACTATTGAACTAGCCACTCACACAACCTAAAAGCCAAAAACCCCAGTTCTGCAATGCTAACATCATCCTCCAAATAATCTAGAGGAGGAGCAGCCAGAAAGAAAACAAACCAGCAGGTATTACCCACCTTCCTTGAAAATGGGTCATCCAGGCCCCTCCTCTCCTCTTCCCGACGTCGCTCCCTTTCCTCTATCTCCATTTCCCTCTGACGTTTCTTCTTCTCCAGTTCCTCCAGCTTCTTGACCCTCTCCTGGTATTCCCGCTGCTCCTGCTCGCGCTTCTCGCGCTCGATGCGCTCCTTCTCCTCGCGCTCTGCCCAGTGGGAAACACAGCTAAAGCTCACCAAGACAAACTCCAGTACTGTGCTCTACCCACAGAACAGTCACAAAATACAGTTTGACTCCTTAGAAAAGAACAAATCCAAGCATTTCACACGATGAGTTTAACAAACCATAGAACCTGTTCTCTGAAAGTATCTTAACTCCAAAGCAATAGGAGAAGGAGCCCTGATACATCCATTAATGAGACACCTTGAACAGCTAGCAAGGAAGAAAAAGTTCCAGTACCCTTATGTTAATTCCATGTAGAGACCACAAATGTGCCAGCTACAATAGAAGTAATTATACAACCATGGTGGAGGATCCCTTCCTTAGGTAAGGCCAAACAAAAAAAACCAGCTACCAGTGTCAAATTTGATACTCATGACTGCTTTGGTTTTCGTTTGTTTTTTAAATACCACATGATTATGATCTTTGATACATGAAATCTTAATCCTCCAAGTGATAAACAGGACAGAAATTCACCTTACAGGATGCCAATCACCTCTTCTCTTCTAAAGCCCTGAAATGGGCTATCAGACAAAGCATTTCACAAAGAAAGGTGTGCAAGTTGCTTACAGCTCTGCAGTTCTTGATATGACACCTACATTCCCTTTCTTTTCTCCTTAAGATGTGCACAGACAAGTGGCCAGAGCTCAAACTAAAGGCTAAAATCAAAGACTCAATTTTTCACTAGCCTCCCCTACTTTATCACCTCCTTTATTCATGGCTGGGAGAAGGGCAGGGCAGGAAGCATTGATATGCTTTCATTTTCCCTCCCTGCTACCAGACTTCACCTTCACCTCTGTGCTGCACAGGTAAGCGTTCAGGAGGTGTGCCAGGTAACATGTAAAGGCACCGTATCTAACAGCAATGAACAGTCTGCTCCACTGACTGGAGGCTGAAAAGATTTCCTCCAAACTGTGAAACAGGGACACCAGACACTAGCTGTAATGGGTCAAGGGTGCAAAGGATAAAATAATAATGTTCTCAGTCACACCTTTAAGCAGCTGCTCTTCTCGTAACCTTTGCTCCTCCTCCTCCTTCTCTCTGTAGTAAGTGATCCGTCTCTCCTCTTTGCGCTGTTTCTTGCGCTCCTCCAGGCGATTCCGCCTCTCTTCTGCCAACCGCTCCTGGAACTGCTTGAGCTTATCCTGAAACACCAACACCACACCTGAGAACACCACAAGGGCCTTGTCTAAGACAGCAACAGGACAGCAGCTGGAGAGCTAAATAAAGCTACAGAGAAACACAATCCAGCTGCAACATTTTAACACTGCTCCACTGAAAAACAACTACCTGTTTGCCATTTCAACCTCTTCTGCAATTCATTTAAAGAGAATATACCCCAACTTAGAAGACAATCAAATCGTCATATACAATTTTATTCTTTTATCTGCTTTTTCTGAACAGGAATTGCCTAAACAATATTCTACCTGTGTCTAAAATATTTTACTTAGTATCATATGCAGTTACTACTTTATTTTAACAAAATACCTTTTCCACTTCTTTGTGGTAAAGCCAATTCTTACAGCAACACAGTCAAATATTCAAAGCTATAAATAGTCTCAGAAAACGTGAAATTTTAAAATGTAGAGCAAGAAACAGAGGAACAGCTCTTTCCCTGACCTTGTGATCTCATTAGTTTTTAAATTTTGCAATCACAAAATAAACATAGCTTGAACAAAAAAAAAACTTGAACTGTCAAAATAATTTCCAGATTCAAACACACAAATTAAAAACCATAGAGAAGAATTTCCACCTGTTTCTCAGTTTCAGTGTTATTGTCACTACTATGCCATCAGCACAGTAAGTCCAAGTAGTTGTGCAGATACAGCTGGCTGTCTTTATGTCACTAATGATCAGTTACAAATAGCTGTATTGAAACCAATGATTTACCATCTTTTCCATATAAGCTATTTCAGAAATTGTCAAAAACCGTAAATGATAATGTCTAGGAATGGGTGCACGGAATTTCCTTTTTTTAAACAGTCAAAGCAGAAAATAAACAACTCCACAGTTCTGAGCCATTTTAGATACTAATTTGTTTCTAGTTTCATGAAGAATCACTTGGTCACAGTGTTAGTTCCTCACTTTAGGGGAATACTTTGTTACAGTGCCATGTCTAATGTACCTCATAAACTGTTCTTCGGGATGCTTTGAGCCTGGCTTCAAATAAATCTCTATCCTCCAACATCCTGGAGAGTCTGCTCTTGTGCTCAAGGGCTTTCTCACGCTCCAACTGCAGGGTGGTGATCTAAAAATAGAAAATACAGAAAGTATAACTTTACTCTGCATTTGGATTCAATCAACCTCAGCCACTAGAAAGAGAAATTATCTTTTCCTCTTTCAGAGCCAAGACAGAAGATATTGCTGTCCCAGCACAATCCAGTCCTGAAGCCAACACTTCATTCTTTCTTCTCTTGGAATGAGCTGGGGAAAAAAAAAGACAGTGCAAAACCCACTATTTTTCATTCATTGCTAAAAATCTGAACAAGAAATTCTTACCCTTTCTTCTTCCTGTTGCTCCCACAGCTCCATATCATGCACTCTTTGTTCCTCATATGCAGTCTTTATTAAAGGAATTTCTTCTAAGCGCTTCGCTCTTTCAAAATAGTCAATCTAAATAAAGATAACACACCTTTAGCATGTCATAATACAAACCCCAAATCAGCATCCCTCAAAGAAAACCCTACTATCTGGAGGCTTTTCCAATACATCTGATATATTATGGCTACATAACAACCACGCTGGACCACATCAAAGGCCCACTTAACCAAAAACCTGCCTCTAGCACCAGCAACTAAGTGCTCCCCTAGGCAAGGATGCAGGAATAGAGACAGGCACATTTACAATACTCTCTCAGCATCAGCTCCCAGCATTTCCTGTGTTGGAAGCTTTTTTATATTTTAAGCATCAGTGGATTTCTCCTCCTGTCCTTCTGAACTCAAAGAAGCTTTTCATATACAACAATGTCCTTTGGAAAGGACTCCTGTGTGTCTGTGGCTCACAGCATGAAGATTCACCCTCTACTACAAACAGCTCTGAACATGACTCCTGCTGCTTCCTTTGATGCTTCCTACTCCACTACACCTTGTAGTCAGTGCAAGAACAACTGCTCCCACCATCAGCTCTTACAACAGGGACACTCCTACAGACTGACACCACATCCTCTCCTGAGAAATGTTTCAGACAGAGGGGTACCCTTTTACATGGACATTTCTCACACAGAAGCCAATCCACACCATGGATAATTCTTGTTGGCCTCCTGCCTTATTTCCAGTTGAACTGCATCCTTTTAGAGACAGAGACCAGAGCTGCAGACAGTGCTCCAAATGCAGAAGAACCAAGTCCTTACTGCTGGCTAAGACTGTTAAGTTTGGAGCCCATCATCTAACATTCCAAGCTAATGACTGGGGGATTTTTTTCTTCCTGCTTTCCCTACATAAAGTTTTATAACTATTGAACCAGAACATCTTCAAGGGCATTTCCTTTTGTACCACAGCTGATAAATGTTTTTTTGGTGAAGAACTCTGCGAAAAGCTTTCTGGAAATCCAGCTTAGTTACACCCATCAGATCACCCTAACTCATGTTTGTTTTGACAGCTTCAGAGAACTCCAAGAGGAAGTCCTGGCTTACAATTCTTTTACAGAAGCTGTGTGCCTTTCCAGGCAGAGGTAGATCATATTTACACAGGTGACCACTAACTGTACTGTTTCATGTATTTTCTGCTGTTTTGCCCAGAATGAGCAACAGGTTTACAGGCCTGCAGTGTAAAAGATCCTCACTGGAACCCTTCTAACTAACCTGCCACTTTCTGCTATCGAGCCAGTTTTAAGTGACCCAAGTCACCAAATGTATCATATAACCCCTGTTTCATTCTTGAATACAGCAGGAAGTCCTGGGTGAGTCTCACCTTGCCCAGGTCACGTGTTTCTATTTCCCATGACACATTTCTCACACCTTTATAGCCATCCACATTTCAGACAGATGCTTTTCTGCCATCTAGAAGGGCTCTAGCAGTGGAATTCCTTCTGTTTCAGTGAGGACTAACACAGTTAATGAATTTAGTTTCTCCACAATGACCTCTCAATCTCCAAACATTTAATCTTCCCTGAACATTTTCCAATTGCAAGTCTTCCCACCTAAGACTTGGTTCACATACAGCTTAAGGGTCCTGTTTTAAATCAACTCCACTAATTAGAAAAGACTTTTGCACTGAAACTGGAGGCTCAGAGGGTTTATAATACATTTATCCTTTTTTAGTTTCAAACAATAATATTTCCAACATCAGTATTTTATATATATGTATATATGCATATATATATATGCACATATGTATATCAACACAGTTCACATTCACTAAATTGTGAATGGACATGGGTTTGTACCCTTCCTACTTTGTACCTTTTTCTCCTGATTCTTCAGACGTTCCTGAAGTTCCTTCTTTTCTTTTTCTAGCTGTTCAACTTGTTTAGCCATAATGAAGTCAGGATCCAATTCTTCAAGATCCTACAATCAAGTAAAGTTATCAATACAAAATAAAGCAAACATTTTTTCTGTTGCAAACGTGATTTGTTTGTTTACTTATTTATTTAAGCTTCTCTGCAGTTTTCCCCTTTAACTTTTAAAATAATTTGCTTCAGGAACATTCTGTTTCTTTTCCTCTCTTCTGGGCAACTTGTATTTTATTTTTAAGAAGCTCTATAAAGCATTTAATGTTGATTTTTAATTGAGACACAGTCCAGATACTACAAAATTGGATGTGGAGGTCTATTTTGTATTTCAGATACCATTTAAGCTACAGGGGAGAGGGAAACAAAACAAAACACTCAAAATTAACCTCCCCCAAACAAACAAATAAAAAGGGACAACAAAAAACAAACCAACCAACCAACCAAGCCGGATTTTATTCCCGCAGGTAAAAAAGATCCCATCTAAACCCAGAATTCAGGTTTACTTACACTGTCTCACTTTCAAGAGAGGCTGTTTTTAAGACCAGTTACAGTATAAAGCCAGAAAACCGCATGAAATTCAGGCAGCCCAGCAATGTAACACCGAAAGGGTAAGAAAATAACTCGACAGTGCAACAAGTCACTCACCTCAATATCAATATCTTTAAAGGCTTTGGCTCCCAGTTCAGTTTTCTTGATCTGCTCCAGGCGCTCCCGAACAGTCTTCTTTTTGATCTGCTCATGCTCCTGCAGGATCCGCTCCTTCTCCCTCTCCTTGGCCTCCTGGCGCAGCCTCTCCTCTTCAGCTTTCCGGACTTTCTGCAGCTCTGCCTCCCGTTGTTCCAGCTCTTCCTTCTCCCGCTGGATGTTCAGACTCTCCAGGCGCTCTTTTCTCTCCTCTATGGTCTGACGACGCGCCAGAATGCGCTGATGCTCCTTCCGTGAGTTTTTCAAGAAGGCGGTGACTGCCAGCTGATGTTGTTCTTCCTTCTCTTGCTGAATTTAAATTAAAAAGAAGACAATGATGCATGCTGCAGCTCTTTAAAAAGGCACAAAAGACAGCAAACGCTTCTCAAAGAAAACTCGAAGCTCATTGTATTCTCCAAACTTGCCAACTGCACGGTGTGATGGCAAATCTAACCCCTCATGCAAGTGGCATCCAAGGTAGTGTCAACTGACTGGAACCCTGTGGTCTGTAAAAGACAATATTCTGCAACATGGCTCAGGTGTAATGGTTTACATTTTTCCACCCAAAAATATTGCACACCCAGATGTTACTGAGAGTGAAATTCCTAACTGGAAGGGGCGTGGGGGTCAATCCTGATCGACTCTGCATGTGTTTGCAAGCATACCACCACATGGACTGTATTTCACCAAAGCTCCTTTGTTTTTAGAGTTTTGTTATTTTCCAGACACACTAATATAAGAGGAAAATATCCTAATTGACACGAAGCACTGTCTGTGAGATGATAAAAAAATGAGTCACCAATTTAGATATAAACATTGCATATAAACCCATTGTAATGACCTTATAAAAAGCACTAGGCTTCTAGATATTAGCATGTAGACTATTCTTTCAGCAGCCTTCTCAGAGTACCCACACAGTTCTTTGTGGAGATTCATGCTGTACACATGAGGAGGTGTAATTGTGCCAGCTCCATCAAGCAGCAAAACACTGCAGCCCAATCAGCTCTCTACACTCCCCCAGTCATGCTGATCATGAAATGCAGTCGTGAAACGTGAGCTCCTTCAGAGGTATTTTTAGTAATCTGTCACTTCTAGGGCATTCAACAAAAACACTCAAACATCCATGCTTTGTGGCAGATCTGCAAACATTTAAAGATAAATGGAGGTGCCAGAAATGCAAAAGTGAAAAGCTTTAGATGAATTTAACGATTTTGTAAATTATAACAAATCTGACAAATTAAAAGTTCTTAAGCACTTGAAAAGACTGAAAAGTTTTGATCTGAATGATGAAGGAAAAAAGGATATCAACTTGTTCTGTAGCTTCTCTAACTGAACAGATTCATATTAAACTTGATACTGTTCCCCAATTTTACAGGCATAATGACCAGCACTTATGTCATTTATGTCATTCAGCTTCCTGTACCAACATACCAAGTGTGAGATTGTCATTTCTATCCATGAATGTACAGATAAAAGCATGGTTTTTTCCTTCAAAATGACCATCTGACTAATACTGATCACTAGTTAAATCTTTTTAGGAGAAAACCTACATGGAAGTATTTTTTATCTTAAACACTATAAAACAGGTAATGCATGTTCAAACTAACACAAGTAAGTCAGCATTAGGTGTCATGATACAGTTCTACTTTGTGTGTTTATATTTTAAGAAGATCACTAAGTATTTCAACCTGTATAAAGAATCTAACATGGACATCTTGCAATCAGCCTTTTTTTCCCATATGGAAAAAATATTTGATATGTTTGCTACGAAATCTTTCATAAACACAAAGCAAAAGAAAAAATTACCACTGCTCTTGTAAGAGAAGTGAAGGTTTAACTTGCCACGACCAAAGCATGCTGGAAATCCGAGGCTGATTTACACCTTGCTGCTACAGGGCTCTGGAGAACCTGAAATGTGAGTCCAACCTTGAAGCCAAGAGCCCCAGGGAGGAGAACAGGGAGTGACAAGGACAGGGCAGTTCTTGTGCTGGGGGATCTTTTGTTCGTGTTTTTAGACTCCACTCTTAAAGTCACATTCCAGGTTCTTCAAAACAGCAGTTTCTCCAGGAGGAATAAAGGAAGCAGGCTCTTGGATTTTCAAATATGCATGCAAAATTTTAAACAAATCCTAGCTCTGTAGGCTCACCTGTGGGAAAGTTATTATTTGGTATATCCTAAGCCTGATACATGCAAGACTGGCAATTCATGATTTTAATTATAACCAAACACTAACTAGATGAGTTTTTTTAAGAATGACTTTGTTACAAGCACAAATAACTGATTACCACTAGGCTGAAAAAAATGAAAGTAAAATGAACATCTAATCTGAGAAAACATATTCATTAAAATATAAGCTTTAAGTGTTGAGTTATTAGCTTATGTTTCTACTTAATCCACAAAGAGGCAAATGCAGCCCATCATTACTGTCAAATTAGATCAGAGATCATTACCAAAATGCTCTGAAAAACAGAGCAGTACACTTCTGAAAATAAAACAAATGTACAAGAGCACCTCCTCAAATCCCTGCAATGTCACGCTAACTTAATCGTTTAGAGAGCTCACTGCCATTCCTGTGCCAAGGAAAGATAAACTAAGGAACTCCTTCAAGTATGATCTCACAACTTCAAGACAAGCTTGCCTTGCTAAACCAGAAAAGCTGTTAGAGCTCTGTTAGAACAGGTGAGCATGTAGCAGATGCAGAAGGATACTTTATCACTAATAAATTCAGGAATGTGACAACACGTGTATGTATGAACACCTCAAGGATCAACTGTTTGTTCTGAAGGGATGGGACAGCAGAACAACACTGTTTACCACTGCACTGACAACAGATTACTGGAAGGAACAGTTGATCAGACAAGCAAAAACTTAACAAAAAGCTGGATAAAAGGCAGCAGAGGAACATCACACAGTGCACACAGGGAAAATGTCAGATTTTGTCAACATTCTCATAACACTTTAAACAACTTACCATTAAGTGAGGAGGCTTAATGACTGCAAGAGCCTTAGCCAGAGCTGAGGACATAGCAGTCAACTGGTTTCTAATCTGCTCAGAAGGCATGCTTTGGAGCTGAGGGCCTAGTGGGGCATCTTCTCTAGTACAGTAATTCAAATCTGAACCAAAACTCAGTGTCCGGGTGGTGTGATCAAGGCGAACCTTTGCCAAAAAAAAAAAGGGAAGGAAATGATTGTATTAATTAATTGTTGCTCTGCCTATGACCAATATGAGTCAACAGAAGCCATAAGCAGAAATTACTCTAAAAATAAATTAGCTACACCATTCTATGAGAAATGCCAAATTAGTAGGAGAAATATAGCACTGTGAATAAAAGACTGTTTTATTTCTATGGTTTATACAGGAAAAAACCCCAACCAACCAACCAAAAAAAAAAAAATTCTTCTTCCTGGAAGAGGCTGAAATTCCAATGATTCTATGAAATTCTTTCATAGACAAGACAAACCACTCTTGCCTCTTCCTCCACATCAGCAATACACAAAACAAGAACCCTAACTTTAGTGCAGGGAACTGCAACACATCTGAAATATAAACTCAGGTTGTGTGTTAACCTAAGTGAATTAACTCAGTCTCATCTAAAAACCTAAATGGATAATTACTAAGCAACCTCAACTAAAAACTACCTGCACCTCGTTGTTGTTCTCCCAACAGAGACACTTTACCAGTGCACGCCTCAGACACTGGTGCTTCACTTCAGTCCCTTGGTGAGACACAAACCAACGTCAGCAACTGCTGGCTTTTCAGTCTTGCACAACTAATGCAGCACAGGCAGCAATTCACATCCCTGTTTGTTAAACTTGCTTCAGGATATGCTGGACTAAATGACTGGGGCTAACAAAGCAAATTTCCACAAATTTTATTTTCAACTTCTAGTTCTACTGGACTTACATTAATGGCTGTTGACCTAAATCAAAAATACACACCAGAATGCAAATAATCTTCAGTTCTTAATATAGCATCACGTGCATCTTTTACTCTAGCTTATCTCCACCTATCAGAATCAATTCTTTTCCTTGGGTTACACGTCAGCCAGCTCATTTGCATCCCATGTAATTCACGTGAGCCCATTCACAACTTCTCATGAGTCTTTTTACAGCACCTACTTGTAAGTCACAGTGCCTGGCAGCATCCACGATGCAACGCTCCAGCGTGAAAGCATCCACGAAAGGAACCAGGGTACACAGGCGAGCAAACTCAATGCTTTGATAAATCTGGGCCACCTGAGTGTGAACAGAATGATCAGGCATTTTTTCTCAATAAAAAGAAATCAGAAACGTAAGTTGTTGTGCAGGCCTTAGAGTTAATTTACCAAACTGTCAACAAATGAATGTACACATAATAATACAATTGTAAATGCTCTTTCAGGATTTCTGTACTGTATTCAAACTTAACCTAAGATTAAATGCCATTCCTGCATGGCTGCTTTGTATGAAGGAGACTGGCAGCAGTAACTACACACAGCTATGCTGCTAATTAGCCTTCAACTCTTTCTTTAGCACACCAGAAATAACACTGCTCTCACTTGTAATGAAAGCAGGTCAATGAAATGTGCATCCTGTAAAACACTTAGATACAAAAAAAATCAAAATAAACCAAAAACCAAAGCAAAATACCCCCCCCAGACCTTACTCCAAAGCAAAGTTTTAAGAAACTAGGTAAGCAACGAAGAAAAAATAGGCAAGGGATTACACCACTGTACCCCAGTATTGAGTACAGCTACTATGGCTGTACCTAAACAACACACAAACTGAAGATACAGGTTATATACCAGGGAAAAGAAAATCTCAAAATCATAATGGTCTTCTATTTGATGGCAAAAAAAATTACTTCAGCATGAAAGTTTCCAATTTCCTCTCCTTCCAAAGCATTTACTAACTTATGTATACTTGGGAACATACATTTTCTTTACTCGTACCTGCTGCAGAAGGCGAAGAATGGTATTGTTTTGCAGGTGAGGAACATACAGCTGCAGTTCAGGTTCCTTTTCAGCTTGGTCTTTCACCCAGTTGAGAACCTACCAAAAGTCTGAAAAGTTACTCCATCTGCATCGACCCGTACAGACTTCACCATTAAAGTACAAAGCATGGCTCATAAATATTTCTGGTTTACACCCTATGAAACAACAGCACTTCTGCCCAGAGAGTGCAGTGTTTTACTGAAGTGCATCTGATAGAACACTCATTTATAATGGATAGCTAACAGGTTTTGTATGAAGGCGACTGACAGTACTGGCAACGTTTACCACACTGCTAATTTACCTTCAAGTTCTTTTTAGCACCTCAATTATCTTTGTTCCCACTGTTGAAGAAAAAGAACATGATGTGCTTCATCAATTGCAAAATTTGCACTAACCTAATCAACAGCTCTCACGTTATTCTACCTCCCAAGCCTCTGTATTTTAACAGTGAAAAGTCACTGGTATATCTTTCCACTTTGCACACAACCCACTCGCCTGCACGTGCGTGCACACAGCTTTCTCACTTTCCATATTTAAACAGAATTAACTGACTATCACCTCCACCAAAAAAACCTTCTGATGCATTCCCAAAACTCTGCATCTTTATGGGACCCTCTGAAGAGCACCCTAGAGACCTGAGTGAATTTTCATTCTGTTTCAATAACATGATGCAACTCGTGTATCACATCATCAACAGAACCTGACCAAATCAAGCCTACTTTTGAAAAATCTGGCAATAGAAGATGCCAGTTGATATTTACTACAAATCAATATTCAAATAACAGACTATTAGTCAAGACCAGTTACCACACAGAGCTGCAAAACCCACCTTGCTGACACGGGCGCTTAACTTGAGCGGGTGAAAGTCTACTTCAAGCCAGTTGTAAAGTTCTTTCACTTCTGGGACAACATATTGCACTACGTTGAACCTGACCTACAGTCAACAAAAAAAATCCAAAGATCTCAAAATAAATGCAATATTAACCAACAGTTATGCTTTAAGACTTCCATATTCAAGAAGTTAAACAGGCACCACATGTACATTTTAATACAGATTACTTCTCATTGCAACATTCTGAACTGCAGTGACAGTAACTCTACATTACATCACTTAAATGTACTTAAAAATGGAAAAGGAGACATAAAACATATAAACAAGGTAAACAAACTAGAGCACCATCCTCAACTTAGCTATTTCCAAGACACAAGGCCTAACACACTTGTAGGCCCACAACCTAAAATCCTAGCCCAAACTAAAATCACACACCTCTATTCATGATTAAATTTATGAAGCCTTAAGTTGTGGTTTTGAGGCAAACTGGAGAGGTACTGAAGAAGAATTAACTTACACTGCAAAATGAGCTTTGAATGTATGTTTCAGACATGCATGTGAAGGACTGCAAAAAATTCAACCATTCTCTGAAAATACCTATGATGATGTCTGATTTGTTTACGAGTATCTGGGGGGGGTCTGAGGATAGATCAATCCAGCCTTCCTTGAAAACAAAGAAGTTTTCATAATCACTTAGATTTGCATGGTCTGCCATTTGATATATGACCTGTGCTTATCCAAAATACATTTAAAAAAGAAACATTTGGTTCAGTTAATAACACACCTTAGAGCAGGGAAAAAAACCCCCAAAGTTCTAGCTCACAACTCATTTCAGACCCCTCAGAATTTCAAAACGACATTTGTTGCTTGGGTGACATAAAGGACAATATGGAATCTGACTCTTTAGTGCACACAAGAATTCACTGTCACTGCCATTTCCAAACAGTCCCTGTGAATCTGCAGGTTTAACGCTGCACCATAAGTCACACAACGAACCACACTGCTGTCCCCCAGCCAGGCACAGTGCTCCAGAAGGAAAACAGGACACAGTGTTATAAAGCTGCTCCCCTGGCCAGCACCACCTACCATATCATTGATGAGACTGGCACGTGTGGGGGGGGCCTGCAGCCCCAGCAGAGTTGCCAGGCGCCGCTGTTTCTCCACGATGATGCCATCCATGTCCAGGAGGCGAGCGATATCCGTCCTCTCAGGAGTTATAGGGATTGACAGAGTGGCCAAAAGGACTCGAGTAGACATCCTGTTGACAAAGCAGAAGCACAAGAGATGAACTGCAAGAGAACACTTAATAATTCCTGTTCATGTACGTGCCAATTCAAGAGAGGAACGAGTAGCATTTACGATGCAAAACCCAAGATGCCACCTGCACCATGAGAGGACAGAATGCAGTGTTCCTCAGGAACAAGAGGAAAGAGTTTTGTAACTTTGATATGTATGTACATATGTATATATACAAAGAAATTATAAAGAAATTTAAGCTGCTTCTGTAAATACCAAAACACTATAAAGTAATGAAAACGGCACAAAGCAGCACCTTTAAAAACTTTTAGATGCAAATCCATCCCAGTCATTTTGAATGAATTTATTTTTAAAATTTACAGTGTAAGACAGATGTACTTTTTGATGTAACAGAACAAGTGGCATTAAATGCTTAAATTCTGGTCTTAGTACCCAAGTGAACAGGAATGTAAGAATTTCTATCAAGTATATATTACAACCAGATTCTTATTCTATAAAGGCCTGTAGATGAACTTCAGAGGTTAAAGCAGTCAATGATTCTGCACACCTCAAAAGCCTTGCCAGTTCATCCCTATTTCCAAAAAATTAAAGGCCCTTTGCCCATGCAGATTTTTATACATTAAGAAGTTTACATTAGCTACCATGAAATCTTGTGAAATAAATCCCACCACTCAGAAGAGAAAAAGGAAACAAAAAACCCAGATACTCATTGACTTGCTTAGCTTCCAAGGCAGTAAGAGAAGGAAGCTTAACTAAGGTGATCCTGGTGTTCACAATACTTACACTGTAGCTCTGTAAAACATCCTTCTTGCTCTAGATTTCTTTTGAGGTAATTAGTAGTGGCCAATTGAGGCAGAGCTGCTCATAGGTCATGCCTGTCATCTGCTTCTTTTGGGGTACATTTTAGTTTATTTTTGAACCTAGGGGGTTAAAATTAGAATCTAAGATCACATTATGTATCCTTCCCCACCTCTGCATCTCCTCTTGTGTGAGATTCTTTCGCATTTCTCTTGACAAGTGATAAAGTCGGTGAAGGGTGGATGCATGAAAGAGAGCATTTCCTGATTTCCAGAAGACAGTGGAAACTTTGTGATAGTAATTTGCCATCAGTTGTGGTTTGGGTGGTTTCTTAGACAGTGCAAATAGTCCATGAATATCTTCCACTGCTTTGAAAGCTTCCTAAAGAGAAAAAAAAACAAATACACTTTTAGGAAGTTTTTTGCAACACCCAAAAAAAAAAAAGAAAAATATGAATTCATTAAAGGTTATAAGACTTCAGTTTTGCCAGCTACCTGAAATTACATACTCCTTTCCTAATAAAGAAATCATTTGGACATACTGCAACTCCATTAACTATATGCTTAGAATTTAATGATTAGTTTGTGTAATTTTTCAAAAACTTCTTTCTTTCAGATTTTCAAGCTACAAACCAAAAGGAGAAAAAAAAACAAAAATGAAATAACAAAAGTTCTACTATTTTACTACTATATCAATTGTACTATTTATTGGCTTTAGCATTTTTCATAAAAATAGTTTTTGTGATCAAAAAAGGGTATAGTTTCCCTAAAACACAGGAAAACTTGGAAATGCCTTAGATGTAATTACCTAAACCCCTAAAATGGAAACAGCACAACAGAGAAAGTTCTCCTAATTCACAACCCCAAAAAACTACAGCCTTGGCTTTTAAAGGAATTTCTTGGCTTTTTAAGGAATTTGATGTTAGAAATGCTGGCAGAGGTGAAGGTGTCATCACAGAATCAGAGAATCAGCTGGGTTGGAAGGGACCTCTGAGATCATCAAGTCCAACCCCTGATCCAACCCCACTGTGGTTCCCAGCCCATGGCACTGATGCCACATC
Organism: Lepidothrix coronata; assembly: GCF_001604755.1. Classification (NCBI taxonomy): domain Eukaryota; kingdom Metazoa; phylum Chordata; class Aves; order Passeriformes; family Pipridae; genus Lepidothrix; species Lepidothrix coronata. The sequence continues at coordinate 1,349,984 of NW_016690205.1, forward strand.
CAGTCTCTTCTTAAAAACCTCCAGGGACAGAGAATCCACCACTTTCCTGGGCAGCCCATTCAAATGCCTGATTGCCCTCTCTGGAAAGAATTCCTTCCTAATATCTAACCTAAACCTCCCCTGGCAGAGCCTGCCCTCTTGTCTTACTGATCATTGCCTGGGAGAAGAGACCAACTCCCACCTGGCTACACCCTCCTGTCAGGGAGTTGGAGAGTGAGGAGGTCTCCCCTGAGCCTCCTCTTCTCCAGGCTCCTCACTGTCACAACTCCAAGTGACTTCAGCTACTCTACCATTTACTGCTCCCAGCAAAGCTTGCTTTGAAACACAGGACCATCAGACTAAGCATTCAACATGCAAGCAGCACCATGTTCTAGACATTAAAACTTCATTCTTTAGCTATCATCCTTTCTCCACCTTGCTACATGTACCATGGACCGTGAACTGCACAGAGCAGGTTCTGGCAAGGCCGGAGGGCACAGCGTGATGGGGAGAGTCCTGTGCATACCTGCCACAGCTCCATGCTGATGGCACTGTCGAGCTGCACAAGCCTGGTCTCCAGGTGCATGGACTGGCTGTCGGGATTGTTGAGGTTGATGGCTGTGCTTTGGTTGTGGTGGCGCTGGATCTGCCCCAGGTGCATCCGCAGGTTGTCGCAGAGCTTACGGAACTCGGCCTTGCGCGTGTACTGCAGGCAGAACTTGAAAGCTGCAGCAATGAACAGCACAAATTAAGGACGTGCACTAATGGTGACTTCATGGTAGTTCTAAACGGGATTCAAATATGTAAACCAGCACATTTAAAGAACCTTCATTTGCAGTCAAAAGATATGTCAAACATGATATAATCTGTCACACACAATGAATAAGTGACACTGCAGAGCACTTCCATCTTGACCTCAAAAAATAAAGATGTTTCTACACAATTAAGCCTAATGAGCATAGGAAACACTTAAGAGTCTCTTTAAAAATGTTGTAATTTATGCACTGATTCTATCTTTTATTTTGAACTAAGAGTAAATGAAATCCTGTGTACGGCATGAATTCAAGTTTGGGCTTTGTAAAATGTAAAATTCTCAAGTCATCTAAATATGGTAAAGTTAAAGAAAGCTTTCAAATGACTGGAAATGACACAGAAAAAAAAATTGCCTTTGATCCCATAGTTCCTCTCAAAAATCAGTTTTTGCTCTGCCACTGTCAGTCTGGAAATTCTAGAATGTCTCTACTAAAACAGACACAAAAGGAAGCCTTGACACTGTAGCACAAAGGCTTAAATACACCGAAGCACCTAGAATTCACCTGACAGTCATCTTTCCTGAGGTACTTGCACAATTTGGATCCAGAGTTGCAAATCTAGCAGACTCTTTTTTCAGAAATACCGAGTCCTAAGTGATACATACAAACATTTGCAGAACCACAGTCTCGTAACTCTGACTTTCCGTATCCAACGAAGGAGTTGGAAGACAGCAAATGGATCTATTATTCTGATAAAGAGTCACTTGATGATGAGGTAACATTTCTGACCCCTAATTAAAACTGAAACCACAGACGATGGTCAGCGTTAGCAAACTGCTACTAAAATGGTGCCATATACAGTGACCAAGATATCAAAGTTCCAGAATAAGTATAGCAGCTGTGCACAGGATAAAAACATTTGGCATGATCCCGACAACAGAGAACCAGGGGAAGATGACTCTTTATCTCCTTCAATCCCATTTGAATCCACTGGACCTCAGGGTGGAGTGGGAAATCACACACAAAAAATGATCTCATCTGATCCAACCCAGGTGGCTGATTTGCAAGAGCGTTACAGTCACAGTCCAGGGGAGACTGAAATCCAGCAAGTGGAATCCTATAATACACATGTAATAATGGCCCAGACATTCAGATTCCAGTTGGTTCTCACCAGCAATTAATGAAATTTCTAATAGATATGGTGTGAGGCACTGGATCAGTAATTGTTGGGTTGGAACCACCTCGGGGGGGTGTGTGTGTGTGTGTGGAGGTGGGAAGGGATGGGTCGAACCTCAGGGAGGTACCTATCCCTCATGGCAGCCACTGGAACCCACAGGAGAAAGCCCTGGAGCAGCTGCCAGTTAAAAGCAGCCAGGAAGACTTCAACACACCACACCTCCTGGAGCCCCTAACCCAGCCTCAGATCGGCAGGGACAGTGAGAACACTTCTCTCTTCTTGCTCCCTCTGTTTTGGGCAGCTCAAAGCTGGAGGGATTGGATTTTGACTAAGTGTTGTGGATAAGTAAGTATGTGCTGGGTCAGTACTCTGGTGCAATGTTTTGCCTGGATTGTAGGATATCCTTTTGAACTTTTGCCATGTTCCCTTATATTCTCCCCTAAATTATCAGTTAGAGTACCTCTTGAGGAAAAGTCTGTGGCTTCTTCTCTCGGCAGTGCCCTCACTCCATGCGACACCTGCACTCCCTGATTCAAGGACTGCTGGTGTGTCACAGTGCTGGGTTTTGGCTGTGGTGTGAGATGGAATTTCTGAAGTTCTAGTTGATTTGGCCCCACTAAGAGTTGTGGTACCCGGTACTGCAAACCCTACAAGCAGCTAAATTTTGCAGAACTGGTAACTAAAACTCGGAGTGTCCCACTTGTGGATGGCAACTCTAGATGTAAAAGAAGTGGGTTTTATGATTCCACGCTGAGAATATGACAAGGCTCAACTGGCCATTACCTGTAAAGGAGGGCAATACACCTTCAGCAGACCCACACAGGGCTATAAACATTCACCCATGATTGCACATGCTGTGCTTGCCAAACTTTTACAGGTAGTTCCACTCCCTCCAGACACGAAATTATGTAATACTCTAATCACAATCCCCCCCAAAAAGGTGGCAAGTACTTCATGAAGCAGAAATAGAGATTCCGCCTGAGGAATGTCAAGGCCAAACTGGACCAGATGGACTAAAGAGATCTCTGTTATTCAGCCTGACTGCATTTAAAGAGACAAGACAGAGATGTTCCAAATGGGAAAAAAACTCTTGTCATCAGTCTGAGCGGTTAAACAACTTGAGCCACTAAGAGGTAACTTGTCCAGACAAACCCTCTCTCCCTTTCCCTCTCTCTCTTGTCTTCGCTTCCCTTTTCAATGGATCACCAAGTCCATACTGGTGTTTGAGCCACAGGGTGATGTAGAAGCCTAGAAGATAACAGAGCTAATGCATGTCTCAAACATGGACAGCTGGATAGCCGTGGAGACAACCCAGGATTGCTGGCAAAAACAACCCAGGATTGTTGGTAGTAACACACTGTGAGAAAGAACCAGGATGTGGCTGGAAAAGGGGCCATACAGGGGTAGGGCAGCACTTTTCTAGGACAAAGGTCCTTGTTCTGGCTCCTGGAGATAGCACAACACAGTAGAGTGCAGGCACAGGAATGAGGCTGAGAAGCAGGGATGGACTGTAGGGGGGCACCAAGACCACCCAAGACTCCCGAGGCCCTCCAACCCACTTCCAGAAAGGTCCAGAAGAATGGACTGGGCACGATAACTGATTTGCATACAAAGTGAGAAACTGATCTCCAGGGTGGGGAAAACTTACCTGTAAAAAGTTTCCCTCCCCCAAAGCCCAGGTGTGCATGCACCCCAGAACCCTGGACACCCCGTCAGCTGGGGTGACATTGGAGCCAGGATCGCTGATCTCTGTTTATTCCTTTATTCCTCTCTCCCCTTTTCAACTCCTCTCTCTCTGTCTTCTCTTTCACCCTATCCCTTTATCTGAAGTGCACAGCTGTGTGCTTACCCTGGGAGCTCAGGGACTAACACACCAATTTCCATGCCAAGTGTGTAATTTACTAATAAAACTTCATAAGCTTTTGGGGACCCTCTGACTTTTGTTGTTCCTTTCAACCACGAGCATCTGTGAATCTTGGATGCTCCCTTCCCCTTAAGGGTGGGACACCACATCATTACACTTTGAGTTTCCATCTTTTGGACCTACCTTGCTGTGCAATGTCATGGTACAGGCGTTCCACTCGAGAATTATTTCGGAGAAGATCCAGACACTGTCTGTAGGATTCCCATAGAAATTTAACCCAGGGTGTCAAAAGCAGTCGGTCAGTACGATCCTGAGTGTCTTCTCCACTTACAGCACTCAGAAGAACACTGTAGTCAGGGCAGGGGGGAAGGAAAAACAAAAAAACAAAAGTGGGTTACTCCCTACAATTCTCATCAATTTTTCTGGACAAATCTGAACAGAAAATTGCTGCTGAACAGTCTATTGCTTATTTTCAAACTGGTCCCTCAGACGGCTCCCTTTCCCTTTAAAGGATGTAGGTAATGTCCTTGCTTTTAAGTTTCAAAATCTAGCCCCTGCATATACAACTGACATGTCCAAGCTCCAGAGGTAACAGACTTCAGAAACCTCTGTATCCTTCCCGAGTAAGCCAAGGAAATGAATCCCAGAATTTTCACCTTCCCTTTTCTACCAGGGAGCTGTGCACTGGGCCTCTGCTAGAGTGAGGTATCACTGTCAACACAGACACTTTCGTACTTGCTCAGAGCTCTTTTTTAGCCACCAGCAACACTGCCAGAGTTCACTTCTTGTTGACACGTGACACAGAGGCACTGTGTGCCTTACAATCTACAGACATCGAAAACCAGAACACTTAAAATATCAAATCCTTTAAAAATTTTGATATGAAAAAGACGCTTAAATAAATGTCAAAAGCAAGATGTGATAATCTTGTGTTTAGTGGCCATAACTTCATTCCCTCATCAGAGAAATACAAGATTGGTTCCTGAGACACTGAGACCAATTCAGTGCTATGTCTCACGTGGTCCCTTTATGCTGAACAGTCCACCCACCATGACAAACTGACAAAGAATCACCTTCCCTAAGCCTTCATTTTTAAAATTCTTTTTGAACTATGCTTCTAATATAAACTCTCAACTCCTGTAGCTCTTTTCTACTACACCATTTCCAGTTCTAATTTGCTTCCCTGAGCACCAGTACTATGTGCAATATTAAACACATCACCAGTGGCTTCTCCAACAGATCGAGTGGTGAATTCAGCAAAAAAGTATGAGAAGATTAGAAAACAGGACCTAGAGAACAATAAAGAAACTGTGCTTGTTCAGATAAAGAATTGTGATTGAAAACACACATTCTCTAGTCCTCAGTCATAGAAAGGAGAACAAGGAAAAGAGCAGGCAGTCCATCTTCACTGTTTAACTATTAGTGGGATTCCTCTGTAACAATTTCAGGCTCTGGAAAAAACATGAATGGCACTGCCATCCTGGAACAACTACTGCAGACAGGTCTGGAACCCTTTTTTTTTTTTTTTGCAACCAACTTCTCCCAGAGAGCTCTGCTGTCAACATATAAATCCACAGCCTTCTACTCCAGGTCTTTATCAGTATTACTTGACTACTATACTTCTATTCCTACACAGGACAAATAACCTCTACTTCAATAATTTCTTCCCATTTTCTATCATCAGAAGATAAAACTTTTATTTTTTTAGTTCCTGCGCAAAGATTTTAATTGAAAGAATTCCCACTAACTTCCTTCTTGCTTCCTGTCTCCTTTTGTCAGTACATGTCATCAGTCTTTCACTGGGCAATGTCTTAGTCCCCTTCCAATTCAGCTGCCAACATCCCTTCTGGTAGGGATCAATAGCTTCACCTTTCCCCAGATTCAATGTCTGGCCTCTTCCAAACTCAGCTGGAATGCTTTAAAACATGTCTTCACCCCTGCCTTGTTACCCCTTTTCCACAGCTGTCACCCACACATCTCTGTCCTCTGAGTTAACATGAGCATTCCCTACATCAACAGGCTCTAGGAGCTAACATCACTTTGCCTGAAGCAGAATAGGAAGTTCTCCCACAAAACACACTGACTACACAATGACTTCTCAGAGCTGGAGACTTGTGTCACCCTAACCCAGCACTACTTGCCAGGGAAGGTCTACACGCACAACCTAAAGCAGATGTATTTACTGATCCTTTTTTCCATTCCTCTCTGTTGTCATTATCCATCCAATTAATTCTAACTCTGAACGTACTTTTTATGCCCTTTCTTCTATTATTTTATCAGTTACCCAAGCAATTATAAAATAACATTTGCTTTGGTTTGTTCATGCACAATGGGGAGAGAAAAACTGGAGGTTATCAGATACAGGAATTACATTGGTCTCACATCATTAACTGCATTTATACATCAACTGGTAATGAGAAGCTTTCCATAATAAACTTTCCAATACCACTACAGATGCAAATCAGAGCACACACTAGAAAGCAGTGACCCAACTCACAGAACCATTCCCACAAATTTTCTATTCTTTACTACTTACTTTCTTTACTTTTCTTTACTCTGACTTAGGATTTTGTTCAGTGCAAAATTCCTGCTTTCTCCCTACTTTGAAAACCTCTAGACCACCACTAGTATTCCATTTCAAATCCACCACATTTATATCTCAGCTTTGTGAATGAAAATAAGTATACTTTCTGTGAATTACTACATTTTAAAGACAGACTGCCCACCTTTCTGGAGTTTGAATATTATCCAAGTCTTCTATGTCCAGTACCATCTGCTGGGATTCCTCCTTAGCTGCTTCTGTTTTTTCTTCAGCTAATTTTAAATAGGCTCGAACAACATCCTCCAAAGACTTGATGTTAACCTACACCAAAGGCAAAAAAATGGGAAGATGTTTCCACCCACAACAGGCAGCAAATATTTAAAATGTAAACGCTACAAACCCAAGAGCATCTAAAAGGCAGATTAATTCTAACTCAAGACGATTCAGTTACTTTTAGATTGTATCAGCTGACAGATACCATGCTTGCTATAAATAAATAAAACAAAAAATCAGAAACCGTACCTGCTGGCAAATATTCTTGTACTGGTACAGTCCTTCTTTTGCCAGATGACTCTTGCGGAGATCCACACAGAGCTCCAGGTACTTCAGCATAATCGGCTCGTGGATTTTCTGCCATGTTCGGTGTTTCTTACTTTTCATAACATCATAGAGAACATCGAGGGCAGGCTGCTTTTTGCCAACCTCAAGGAATTCTGAAAGTAAAATCCCAGTTAGCAAAAGACTTGCACACCAGAAGATGCATTTTTTTTATGCTTAACACAAGAAACTTTCAGAATTTAATTAACTCTACCCAAAGCTCCTTGATGGTTTGTTTCAGTGCCAGTCGTTCAATGACACAAGTGGCAAACAAACCTCTCCGTTTACATGGAAACCTGAGGATAGGGGAGAGGTCTCTCCATTCATCCCGGTATGACTGAGCACTTCAAACAAAACAGTAAAATATACACATCCACTTGTTCAGCTGGTTTCAGAGTCAGGGAGGGAAGAGGGAGGGGAGTCAGGGAGGAAAAGGCACAAGGAAGAGAGGGAAGGAGGCAGGAAGGGAGGAAGGAATGGAGGGAAAGAGGGAGGAAACTAACTTCACTGGGGAAAGTTTTAGTGTTTGTGGGTTTGTTGGTTTTTTTTAACTCAGAGTGGTCTAGCACTTCTGTTTATATAAGGTACACCAAAAGCTGCTGCAGTTCAGCTGAAGGGTCAAACACTTTTTAAACCAGCCTTGCTGCTGGAACCAGTGGCCCATTTATTCATCCCTAAGCAGCTGCTCTTACTAACAGGAGCTCTCAGCACCACAGCAACTCCCACCCCTGACATCCCACACATTCTGCTCAGCACAAAACCCAGCAAACCACCCATGAGCAAACACCAAGGCAGCAACCCACATACACAGACCCCACACTAAATGTGCTCCTCACTGCAGCAAAGCAGGAGAAATGAAGGCTGAGAATGGGAAGCAAACAGGTTCAAAAGATAAGGGGAAGTGAAGTACAGCCAGTGGGAAACGTGTTTATTCTTAAAGGCTGAGGGGTGGAGCCAGTACTTCCCATTTAGTACTTTGGAAAGCACTACATTCCTAAGAAATAATGGCAGAAACAACTAAAGTAGGGGCCTGCTCAAGGTGCTCAGACATCAGACAGAGCTTCCCAGTTTTGGAATCTCAAAAGTGAAGTTAAAACACAGCAAAAGATGTAGTTTGAAAGCAGCAGTGTGGTTTTAATCTAAAAACCACCATAGCACGTATTCAGGGCTCAGTTTATGCGAAAAATGAGCTTGCATAAGATGAGCAAGTTCCTTTCTAGAAAAAGCACCCTGATACAGTTGAAGATAATTAAGGCTACGGTGTGGCAGTATCCAGCAGTACTTTTACTCACCGAGGGAATTTTAATAAAGCTGTCCTCCAACCCATAATTTACACTGCTATTCTATCTCAGTGCTGCTTTTCAGACAATTACTGCTCAGCTCTACATTTTATTTAAGAAAACACATTTGAAAGGCAAGTTTAATCCTGCAACAACACCAGGGCATTCCAACCACAGCTCTCAGGGGTCGATAGCCAACTGGGCAAAGCACAAAACTAATTCATATTGTTTTGAAACTTTTAATTAACTCCGGCCAAGCAGGTTCTTACCAGTAAGTCAAATAATTAAGGCTAATTTAAAAGACACTTCAGTAAAAGCACAAAGTGAACCTGAAGAGTCAAATACAGCACACACCACCATGCCTTGCAGAAGGAACTGTAAGTTATGGACACAGATCTGTAACACACAAATTGCAAAGCTCAGCCCATAAACAGCTGCCAGTTACATTTTTTCCATTTTTTTTTCTTTTATACCACTTAAAATGCTAAAAGGTAGCCAAAAGAGCAACTGAAGCTCTGAGTGGCCAAGAAGTAGCTGATACACATCAACAACTGACCTACTGCTAACCCAAAATCCTGAATTGAGCTCAGTTTTCAATGTGAAAAAAAATGTATGTCATTACAGGAGGTGACATGTCATTACAGGAGGTGACAAAGATGTCACGTGCTTTGCAGTATCTCTAACAGTGGGCAAGCTCAGTATCTGCCACAATAAAACGCTCCCCAAAGGTGATTCCATCCTTGACTACAAAGCAATGCCAGATGTTAACAAACACTGAGGGTTGACCTTGACCTACATTTACCATTTATTAGGAGAAAACTGCCTTTCTTACATAT